>NC_134462.1:9919962-10243295 GCF_047948215.1 Lycorma delicatula
CATGTTAACCGTGTTTCATCTAAATAAAATATGTTTTTACCAGCTTTTCAGAGGGCTTTCATTTGGACCAAATATTTGTACAATCATAGCACTGCATCCAGTTTTTCAATTAAATTCTTTCTTTTTGTGTAATATTTCTGCCATTTGAATACTATACTTATCTACTATACTATACTGAGATTTTATTAATAATCTCAGCCCAAGGGAAGTGAATTTGCTCTTTTATTACAGGAAGTAATTTGGTAGTACTTTCTTTGTGATGTAAAATTCTTGAAGAATTTGGCAAATTATACATTCATCCATATCACGACAAAAACTTTTTCATCTTCTTTGTGAGTGTTCCTTACTTTTCCAGGCATAGAAAAAGTATTTCAATGGTATTACTTGGTCAGACTGCATAAGTAGTAACCCCTTGTTGTTTTAGTAGGTGATGTTTCTTCAGACAGCAGTTTCTTCAATACTGGCAGTACTTGTTGTTTTGCTTCTTTACAGACATAAATAATAAAATGTTCCAAATTTCCATAATATTCAGCTGTCCTCTTATTTGCCCAACTGATCAGGTAATTAAGAGTTCTACATTTTGATTAGTTGTAACATTTTTTCAAAAAGCTGCTTTTTTCTTAGATAGCGTGCTTGGTTCAGGCTGGGTATCCATAAAAAAATTAAATGAGAATGCTGACTTACACACATAACTGAAGCCAGAAATAAACAACAATAACTAATTAACTAACCAGCTGTTGCTGGTTAGTTAAATCCTGCGCCTCAAACTAGGTAGATCAGTAGGTAGCGGAGGCACATACACAAGATCCTTTATAGAACTGCAAAGGAAAAAAGGGTCCAATCAGGTGAATTTGGAGGACACTGCAAATAAGCTCTTACATTGGGTCCATACTGACAGATTCCATACAGAGTATGCCCATGATGATGTGTACTATCTTGTTGCCAAACAAGGAATTCCTGTTGTATTTCATAAGCAAAAAAATTATGGCCCATAAACTTACCGTTATTCTTTGAGCTCTTTCACATTGTAAGAATCATGGGGATTTTTGACCCACCCCCCCCAATTATGGACATGTATTAATAACTTTACCACTGAAATGTAGATTCATCAGTAAACACAATATGATTAAAAATGTAATCATTTTCATGCTGCAACATTTTGAAGTCTGTGCACACAGCATAGTCTGTAGGCTTCAAAGCTCGTAATTGCTGTAAACACTATGGTTGCATACGTTAGCACTTTTTACATATGTTTATAGAAAAACTGGCACATTCAACATTTTCTTCAGAAACTCTTGGTTATTCAGAACACTTCCCTTTTCAAAGATGTCAATGTAGTTGTTTCTAACTGATTATGTCAGTGACGCATATTACTGTCTCTTGGAGGATCACAAACTTTCTATGAAATGCATATTACCCGCAACTACATATTCGCATTTAGCAAACTGGAAAAAATGGAAGATTTTCTAATCAATCATCTTTGCTGGTGGTGTTGTGAAGCGAAAAGATAGGGAATCAATCTACAGCCATGTGTGCAACTAAAACTGTCCTTTTTCTTGTTCAAATTCTACCTTAAATCAACAGTGACACCTAATCCAAGAGATGAGGTGTCCAATATTCTCTTTTGTACACCCAGCACTCTTTCATAATATTATTTATTTGCATTTATATACAACTTTCTTTCTTTTTCCTGTTTAACACCTCTAGAGGATGGATGAGGATGATGTGTATGAGAGTGTAAATGAAGTGCAATCTTGTACAGTCTCAGTTCGACCATTCCTGAGATGTGTGGTTAATTGAAATCCAACCACTAAAGATTAACGGTATCCACAATATAGTATTCAAATCCGTATAAGTTTATATACAACTTAACTGATGTGACAGTACTCATGTTACATGTGAATTAAAAGTAACAATGTGGATGTAACAACCTAGTATGAGAGGGTAAATCAAATATAAACAGGGTTTTATTTTTTTTCAATTTATTTAATGAAAAATAAATGCAAATAATTTTTTTCTACATAGTTTCCTGGTTTAGAAATACATTTTTCCCACTGAGAAGGAAGGTTTTTTATCAAAGCATCGTAGAATAAAGCTGGTTGCATCAGGAGCCAATTATGCATGAATTCCTCCACTCCCTCATCATCTTCAAATCGTTGCTCTCCTAGAGCTTCTTTAGGTGACCCAAACAAATGAATATCGCAGGGTGATAGGTCAGGGCTGCAGGGAGGATGATCAAGTTGAGTCCAGTGCATTTCTTCTACTTTTGAGATCGTTACAGCTGCAGAATGGAGCCTGGCATTGTCGTGGAGGAAGATGGCCTCTCGAATCAGTTGGTTCTCTTCTTTTATGGCAATATGCAGCCCTCACCTCGTTCAACAGCTCGCAGTAGTAAGCAGCATTGATTGTGCATTGCTCATGCAAAAAATCAATGAACAAAATACCTCGCCGGTCTAAAAAAATGGTTGAAAGAACCTTGCCAGCTGACAGTCGAGTCTTGGCTTTCACTGAAGCTGCCTTCCCTTTCTTCCACCACTCCAGTGAGTGCAGTGGTGGACCCACATTTCATCACAGGTGACAACAATCCGACTCAAAAATGCATCACCTTTTTTCGCAAACCTTCCTGTAAGCCTTTGACAGACCTCCAAATGTTTCAACTTCTGATCTGCGGTCAAAAGATGGGGTACCCATCTGCCACACACTTTATGGAACTGAAGTTGGTTTGGGATGATCGCTTGACAGCTTCCATAACTTATTCCAACCCGTTCTGAAATTTCATATACGCTCACCTGTCGATTGTCCTCAAGAATGTCTCAAACCGCACGAATGTTTCTGTATGTAATGCTGGTCCGAGGACGGTGATCGTTTTCTGATTTTCAACTAGTTCTCGTCCTTCCTTGAACTTTTTACGCCATATCATTGTAGAACATATCATTAAAATAAATTAAAACTAAATTTCTACATAGCCAGGTAAAAAAAAATCTTTTATAACAAACAATTTGTCATTAAAAATACAATACACAATAAAAAAATTGTTCTTGTTTAAATCATCATAATATACACGTTTGGAATCCATTCTGATTATTTATAGTTCACAGTAAACAATTTTGAAAACTAGCAAGTACTTTTCCTTTATAAAAAGAAGCCAAATTAAAGATATCCTGATCCTCTGAAGAATTTTGGATGGGATGAGCATTCACTACCTGAAAGAAACTTGAAGCACTTCTTTGTCTCATTTTGCACATCTTTTTAGGGTTAACAGATTTTTGACTAGATGCCCTCCACTGGAGCCGTGCTAAGCAAGTAGTTTTTTATAACAGTCAATGTCATGTAGATAAAAATTAATCTCACGAGTAATATAAGAATTATATATACATTTTTAAACACCTGTCAAAATTTCTCAGACTGAGAAAGCAATGAAATTTATCTAAATAACACACCGTAAGATACTGACAGAGAGGGTAACATACTCATGTATATTATATAAACTTTAAATAATTCCATTCCTTTAGACAAGATTAATGATTTAAATTACAAACCTATAGATCTGCAGTAAATAAGACATCAAAGTTTCTAGTAATGTGAATATATAAATTGACCAGATAATAACTTTAATAAGGTCGGGGAATAAATAATTTCTTAAAACATAATAAAAGGCAATGCAGCATAATTCTGAGAGAAAAACTAAGATTTTTACAGTACACACAAATTCTATGAGTTGGCATTATGAAAACTTGGGGGAAAAACAAGATGAACTAGAACCAAATGTATCTTCATGTGTACAATTCAGAAAAATGTTATACACTTTTCAAAAAACTACAATTTAGTTAGCTACTACTTACTCTTAAAAATCGACCACGAGAATTTTCTTTAAGATCGAGGTAATATCGTCTATTATCTTTAACCATCATTTCCGATTTTAGTTTTCCATCTTCAGGAACGTTTTCTGGATTTGGTGGACCTGAAATTAAACATAGGTTTTATAAACTCATGTTTTAAAAGTAAAGTAATACAAAAGAAAATTGCAAAAGAAGCATCCACTGAAGTTAGTTACTTTAAGCAAATACCCAGCTATTTTTATTATGAAGGACCAAAAATAATGACCAATCTTTGAATCAAGATATGCCCTGTAATTATATCCGTCTAGTAATATTTTTTATTAACCTGTAGTAAACATACTTTATAAAAAAAAACTTTATAACAATTATAAATTAGCAATTTATTTTTTTTGCTTTTGAAATGTTAGACCACTTTGAACACACAAAAATAACTTATACCGTTGAAAATATCCATCCATTTTCATTTTAATTCTAATAAAAAACTCATATTTTGCTCATAATTATTAATTTATAAAAACATTAATGCACACATCAAATGTATTGTTAAAAAAAGATTGTAAGACTATAGTAACTATTACAAAGAAACCAAACTCTCCTAAAAAATCAACCAAATTCATAAAAATAAAAAAATATTGGTAACTTCTGGTATCCAAGTTATCTCTGCCTCCTGTATTCCTTTGCACTGTGTTAATCATTCCTAGTATTTCTTCCACAGTTGGAACACTTCCAAGATTTTGTTTTGTGGAATATTTTTGTTTACAAACTGAGAAACATCAGTGTCATTCTATCAAATAAGTAAAATTTTTTACAATGCAGCTGAAACATGCATTTTCTTATCAAAAACAAGAGGCATAGTTTTTCAGATCACTTTACTTCTGACACTTCAATGACTATTACCCATAATTCAATAAAAACAAGTTTTTCAATAATAATCAGAATCAGTTGATAAACAGCTACCCAGCTTTTTCTTTATCCTCCTTAAAAATGTTATTTTGCCAAGAAAACTGAAACTTGTAATGAAATTAATCCATTACACAATGTAAGGTTCATACATTTCTTCTCACAACTTATGTCATTAAGTTTTTTCCAATCAAAGAATATACATCAACTTTGTTCAGCATTCTTTATCTTTTAATCAATAATATTTTCATATATTAAACACTAGCTCCCAATCGGAGCTTTGCCTGCACTATATGGTTATGTACATTTCCCACAGCGGTCAATTTACTGTAGGCAGATGCAGCCAGTCATACATATAGTAACGGTGGCAGTAACTATGTTGGTTGAACCACAGCATTATATACTATTATACCACTTAAAAAATCGTCATTTAAAAAAATCTGAAAATGGTTCTTAAATATTTGTTTGAAGAGTATTTGCATTGCCAAATCTATTGAAAATCTTGTTTACTATAAGCAGGATTGGGAAAATTTACAAGTGCTGTTCAACATTTTTTTTACCTTTCTTCATCGCCTTTCAAATTTGTATTTCAAAAATCTAGAAATTAGTTTATTGACAGAAAGATTAGTCACAAAAAATCAGGTTGATGTCTTCATTTGTTAGAGAGAAAAAAAAGACATTAATTTAAAAAATCCACCTTCACCCTCGAAAACCTGGAATTTCAAAAAGTCGAGAAATTGGTTATTAGATATTCACATAATTCAGTTCAAACCCAGGTCACTCAGTGACAGACACAGTTCACAATTCATTGGAGTTTATGCTTCAACCGGCAAATCTCCACTACAACATATATACATATCTTAGAGATTTTTCAAGATGAAATATATCTATAAACCTTCTCTATGCCAAGAAACATGGGTAAAAATTTGGTAGCGATTAATCAAATAGTTTTTTTATCCCTAACAAACAAAAACCATCTTCTTATTTACATAATAGTATAATAGATAACCGCACTCATTATATTGACTTTGTAGGATAGTGGCTAATTTTCATCAGGCTATCAAAAGGCATACACTGTATACATACAATTTCTGACATTTTTAATATGAAATTTAGTATTAACATGAGCTTTGGGATAAACAAAACATTAAATGTAGCTTACATCTTATGTTTGGCTTACCCAATGATGCATAAAAATCACTAAATGTTGACAAATGGTCTCTGAATTCTGCAGCTGTTGATAATGCAAGGAAGATTTGACTCCGCCTTCCGTCAGCTCCAATCTAAAAAATGATACTTTACAATTAAAAAAGACCTAAAAAAAAAAACATGAACCATTAAATTATTTATAAATTCATCATGTATAAATGTGGCCCATTCTGGAGAAAGGGACCTCAATGAGATCAGTTTTGTGCTTGATCTTGTTCATAGTTAAACATTTTTTTAGCTTTAGTATTTTTATCTTAATATTTACTGATTAAATATGTTTAAATTGTAGTTTAATCTCAAATTATAAATTTCAAAAAGAGGAATGAAAATGTTGAAATTAAAAACTACAATAACAATTGCAAAGGAAGCATTATTATAGACACTTATTTAAATATTGACATTTATAGAATTGAAGAGCATCTTGTGTTATGTTTGGAGTGCACTACTGTATGAATGTGAAAAATAGACAAAAGTGGTTAAAGAAAAACGTAAGACATTTAAAATGCCATTTAATTTTGCAGGTAGAAAGTAGATGGAGAATATTATTCAAAGTAAAAAATGAAATAATAAGGTACGTGAATGAAAGTAAAAGATTTAATGACTGGGATGTCCCATAAGAACTTATAAAAAAGCACGAGGTATCAACAGAAGGTACAAAAAAAAAACACAAAAGAATAAAAGCAGACAAACTAAAAGGAAATGGAAGAGGATATTTGAAAGTGAAAGTTTAGTTTCAACTATAGAAAAATGGAGACCAAAAAGGGAACTGGTCTAAGGATAGTTATGATGTTTATGACTATAAATTTTGTTACCTTCTACCTCGCTCAACTACTCTGGCTGAAGAAACAAAAATTGTTTTTTTTCCATTCAAAGATCAAACACAAGCCTAAACCATAATTAAATAACCTGCAAGTACCCCTTAACAATAAGGTGATAAGATGATTAAAAAATCTTATGGAAATAAAGAGAACAAGCACTAGGTATTATGTAATACCCAATCAAAACTGTTACACTTTTTTTCTGTTTTCAAGTTTTCTGCTCTCCAGTTAATTTTTACCAACCCTAAGGTCTCCTTTTCCATAACAGGTCACATAAATAAAACTAAAGTACTGTCTGCACATCATTAGAGAACAATCACTTCATAATCTTTGCAATCCATATATCAAGCAAGAATAGTTAAACAGATTCTAATGAATCTTGCACGATGAGAGTTCAATGTTTACAATGCAATTGTTAAAAATGACAAATTACCTTGTTTTTACAAAGTATTTTAATGGAGCTGTCTTCTTTATGATAAATATTCTTTTAGTATTTCTTCATGTAGGATAAAATTTATATCAATGCAAAAAAATTAAAACCTATAAAATTGATAACTTTTATAGAAAATGTTAAACAATTTATGACAAGACATCAATTGTTCTAAGTTAGTTTTATAATACCTCATTTAGGATGCATTCAAAAAAACAGATTTCAAAACATAAAAATGAAAAATTAACAATCAAGTTTTGCAAAAATCTCTATTTTAAATAATGACCTGAATGGGGTGGTGGGTCTAGCCCTCCTCCTAGTAAATAAATGTTTTAGTAATAAATAGTATTAATTAACATTTTTATATATTTCAGCTGAAAATAATTATGTTCATCAGTTTAAATATTAAGAAACTGTCAAATATTTGTTTTTAAAAGTATCATAGTAAACCAAAACATAAATGAAAGCATTTCACTAATGTATGCTATTATTAACTTAAAATACATTTTGTTATAATATCGGTAAACTAACTGCATTATTTCTAAAACTGTGGTTTTTAAACACATCTTACTGTAAGAGTAGTCATTGCTAAATAATGAGAGTAGTATCTCTAAACAGTTAAAACTACTTCCACTATATGGACACAAATTATCACTAGGTACTTCCTGGGTTAAATCATCTAACTTTTTTGGATTTGTTCACAATTTCATTCACATAGTCCTACAATGGAATATATATTGATAATGAATAACCACAAAGTGTTCTTCAAATAAATCAAGATAAAATAAATCAGCATTTTTTCACTGAAAGTTAATCAGCACATTATTTAGGCAAAATCAATATGAATAGATGTATAAACAAAAATTTTTATCACTGAAATCACTTATAATCTATCATAAATGAAAAACCTAGATTAATGTACAGACAAGTACTCCAGTTTTATTATATTAACAATAGCAGAAAAGTGATTTTTATATAATTTATATATAGATTATTATAAAATAAAAGTGTTAAAGGTTCTTAGTTTGGTTGGTCTATCTTAATTCATTGTTGCATTTATTTCAAACATTCCACATAAACAAGTGATTATTATTATTGTTATTTATGAAAACTAAAAACTGTTACTTACTAATTTATCCTAATAGTTCAGGCGGTATCTGCTTTGGGTTGGACATTTTCTATATGATCACTAATTTTTACTTTAATGCCTCCAGAATGTCATCAGAAATTATAATTTCATTACGCACCAGTTGAAAATGATGTGCTTAAATTTTTATTGAAAAAAAAATATATATATATATATATATATCCGTTTTCTTCTACTATTTTCCTAGATAACGATTAATGAGACTTTGGTTCATCACTATACTCCAGACAAAACAATGGGTTGAAAAAAATCAACATGCTCCAAAAAAAGCAAGAACATTATGGCAACTGTTTTTTTGGGATGCAGGTGGAATAATTTTCATTGATTATCTTTAAAAAGGCGAATATTATGTGATCCTATCAGGATCTTAGGGATAAAATTAAGGAAAAACAACCACAATCAAAAAGTGCTTTTCCATCAAGACATTGTTCCAGCCCACATTTCAGTCATTGCAATGGCAAAAAATCAACAAATTACAGTTCAAATTACTCAAAACCCTCCATCATATTCATCTGATCTTACTCCCAGTGACTATTACTTGTTTTCTAACCTGAAAAAATGGCTTTGAGGGAAGAGATTTTTGACCAATAATAAAGTTATTGCCACTGTAGATGGTTATTTTAAGGAGTTTGATAAATTGACATATCAAAATGTATCCAGAAAAACAATTCTTATCTTATCCTGGCCCAGAACTTTTCACCCTATCCTCGTAGATGAAAAAAAAATTGGTTGATACAGATACCCTAAAATGATTTAATAAAACTGGGTGGTAAGGTTATTTGTTACAACATTGCGATAAATCAATGGATTTGCAGTAATGAGATTATAAAATATAAAGTTGTAAATGAAGACAAAATTATTGAAGCTTAGATTTTATTCATTTCAGTAAATAATTTTCTTTTATAGTTAAGATGATTGCATATTATAAAAAAGATAAATACTTGTATCAGTAAAAGACTGATTTTTCTTCAGAAGGATTTTGAACAAACTATGTAATTTACAAAATTAGGAACAAAGCGTAAAACTACGAAATGTATTTATGTTGCTATAACAAGTGGCAATGGCCAATATCAATACTAGAACTTTTTTAATAAATAATTTAAGCAGTTAAAATTCTGCAGTAGCAATTCCTTAAAATAATATATATGTATAATAAATTAACAAGAAACTCACTTCAGCTACTTTAATAAATCGACCTCTCCTATTTTGTTTAACATCTAGGTAGAATCTTTTTGACTGTATTTGTAACATCTTTGTAGCCAACTCCTGCTCCCCCTGCTGCTGCTGCCCTGTAAACACATACAAATTCATTCAATTAAATGCAAACACAAATTACAAATTAGCAAAAGTAGTTTGCAAATGCAAACTACTTTTTTAAAATTATATATTCAAAGACCACAAATCTACTAAATTATTATTAGAACATTTTACGGTTCTATGTACCCTATACTAACTGAATACCAAAGAAATCCTAAAATAGACAAAAACAGTATTTTAAAAATTGAAGGCACTGTGAAAAAATACAAAAAGTAAACTGAACCTTTCCTAAAAAAATGAGAATTATTTTTAGAAAGAAAAGTTCAAATTATAATTCACATTCAATTTCTACATTCCTTTTTAATTTTGTGCAAATTAGCAACTGTGTTAGTAACTTTTATGCCTTTTTTTTACAGTAATAAATTACAACTGTTGGTGTCTTTGATACTGATGATATTGAAAAAATTTATTAGGTAATACACTAAAAAAAAACAAAATGATTTAAAGATACTAATTACTATAAACAAAATTTGTAGTTGAGTTTAATGCAGTACAATATAATTATTTGCATTAAAATATGTTTCTTTTCTACTACGGCCGTAAAAAAAAACTTCTAAAAGTTTTTTTAAATATAGTTTTAAATCTTATAGCAAAAGTTTTTTTGCAAAAAAAAAAACAAATTTCTTATCTCCTCTCCACCTTAAATTAGGATAGGATGTTTTTAACAAAGGGTCTAGGTAAAAAAGACCGGCTATTATTTCTTAAAATTCTAATTTTGAAGTAGAGTCAAAATTAAAAATAACTAGTACTATCTCTTCTAATCAATCCTTAACTTATTACCACAAAAAAGGTGTGGTAATAAGTTATTACCACATACTCTTAGTTATTATGGTTTTTGAGGCAAGATTTACAATATTACAGATAAGGCTAACTCCCAAAAATGGTTATAACTCCCACAATCAGTTATTTAAAAAGCAAGTACAGTAGTTTTCTGTTACTTTCTTTAGCAAGCAGACTGACTGACTATACTATTGACACAGCACATTCATAAAACATACTAAGTACAACAGACTAGTAGTTTACTAGTAGTTTACTAGTAGTTTGTCCTAGTAAATAAAAATGTTTTTATGTTCACTGTAGGGCCTAGCTGTAAGAATAAACACTAGCTTCAGATATCAATGTTTTGAACTAAATGCTGGTGTAACCATAAGAAAGCAGTAGAGTAAAAAAAAATTTATACGTCTACTCAGTAGGGAAGAAAAAAAATTGGTCATAAAAACCAAATAATAAATGAAATTTTAATTGATTGTGACCTATTTTTGTACCATTTTTAAACCACTAAAGTTTTGTATACAACATTCTTCCATAAGAACTCTCTACAACAGTGTTAAATGGAATAGATGTATTTACTTACTTCAGCATATACAACAAATAAAGCTAAGACTAAAACTTTTCTAAACAAAATATTATAACAGTAACAAAACAACAATGGGCTAATAGTTGCTTACTGTTCACTAGTTGAAAAGTTGCAACGTACACATTAGGAAAAAAGTAAGGTAAAATATTATTTTACTATTGTCATTATTTTTAATAAAAACAGGAAGAAAGTTTAATGAGCGTTACAATGATAAGAAAAACTACATAAATTATGGGTTAATCACTTAGTCAACACAAAATTTGTATCTACTATTCTCATTGTAATTTGGATGCTAAATTCAAATATGCTATTGAAAGTGTGTTACAAAGTAAGTGTTTTAAGTAAATCGTAGTTTGTAGAATTTTTTATAAAAACTTATTTTGATCTACTACTGGGTACAATCTAAAGTAGTTTCTATATTTTTACTTTTAAACAATATGCATACATGCTTGATGAAGTGAAGTAATTACTATTACTATGCTGTTTTTAAGTAACTACTATATTTTAAGTGAATAAAAGATACAACTACTAACTAAGCCTACAACTTACTAAGCCTACTAATAGGATTTTGTTGAATAAAGACTAGTAATTATCACATAAGCATAACTACACTTTTTTAAGGTATGATGAAGAGCAAACTAATTTTAAGTAGTTGTAGAGAGGAAAAATTACATCCCGACAAAAGCCATAAAAAATAGTAGGTATAAGGAGCTATTATGGTTCGAAAATGAAAATTTTCTAGCAGAAGAGTTTTTACCTCCATCTTGAGGAGGTGCTGTATCGTCCAGGAAAAAAAATGGAAATTTTTTTAAGATTCCTTGTGACCCAGGTTTTTAGAGTGGGATTGCAGTGGACTTCAGTGTCCATCATTCTACTGTGTGTAAAACAATTGACTGTTACAGACAAGATTACTGCTAAAGCAAATAACTGGATACAATTCCCACAGACAGAGAGAAAAGTAAATGATGCAAAGTTGCTAAGGCAGAGATGTTTTATTATGGAGACAGTAAAAGGTGCATTAGATTGTACCCATATAGAAATGAAGAAACTACAGCAATACAGAAACGAATATATTAACCATAAAGGGTATGCCAGCCTTAATACACAAGCTACTTGTAATGCAGAAGAAGTATTTACCAGTGTAAGTGCTGAGTGGCCTGAGAATGTCCATGCCAGAATATGGCGACGAAGTCCAGTATGCTGAACAATGGTTCAGCATGCTTACTGGGGGATTCCAGGTACGGGATTTCTCCCTGGCTAACCACACCATTCAAATCTCCTCACATTGTGAAACAGCAAAATTTTAATCATCTACACACTAAAGAAAGAGTTATTATAGAAAACTACTTTGGGCAAATTAAGCAACACTTTCAAGTACTAGTGAATTTTGTTCACACATCTGTTGGGAAAGTACCAAGGTTGTTTTTGTTGTACTGTATTATACAATGTAGTAAAATTATTGATGACAGATTTGATTTTGAAAATAACACTGTAATAGAAGACAACCACAAAAACTGAATATAATGAACAGTAAAATGAAAATGAAGGAACAAAGGTTTGAGTGAACAAAGGCGTCAAGAAATGCTTGTTTTTATTAAATGCATATAAACTTAAATCTTTTCAATCACTGTATTTTTTGTATTTTGTAAACTTGTATTTTTCAGTTTATGTTCTTTTCCTTCCCTCAAAATTTCTTTCAATTTTAATAAAGATATATCAAAACAAAGAAAAATTTTTTTAAAATAACATGCAAATAATTAAATCTAAGTAGGTGATTTTGTGTGTATGCATGAATTTACATATAGTGAATGTATGTGTATAAGTGCAGTGTACTGAATGTACTTTACTGTGTACTTGCATCCGCATGCACATATGCCAACCAATGGGTTATTTTATTTATTTACTTTTTTGATACAGGAAAAAGTTTTAGGGTATATTTTATTTTAACTAAAGAGGACAAAAAACAAACTTCTTCCTACTCTTCATTAGTTTGAGAAAACTGATTTCAAAGAGTGAAGTGGTTTTCATTTTCTATATTAATTTCTCCCTTTTTTATTTGCATTTTATTCGGCTCTATTTGTTGTAATGCTTTATTTGGGGGCGTAAAGTTGTCTGGATCTATAATAAGAAATGGATTTATATTATAATGAATATTATTCCTATATTGTCTTTAATGGTAAAGTATGGGTGGAATGGAATTTTATCGATGTTTTTTGTTCCAATTGAG
Organism: Lycorma delicatula; assembly: GCF_047948215.1. NCBI lineage: Eukaryota > Metazoa > Arthropoda > Insecta > Hemiptera > Fulgoridae > Lycorma > Lycorma delicatula. The sequence continues at coordinate 9,933,207 of NC_134462.1, forward strand.
TTTGATGATCCTGTTTCATGTAATGTACGCTGCAATCGGAAGGTAGATAATTCTTTAGTTTCATTGTTTTCATAATTTTGCAGCACTTTTTTGGCATTAATAATTTTCTTGGGAGGTTTGTTTTTCTCTTGGCTAAAGAGTTCTTCTCTCTGAATATCATCAATATCTGTGTTTTGTTTTACAGGTAAGTCACCTTTCTTTGCATCTACTGCTAAACCACCTTGAACTTTGGCAGATACAGGATTCTCCTTCTCATTCATTACTTCAAAAAAATCTTTCTCCCATTGTTTTAATTTTGCCAGTTTATTTTTTGTTTCTTTGAAATCAGTTTTTTTTAATGGCTGTCTTTACGTTTAGAAGCTTAGACAACTGACTGACATAACCACTTTTCCTTAAGTTTGTGAATACTACTGAATTATAGTTTCCCAAGCCTTTTTCTTTCCAGTCAACACAGAATCCAATTTTGACTTGCCTAAAGTAACTGAATTTTTCAGCCAACAATATAACGAAAAAATTTCTGTTAATTACTTTTCCTGAGTCATCTCTTCTTCTATGCTTATTGACATTTTTAGTTCACGTACTATCTGATGCAAAATAACAAATGTAATAGAATCGGCAGATACATCAATTATACTCCAGACAAAACAAATGTATTCATTTGCAAGGATATGCGAGATACAACTTTATAAAAACTAGCATTAGTAATACTAAGACTTTTCCGGCTGGAACTAGGTTTCAGTAATTGTTTATTTTACAGATTTTTTTCTGCAAATACTAAAACTGGTTAATAACTATACATTCGTTACTAACTTTTATTCACTTGACCAACTTTATCATGAGAAGTATAGACATGTACAAAAATGTCTGTATGATGATATCATATAGACAGACCATCTATTGTTGCCTACTACAGAGCTTAAAATCTTAGTCTAGCTTCGCTTGTCTATATTGTGTTGTGTTTCACATATTTATTAGTGTTTTGCTATATTTTCATCAATTTCTTATATAGTACAAAAGTGTTTTTCTTGTTTTTATTTGCTACAACATGGCTTCTGCAAAAGTTCATGGATTTTCAATCATCCAGATAATTTTTGTTGTCTGTCTAATTTATCCCTAAATCTCAAAGAAAGACTATTTCTGAATTGATAAAAACAGCTTATAAATTTTATTTTGATTAAGCACTTGCGGATCAAGATAAAACCTGGGCGCCTCATGTTATTTGCATATTATGTAACTAACTGAATGGTTGAAGGGGAAATGACGAGCAATGCCATTTGCTGTACTGATGGTTTGTCATGAACCTAAGGACCACTTCACAGACTGCTACTTTTCTAAGACAGGTATGCAGATGTATCCTCAGCTCTAAAGCCAGTAACCACATGGAGAGGAGTAACCTGTATGTGTACCACCATCGGACATTGTTAGATGAAAAAGCTTGGAATTCAGCATATTCAGGAAGAGCCATTGGAATGGAGCCAATGGCCTGGAATCTTTTTACTGGCTCTTCTCTTCTAAACTTGACGTGACAGCAGTTTTATTGCATAATGGTAACAAACAGCCATCCATTCAATTAGCTCATGCAGTCGACAAGAAAGAAATGTATGAAACTACGGTATCAAGTTTAGAAATAACAAAATACAAGGAGCATATGTAGCAAGTCTGCGATGAAAGTTGTTGCCTAACCTCTTGGTTTACGAAATGTTGTTGTTTTCTTTGTCTTTGGGATAGTCACGATACAAAGCATCATTACAAAGTAAAGAACTAATACTCACTGCGGCAGAATTTGTAGCTGATTAAAAAGATTTTAAGCATTTATCATTAACTGAGAACGGTAAAATCATACCCCTGCCACTGACATAAAACTTGACATAAAACATCATTTAAAAAGTTTTCCTAAATTGAGTGATGTCAAGCTCAAGGAATGTAATATTTATCGGTGCGCAAATCAAGAAACTGCTTAAGGACCCAACTTCTGACAATAACTTAGCAAATGTGAATTAGCTGTATGAAGTCCTATAAAGGCATTGGTGATTTTTTAGGCAACAGAAGAGATGAAAATTATGTTGTTTATTTTTAATAAGCTGTTAGAAAATTACAAATGTTTAGGAGGCAGGACATCATTAAAAATTTTTCCTACGTTCCCATCTAGACTTTTCCCCCCAAAAAGTTGGGCCAAGTCAGAGATGAGCAAGGAGAGTGTTTCCATCAGGATACTTTGACTATGGAGCATCAGTAACAAGGAAGATGAGATCCTGGAATGATGGGTGACTATTGCTGGCTTGTTTAGAGAAATTTATCAAACACTGTACAAGTGAAAAAGTTTGTCTACATATTTAAAAAATTTTAAATAAGACAATTCCAATGATTTAAACTTAAATTGTTATTTTAAGGACATTTCCAATAATTTAGACTTTTAGAAACTGTATTTTAAAATTGTATTATAATGTATTTCAAATATCTGTGTTTGAATTAATAAAAATTTAGTAATTTAAAGTAAATTTTTAATGAATACATATAAATAATTTTTTTTAAGCATTGATTTTAAAGAGATTATGCATGTAAATAAATTGTATGTCTAAATCATTTGTATCTAAAAAAAAAAGTGACGTATTATTAAAAGTTCTGACAGTTTTAAATTCACCACCCCAAAATTAGTTAAAATCACAATGAACAATTCCACACACAAAAAATCTCTTTTGTCAACTAGTGTAATTACTTCATCAGGAAAAACAAAACTTAAATTTTTTATATAATTATATTACTGTACCTAAAGCATAGTGAAAATATCCTGTATGTATAATATTAACCATGATCAACAAAATCAAAATCTTTCACACACAGTAATTAAGTGTTATACGACTAACATTACAGTAATTAGTTTTTAACGATTATATATATTATTTCCATATGTTGGTTTTGTATTAAATACCGGCATTTCAACTCGTATTAACTGAAATGAGAGCATTTGATTAAAACCAAGAATTTTCACAAGTAGATTATACTAGCAGTCGTATCGCTAACAAGAGTCAACTGTCAGTCGAAATCAAGAGCGACCGAACGAAGAACGCACCGGCAACAATCACCTGTCTCAAGGTCATCTCCTCCCGGGCTACTAGTTGCATGGAAGGGGAGGTGACATGGAGAATTACAAGAGAGAGGGTGAGGGGAGGTGAAGAGCCTAGACGGTCACTGAACCCAAAGTCCGATCAATAAGTCCACGTTACTGCGACAAGACACCCTCGCTCGCCGGCGTTCACCACTTTCTAAATTTAGACGCATCAATAATACAGTCGCAACCTACTAGATTAGCGATACCCTACCGACTCCCACCACCACTACTATTTCTTATCAGCTGAACTGTAACTAGGTCAACTAAACGCGTCACAATTGCATGATATCGACATTTCTTAGATAAGTAAAGAAGAGGACCACGCATGCATATATTCACTCGACCAAGGCCATGCAATACCAGCAACCTAAAATTATATTTTGAAAAAGAATTAACATGTACATTCGCGCAAAACTTTTCGCTGATTAATGTTAATTGATTGGTTAAGCTTTAACGAACCATCAAAACACAACAAAATATGTATAAACTGTGTTCGAAAATTCAAAGGCGAACGAATAACACATTTTAACGGTAAATATATTTTTTGCAATTAATATAGGAAACATCAATACATCCTTTGTGATTTATTTTCTTATCTTTTCTAATTTTACGATGTAACAATATTGAACGACATACCTGACGGAGACATATCTCCACGGAAGACTCTGCTTCGATACATCTTCAATAGGCATCTCTATTGACTTCTAGCTAACAAAACATCTGTTACCTCCAAGGCATATCACGATAGGAAGGACCACCTGGGTTCCACGGGGCCTAGACCTGTCACGACCACCCCACTCGTATGACTTTCCGACTAATGCTCTAGTAGTTACACTTCCACCGCCGCCGCTCACACTCACTACACCAGTCGCCTCAAGTCACGTCACAATCACATTCCGACAACGTTATGTAACTGTCTAACATGACATCGCACTAACGCTCACCGTAAGCCAGTCGGCCGATTTTACCCGACACGAGCGTTTAAGTTCTTTTCCGTCTAGCCACCAGGTGCGCCACCGTTCGGCAATCGATGTACTCATGCGATACACGAACTACATGTAACCTCCCGGCTACGCCGACAACTGTTAAGTCACAACAGTCGTTGTCTTGGTCTCGCCGCTTTAAATTGCATTAAGTTAGGTCCGGAAAAGCAGACACATCATCATCAGAAACTTTACACCCTAAAAAATCACTAAATTTAATTACGACTATAATAAAGAAACGAGAGTAAATGTAACGAGAACGGAATTAAATGTCACGTTATGTAAAAAATAATTTTAGACATTTAGAAATTTTATTTTCCATAAAAGTAAAAATGACATTTTACAGTTTAAAAATTACAGAACATTACATTACAAATAACCAGTATTTCGCAAGATATTAAAATTATATAAAACAAAAAGAGCCTATAAAATTTTACGCAAGCAAAGCTAAAGTGAGATACGGACGGAAGTGTAAATATAGTGCTATTATTTGAATTTATGAACAAAAATACTAAAATAATCTGTAAAAACATCGCGTCATACAATATTTTCCTGGGAAAACAGTAAAATTTAGCAACTGTTCAAACCGTTAATCTTTCAGGAAAACTAATATTGGGAACGTTTAATAACTGCGAAAATTGTTTAACATCCCTTAATTATGGATAAGGAAGCGGATTTCATCAATTTTATTTTTTTAAATCGTTAACAGAAAGAAAAGCATTATTCTCATTAAATAAGCCTACAATTTTTGTACTGGATATTTGTAAAGTGATTTATTTAGTAATCATTTTGTGAATTTTACTAAACAACAGTGGTCTTCTGATGTAAATTTCAGCTTAATAATACTAAATTTTAAGTTATTTGGATTTAATAGAAAATTTGTAAGAAATTGTGATGACTTTTTTTAACTGGAAAATACATGTTTCAACTTACTTACTTACTTGCCATGTTCTTACTTGAACACATGGGCGAAAGCTGTCAGTAAATTACGCATAATACACTCCAAATAGATTTATCAGGTAATGGAAATCAGTATACAAGAGCAAAACCTTTATGATGAAGGTGACACAAACAACTTAAAACATTCTCTTAAAACCAAAGATTAAAATTTAATATATTTATTTATAACTTTTATATTAAAAGTTAAAATTTTCATCGCTAAATCTAAAAAACAAAAATTCATAACACTGGTAGTACGCAATCTGACACGAGGACGCTTATTGGCGTTCGATACCCAAAGATGTTCATGAATAACAAACAAGCGTCTCCGTGCCAGATAGCTTATGCAGTTTTTCCTGTTTGCTTTTTAGCCAAACCGAAAAACTATTGCATCCAGCGCACAGTCTCACTAGTAGGGTAGGCGAGAGATATTCAGTTCAACAGAAGACAAATATGCCATTTATCATAATAAAAGGTCCAACGTAAAAATTGATTAACCGGTAGAGCATTCCGATTAAAATCATACGAAACTGGTGGTACTATTTAAATTTGTAAATCCAAATTAACTCGAAATCCATCCAAGGAATAATCTCCTATATCCCAACATTACTTCTTTTTAACAGCAAAAAGGTCACTAAAAATTAACGGACGTGATGGACTGCAATTAAAAAACCTTACAGGAATTAAAAACTTATTATAATAAACTTCGGTTATTATAATAAAAATTTATTTACAAGAAGTCAATGGATGGTCTATCGTCATATACGTATGATAGACCATTTTCTGGTATTAGTCATTATCAAAAAGCACGACTAGGTTTCAATCGGAATAAATTTATCCGTACCAAACACAGAATTTAGAAAGAGAAAAACGTTAATTTAATTCTAATGCATAACCTACACCAATCTGCAAGATAACGAACTCTTCTAGCCTGTAAGTTAAAGCCTGCGTTTGATCCTTTTTAGATGGGCATTTCCTCAACCAATCATTATTAATTTTACTACCAAAAAAACAGAATGAAAAAAAACTCTTTAATACTATTCTGTATCTTGAAATTCTCTCTAACTACGAGCCCACGTGTTTAGCACCTATAACTTTTCCATCTATAACTCCTAAAAAGGAACAGTAACAATTAAATTCTTATGTTACTCCTTCCAGCAATGTAAATTCCCACGATTCCGGTGAAAAATTAATGGAAAGAACGAATTTTTAATCAGAGAAACTGAATTTGAAAGTACTCCAGAATGCCAACTCGGGTAACTAAATAAAAAAAAAGGTTAATAGTAAATTTTTACAAGTTAGGAGTATATGATACCCTAGAAGAATTCTGTATTCTATAACAAAATTACAAAGAAAAGAATATAAAAGCAGAACTGGTAAAAACCAAAACACAGCTTACACGTAGAGAAGAAACCTGCAGGTGTCAACCATGGAATTGAAGAAATTCTTCAAATGTCTTTGTGACAGATAAACGACGGCAAGGTCAGAAGAAGAAAAATTATAAGCCTTTTAAAATGTCGTACAGTGAAATGCTGTTTATTAAATAAGATGATAATTTTGTTAAGCCCGTTGATATAAGAATATCATTTTATAGTAAATATATATTATATAGTTAATAGAAAAAACCGCTTACCAACACAATTGAATTCGACGCGTTCAAGCGCTTTCGGAATCAAATTCCATCTTTAGGAAGTCTCATATTCGTCCTATTTATAACATTTAATAAAACTTCACATGTAAAATTATAAGAAAATCGTGATATTTGCTTAAAACATAACAGTTGTTCGTCATATGTTTTAAAATTATGTCAACGTAAACGTCCTGTTCAATCTGGTGATACACAACAGTTGAGACCACCAAATTGACCGGACGTTTACGCTGACATAATTTTAAAAGATATGACGAACTGCTGTTTCAAGCAAATATCACGATTTTCTTAAAATTTTACATGTGAAGTTTAAATTAATGTTATAAATAGGACGAATATGAAAGTTCCTGCAGATGAAATTTAATTCCGAAAATGCTTGAACGCGTCGAATTCAATTCTCGGTAGGCGGTTTTTTGTGTTTATTAACTATAATTAAATAAGATAAGTTGTTAAAAATTCGAAATAAAGCCCGAGGCAAATTAAATTAACATGTATTAAAATGCCTAAAACTATTTATTCAGCAAATTAACTTCCTCCTACGGGTTCACTTACTAACTGTGCAAGTGTGTAAGATAAACTATACCGCGAAAACAGAATAGAAAATTACCGTTAAAGCTATAGACTGCAACAAATATTGCACGCTAAAATAAAATGTAGAATATTAAATTGTATTAAGTCTATGAATGAAAACCTACCAACGATTATTAAATAGAAGCTATTAATATTTTTCTAGATATTATCTATATAATTTTAAAAAAGATTTAACACCTAAAAATATATTATAATTTTATGTAGTAAAAATGAATTAAAACAAACTGTAGTAAAATCACGCTATCTTTAATTTTTATCTCTCAATTTTTTGAGGTTAGGCAAAGCGATCAATCACACAATTCTACAATGCTGCTCTCGTGCGTAAGAAGCTAGCACTAACAGCAACTTAGCGTGACTATACAGTACGACCGCTACCCTCCGGCCATTACGGTAACTTTAAAATCAAAATAAATAGCGCCAAACTAAGTTAATTTTCTCATGACAAGTTTAGTTTTACGTTTACTTCAAAAATGTTATTTTTGAAATAAAAGAGCAAAGAGGTTACGTTGATCACGCACACTTAGGTATATTATACTTATTAACTCGATTTAGTATTCTGTAACAAATAACTACCATAAAAGCCCCTCTTAAAACACACAGATTTCCAACCATGGCACCTAACAAACTGTAGACCTGAACTTATAAAATAACGACAAAACATAATAGTATAATAAAGTACTAAAGGACTTATAACCGAACAGTTCTCTTAAATCTCACAACCCAGAAATTTTAATTGATCTGTATTGTTTCTTTTAGCTTCAGTAAATAATAGGATTATTCTGACATTTCTCTGAAAACTGAAAATCATGGTTTATTGACAATGAAAAATCTTCACAGAGTTAATATTCTAAATAGCCACTTTATAGCAGTCATCTCTGGTTCAAAAACTTATACAGATTTGACATCTTCACTAACATCATTTCAATAATCCTTCTGTTATTTCACACCGTTTTCATATAAATTGTTGCAACAAAGCGGATGAGTTTCACAAAGATGAAACTATTATTTTCTGCAGTTTCCATGTATTTAATTTACTGGAAATTTTTACAACGATGACATATTTTATTAACATTAAAAGAAATTTCATAGCTAAGTTTCATGGACATGTGACATACAAGTATGCCAGTTGTACTTATGTTGTATAATATATGACAGAATCATACTTTTTACAAGAAAACATAATTAAACACTGCATTCATAATTATTTATTTTATTTGGATACCATGCAATTCTTTATGCAAATATAGTGAGTTCAGCTACATGCACTTTAACAACTCAATGTTTCTGGTGATCACACATAGACCATGAAGTCATTGTGGTCGGTCTCTGTATATAAGAAATTGAGTCACCTAAACTAGTAAATTATGACTAAGGCATTCATTATTAAGTTGAATGAATGGAATTGTTTTTATTCACTTTCAGTTCAACTGACTGTAATGAGAACAGTGCATGTATTTACTATGTTCACCCATTTTCATTCATTATTAATCAAATAAAATGGGTTTTTATTCACCCTTGCCTAAACAAGGAGTGAATTATTATTAGATACACACTGTTTATGAATTTATATGGAGATAATGTACAAAAGAGTTTTTCCAGTTAAGAATCATTTCTATGTATAGTATAGTATAGTATAGGTATATAGTGGCGATTAAATAGAGAAAAATATTTTCTGACTATCTTTAGCTATCTATAAACAAAAAGATCTCTTTCTCTAACATGATGTTCTGTTAAAGATCCTTTACCCTATAAATAATACTTGTATTATTACATGTATTTACACAATTTTTATGGGCTTATAATTATTAAGTATTATTCTTTTAAGAAAGTTTATTATCATTTTATGTACTTACTTTTTCTGACATGCTGTAGTTGCACCAAAATTACTTTAAATTATTGGCTAGCAATGAGACATACTGAATTATATTGTTTTAATCCTTATATGTACCACAATTTATACTGGAAGAATAAAATTTCTATGCACTCATAGAGGAATTTATTAAATCAAGCTTGGCTTTACAAAGTTTCAATGCAACTGTCCTACCTAATGCCAGCCAACCCAGCACAGAGTTCTTAACCTTCAGCTATCAATAAGGAGATCAAGTTTTTCAAGACTAAAAAAAATTGAATATAAACAGAAACACTAACAAGAATTTTGAGTAAAACCTCATTTTATTTGGACTAATAACAAATTAAAATGGGTGAACATAGTAATTACTAGACTGTTCTCTTAATTCAGTACAGTTTAACAAAGTGAATAAAGAGAATTCCATTCGTTCAACCTAATAAAGAACTCCTGAGTCATAATTTACCAGTATAAATAACTCATTCACGCTGTAATGTAATGTTAATTCATAATTACTCCAAAATGATTTGTTAGATATAAACATGTTTAAATATAATTTAAAAGAAGTTGTATTAAATCAAAAGTGATATCAGAACACAGAATTATTGTTGTGTCACCAAAGTACCTCTTTTTATTTGTGAATACTTATGCCCTAGAGTAGTAAAGTTCAACAAAAATCACACTTTTATACAGGATTTAGCCATAGCAGCTCATGATCTTATTGTTATTGTAATTGTCATATATAAAAACAGCATCCTTTGTATACTTCATAAACTTTTATGTTGTTCTAAGTTTTTTTCACTATTACAGATTAAATTATTCCCACCTGACACAAATAACATACTGTTGTAGTGAACAACAGTATCTGCTTAAATCTTGGCAAATAAAAATAACTCATTTAAAATTGCATTACACTATTATTTACAAATGTAAAAACAATATATTATGTGGCAATAATACAATGTTGATCTCATTGTTGAGCTTTTAACAAAAAAGAAAATTTTTATTAGAATGTGATCATACAATTTTTCTGGAAGATGCAAACAACATAATACAGCAGAGGTTTTTCTATGGAACATGTTTGTCTGTTTACATCATGAATTAATCCATGCTCTGCATCACAGATTAATGAGACTCTTTTACACCCATTTATCCCTTTCATGGAAGTAATATCTTTATACAAGTAAATATGTAACTGAAAAATAATTATTACAATGTTCACTGAACTTACAATTACAAATTCAAATGATTTCAAATAGAAATTCTCAGCAAACGTGGTTACCTCTCAATAAATTTTCTTAGTTTTTAGAGTGACATTTTAAAATTACATATTCAATAAGAAAATATGTTACTACATCCACAAATTTTGCCTTATTTTAAACAACATAATAACATAACATTTTATACAAAGTTATGATTAACTGAATTTAAAAGGAAAACTGTATCCCTATTCCATAACTTCCTCAGTAGTTACGAGATGTTGGTGATCGTTGTACAGTTTCAGCAACACATTACAGGTAAACTAACTATCTAAGGTTTTAAACTTTGTAAAGATAATTTAAAAATAATTTTATGCAACTGAAATTGAAACACAATTGCATTTAAAAAAATGATTTTACTAATTTTTTAAAAAAATAAGTGATATATCCAGATTACCAGCAAATAAGACTAAGTCCTCGAGATCTTTCGATTATTTCAAACAATCATCAGGAGTTTCGTATTCAGATGACATAACTTTTGACTTAATTACAATATTTTAATCCTGATGATGGTTTGAAAAAACCGAAAGATCTCAAGGATCTCAAAGATCTATTATTTGCTGGTAAGGTAGATATCACTTATTTTATTAAAATATACCAGCAAAACCATGTTATTTCAAATTCTAATAACTATAATTTTTTAGAAGTAAGAGTGGAGAGAAAGGGTTCCTTTTTTAACATAATGTTTCAGGTTAAATAAATACATTAGTTTAACTGGCAAATGTGCACAGTAGGGGAGATAGGGAAATGCTCCTTAGATTTGAAATTACCATGTTATAAAAAAGGTGCTGACAAAAAATTTGAGAGATTGATTCAGTCTCATGCAATATAAACACCTACTGGTGAGAAAGGTGGGGAAGACAGCTGTTGCTTCAACCAGAATTACAATACATGGAAGATGCGTTAAACAATCAAAAAAGCTGGCAGTTTATTGCTTAAATTTCCTGATGTTTCTGTAATTTATCGCTTCAAGGCGGAAAAAAAAATTAAAACTTTTTATACTTATGAACCTGAGCTATAGAATTGTTTACATGAAAGTTTCAAAAATAATACATAACAATACTGTTTTTGAACAAAACATCTTTTTTAAATTTTAAAAGTGGTAATTATTTCATTGTGGTGCCTCACCCCGAAAGCACAAAAAACATATCAAATCATTGTAAAATCTTTTGCAATTTATTTTATGATGGAAATGAAGAGTCGGAAAAGTAGATATTTAAATATTGCTTGATAATGCTTTCTTACTCGCTACACTACTTTTATTATTAATAACTTATTACATTACATTATTCTCAACATGACGTCTAAGTTTTCTTTATAGAATATACAATGTTCAGTAAGTAAATAGAGTGAACTACAAATGGATGAAAAAAAATCTACTGAACCTGAAATTTGTATGTAAAAATTGTGAATTTACATTTGCTAGAGTTATTGAGTTATCTCAGTCTGTTGATAATGTGAGGCAATTTTTTTACAATCATGGCATTTTGCCAAAACACAATGTCCATCGTGTAATTTTTTCGTGACACATTTTCCATTGTAGAAAACGCCTTTGTGTATGTAATAAACATAAGAAATATGAAAGCAAACAGTGTAACGTAGCCATTTCATAATATGCTGACATATGGTTAACCACCGCTAGGTTAGAATTACCTGTTATTTTACATTTCTCCATAATGTGGTGTGTAATAACGCCACCTCAGCAAAATAGTGTAGTGAGCTTATCATCTAGTACTGTGGTAGATTGAAGCAATTATTTTTGGTAAATTTGTTTTGAATATTTGTGTACTAATTCGAAAAAGGTCGGAGTAGGCAAAGTTGTAGAAATCGATGAAGCCAAAATGGTAAATGGAAATATAATCGTGGCAGAATTATAAATGGAAATTGGATATTTGGTGGAATACAAGACACAAAATACCAGTATCAACATGTGATAAGGAAACTTTGCTCCAAATTACAAAGGACCATGTGCACCCAGGTACTACAATTATTACTGTTGGAAATCTTATGATTGTTTACAAACAGGAGGCTTCCCAACACTTAACTGTGAATCATACATACAATTTTATAGATCTGGACACTGGGGGGCACATACGCAAACAAAGAATGTCAATGGAGGGAAGTAAGAAGCAATCTACCGCGTTATGGAAATTCCAAACACCATTTCCACGGACCTATGACTGAATTTTTATTTAAAAGGAAGTATTGTGATTATAAAAACAATTTCACCATTTATGGCGAATTATAAGAAAGACACAATGATTCGGAAAATCGTGTATGTGATGATTCTGCAGAAATATCATCACAATCTGATTCAGAATAATAATTTCTAATTTATTTTCATGTTTATATCTTTAAATATAATGTTTCACTATGATAGAAGAATTTTTTCCGATTTTCATTGTGTTATTTGTATCACTATGTAAATTTTGACTAATTTTCCGACACCCAATATACATCATAAAATGAATGAATTTGATATTCTTTGTGATTTTGGGGTAAGGCATCTCAACTAAATAATTACCTTAAAAGTTTTAAGGTAAAATATTTTCTTTAGAGAAGAAGTCAGAGATACATAACATTGCTGAATTTTCCTGATATTTACAAAGCTTAAAAATTTAATCCTGTTCCTGCAAAAAAAAAATGCTTACAACCTACTAAACTTTAAAAAAATGTTTTATTTATTAAATTATTAAAAAAAAATATCTAAAATTAGTACAATCCTCAACTATCTTATAATCTAGCAATTATATTCCTTATACTTATAGGAGAGGGTAGGTTATTATTTACAATCACATAAATTATTTATGGCTATAAAAGTCAGAAGAATTTTTCAACAATCTAACCTCCTTTATAATAGTTCTAGCATCAAGATTTATAATCGATCCCAAACAACAGAGATTACAAAGGTCGTTTTTATTCTCTACCAAAGTTTGGAAATAAAGGGTGCTATGAATAGAGAGGGTTCAATCATTGTTTAAATTATATTAACATTAATATTATACCTTACATTATCATTAAACAATATTAACGAAAGGACTTATTATAAGTGATTTAATAATTTATCATCGTATTGAGGGGATGGATGCAAAAAATAAAATTTGATTTTACCAACCCCTATAATAGTGTAGATGATAAATTGAAATATTACGTAAAAAACAAATAAATATATAGGACTTAAAACAAAATACAAATATCATTTGTGTACATTGTTTTCTTCAGATAACTAAACATATCAAGGGGTTAAGGGTTGGCTTCCCTGTTCGCTTAACGTGGAAAAAATAAAAAAGATGACGACCTTGCAAAACAACGAATGACTCATAGCGATACGAAACGTGCAACCGGATACAAGCATTGGAAATCTAAGGAGGGGGATTACAGACGGCCAGTTATTCCAAGAATTTAAACCAGAGTGAGGTAAGCCAAATTACGTCATGGATGTTGCAGGAGATGACGTCATTTCGGTGACGTCCCGCGGAATCCCCCGCCTAATTCCGTTGGCGACCGGCCACTGGTCTGTCACTCACTCTCTCTCTCACCCTTTATTAATAATAATAAATATCCTATCGCAAGCCGCGCGTAAACAAATAATTCTCGATAAAAAACAACCGATATAAATACAAGATGCAAATATCACCAAAGGGTACGGTGAAGACGACCTGATGCAAATGTTTAACACACTAAATTGGATTTCTAATATAACTTCCTTTTTTTTCCCCAAAGCACAAGCACCCAGAACCTACAAGATAAATAAAATGTATTTTAAATAAATTACTACCGGCAAGGCCTTTTCTATTAATATATATATACAAATTAAAGCGAGTTTATATAAACGGAATTAGAACTGAAAAATACGCAATAACCCGATTGACCTATTCTTAAAAATCAACTTCAAACATCAATTATACAGAAAAATGTCGAAAGAAGTTGTCATCAGGTAAAGAATATAATACGCAAAACAATTGAAAAAAGGGGTGACGACATACATATAAAAATAAATTCCTAAAACTAAAAACCAATATTAAAAGATAACTATTGGAAAAGGGTTAATATTTAGCACAAATTGACTATTCCAGGGATATTTTCCCAATAAACTGAAAAGAAAAGGGAGACTGTAATATTTTAAGAAATAATCACTTACAATAAATGCACCAACACCTCTCTAAGAGCACTAAATAACACTAGCACACAATTTCATTACAGTATAACTAAAAGTAAAAAAATACATATAAATATATATTCTGTTGTAAAATACTTCACAATTTTTAAACTTAAAAAACACCATGATTACGATAAAACCACGCAAAAACTGAACCTTCATACACTGTAAAGAAATTAAACGCAACAAACCTGGAGGTAGCCAGTACGGTATCCGGCCTGATTGCCAATTTTCGTCCGCAGGCGGCACATTATTAATTGGTTGTTCTGGATTAAAAGGGGGCTGCTGCACGGTGGTAGTACTAACGGCACATTCAGACGACATGATAAAGAGTTGTTCTTCATCACCTCAACGTTAACGTCAAACATCCGACGATCCGTCCACGACCAACGACATGTGAATACTGACTCCTTTCTCGCACTCAGCATTATCATCACGGACGGCGTCATCATCGTAAGCCTGCCGGTGGTGGTTCATTCATTCGTTCATTCATGCCGGAGACGATTGATTCACTATACAAGAATGTGCAACCGGCAGAGGAGAGGGCGAAGAGGGGAAAGAGAGGCGGCGTGCCACTGCTATCTCCCGTTCTCCCATTGGCACTCAACGTCATACCAGTCGGTCACGTATCCCCGCCACGACACATTTCGTTCCAGGAAAACTACAACAGCCGCCCGCCGACACAGATACCGCCATATGCCTTCGTTTTACGACTATCGAATCCGTAAAAACTATTTCCACAAACATAATCGACAATAACCATAGTCCCGACTAATTCGCGCACAACACATAGTAATAACTGCTAATTGGTGATATTGCGTGACTCACCGATATATCTCTAGTTATGAATCAACGCACCAAAAATACAATACATTACTACTCGAGCAACATAAATATACATGGCTGCATGTTATTACCAGCCTTTTGACCGAACTCCGCCAGGGTCACGGTATAACGTTTGCGTGTTGCAGTCTGCACGTCCTAGTTCATGTTTCTCCGTCAAGAATAAAAAAAAACTTCTTACAGGTTAAATTACCTCATCAAAAAGCCAATTAAAATGTTACAATAATTCGATATTATTAAATACTATGTCCCCTGAGAAAATATATCATATTCATTCCGCAATATCAAAATACTACACCATACTTCAGGATATTTCTCAACTATCAGGATATTAATAACCTTGTTTTTCTTATAGTTTATACCATCCACACGGTCATCGCACTTTCTAGCAACAAAATAAACTAATCCTTATAACGATTTCCTAAAGACTGGCTAACAAAAGAGAACACGACCAACTTGTAAGAATTTTATAAATACCATCTGTAAATAAATTATTTTGTAATAAATTTATTCTTAAAAAGTGAATTGTTTAATTTTTGTTTTTTATTATTTCCCCTCCCCAAAATTCAAAACGTTTTCTTTTAAGGTGTGTAAAAGTATGAATAATTATTGAAATAACAATAACGCTAAATAAAATGCGATTTAAAGAAAATGGTTTTGAAACTATTAAAAAAGGTACATACATAAATCTCATACGAGTGTAAAGTTACGATTCAATAGCTAAGTTTAATTTTCTTTAAATATTTATTATTGTTTATGCAATTTGTTTGAGTATTATATTAAAGGCGAAGATTTTGATTAAAAACGTGTTAATATGAAAATATTATAGTAATCATTTTTATCATCACCTACGGTATCAACTTGATCTAGAGAATAGAATCTGATATCTTAAAATACTGCCATCAACTTGCTCAGGCAGATTTTAATTACGTTCACTTCTTTTTTGTAAAGGGGGGTTTTAAGTGGTTTCGTCTCCGAACATTCTTGTTTTATCGTCGTAACAACCGGGAGAAAAGAATTGGAATCTAATCGCATCGTTTGTGGTAGTCGAGTGTACAAATCTCGCTGTAGCCTAAATATTATTAATAGGGGATTTTACCAGAATACAAACATTCGAAAATCTTCCAAAGCCGATATAATCTGTAATTTTTTCATTTCATAGACGTATAAAGTTGACGGTGATTACAGATTACCCGGAATATTCTTTTGACACAAATTTCCTATAATTCTTTCGTTCACGTTCGTTTAACACCTTACAGCACTGCGTCAACCTCTCAAAAAGAAACTACTGAACGGTCACTTTTAAGATGGTCCAACCACCCAAATTACATTAGGCCATGAGAAGTAATACTTAAACAATTTCAACGGTTAAATAAGGTCTCCACACTATCCTTCAATTACTCAAAGCAGACGCCGCAAGAATCTTATTCACGACAGATTATTCAGATGAAATACAATATTCATTATTGACTTTTTCATAAGAAATAACAGTATAATTCGTCAAAAAATTGTGACTAGATAACATTCTTCTAGTAATGAAATTTTCGTGGGGTAAAGTAACAAAAATGCAGTGCTGTAACATTAAAAAAAAATCTTAAAATAAATTATTTTTACGCTGTTTATGTACCACAGGGCCAAAGCTCGATAAAATAGTTCCAAAACTTATATATATTTACAGAAAATATTCTTTTAATTGAAATATATTTAATTTTTTTTTAAGTTTGTTTATGTAAGGGATGTATACTGTGACTGCGTACACTCGACTACTTTCCAGCGTTTTCCCTCAAACTACTCTAAGACACAGCCGATCATGATAAAAACAATATAATCATACTAATACTTCGATCCAGAATTGCATCGCGTAGTAGATTTTTACACTAACGCTGATGACTCGCGAAATTAAGATAAGATTATTAGAAAGATAGGTACTAATATAACAATTAATTTAGGCAACCGTAACTGTCAAGGGTAAATTTTCCTAACGGTTTGTGTCATCGTTCCTGAATATAAAAACAAAATAAATTTTATAGCGTAAAGTTTACTCTGCCTGAACACTACTTTATAGTATCCGGCAGGAAATAAGTAAACAAAACGTACAATCATCATCGATATCGACCGAATAAAATTATTATGACGTCACTTTCTTCTACTGGGTTATTCCTATGGGAAAACCGTACATTATGCAAATTCTATAAAAATACGCTTACTTTCAAATTCACAAACTCAACCGAACAAGTTCCCAATTTGATTACAAAACTTAGTGTCAACCTGATAAAAAAAATACGTCCAAGGAAACAAAAACAAGGTAAGAACAGCCTGTAGGTCGTTGCAACACGTTTAACTAAATTACAGTAACATTTTTCTACATTTTTACACCTCTAAAAGTACTTCTCCAAAAAGGTGACAAATTGCTCGCTTTATAAACATTACACGTAGATAAGCAGAATCAAATCCACGTCATAAAAAGTTTTTGTCATTCGTAGAAAGTACAATCAAAATACACAATTATGCAGCAAATATTTTTGGCCGCAGCTAACATAATTCTCATATACTAAGCAGCAAATACGTAAAAAAAATAACAAAACTACAATCCTTTACGGAACAAGTTTAAAACTGCTTAACATTACAGATGAATAAATTTAAGCGGGTCTTATTAATTTTATTTTTAATTTCATTAGCATTAAACTTCACTGAAAAAATCCCTGCGATAAATTACTAAGCTAATTTATCTATAAAAATGATACATTGTGTTATTGGTAATAACTTACGTAATTCGGAATAAAAAACGACTGTATGAAATAATTGTTATTTTCTGAAAACGCCTCTACTTACAGTAAATTAACGGGTTGAAAAATACTTATTTTTTGTTCAATATTAAAAACAACTTTTTTTTAATATATAAGTTTTTAAACTTTTAAAATAACTTTAAATTAAAGATCGTCGGACCGTTAAAATTTTAACAGGGTTATGTCCTCATTAACATAGTATTTTTTTGTTTGAGAATTCTTCAGATATAAAAAAATCCTACAGATCATAAGAAGCTTAGTAATTATTCTTTTTTTTAAACTATTTTAACATCGCATCTAAGCCGGACAAAAATTTTCTAAGAGTATTATTCTCAGATTTCTGATGACGTTACCGATTATAATCGCATGATCGAATGCGTAATGACACGCGTAAGTAAGGAACTAATAAAATGGAAAGCAGATTGAAATATCAAATTGTGTCATGACGAAAGTACGATTCAATATATTTCTGATAAACTGGAGTACGTTTCAGAGAATTACGAACGACTCATTTATTATCTACACAAATAGCCTAAAATTTTAATTTATTTAAAATTAAAGCCCTCATTTTTATTTCGCTTCCTTCGATTTGATTAATCTCTTTCTTTTGAATAAAAATAATCTTTTCACAAGCTTATAGGAAATTAGGGTCTTTTCTGTTTTTCCCCCGCAATGGTTTTTTTTTACGTTACGTATTAGTAAGTGCTCATGTTATAATTATATGCTAATAATCATTAACCAAATTCAACCTACGCTCGCTAACCTTGACTAGCGAGCGAAGCAATAATTTCTCTCCAAATACCATATAAAAGATTATAATATGAGCAATTACTAATACGTAACTTAAAATACCACTATGTGGGGAAAACAAAAAAAAGATCCGTAAAATTATATACTTTATATACCGCAATTCGCATACTAATTTTTTTGTATTATAAGAAACGATACGATAATTTTACAGAATAAATTTATCATATGTAAAATTCCAAGCCTGATCAGGATTTAAATCAAAACTCCCGGATAATAGAGACGCTACCCTACCCAAGCGCCCAAAGTTAGCTTAGAAGAATGCAAAAAAAGTTTCCTGCTTTAAATTCAAAGATTTATATTTAATATAATAGACTATAAAAAAAATTAAAGAGTGTACCGAACAAGAAAAGAGATAAGCTTCATGCTTACAGCTCTATCCTTGATCATCTGGGCCTTTTTGAAAATTAATTTAATTCCCACAAAAAAAAAAGATCGGTTGCTCTTTATGAAGCCAAAAATGGACAGATACTGCTGTAAATATATGTACAACAAGGAATAAAATTAAACCTAATTAGGTATAACACCTAATGTATAATAATTTACACAAAGTCTTTCAGTTTTATTAATAGAATCCCGATGAAGATTATGAAAACCTCAATGTGTATTACATACAAGGAATATATACTACCAGGCAAGCGCTAAGCTTTTCATCAGCCATTTTTTAAAGATAATTCAATTTTGGATACGATCATTTCACTTAAATTAAGTAAAAACTTTAATCAAATGTACAACAAAACTTTTTAAAATCCTAATTTATTAAAATCTTTTTTGTTTTGTTAGCCGGCATGAGAGCCAGACAAATTCATTTCTACCGATCTTAAAAAAAGGATCGCTTCTAAACTGTTAGTAACTCAAGGTCATGAAAACAAGAAATAAATTTCATTCTTATTCTTGTAAAGTCATACTGAATTGTAATTCACGAGTAAGTATATTTACAATTCAATATTTCTTGTTAATTACAATTCTCATATTTTATAAGCAATATTTATACAAATATTTTCAATGAATTAATAGTCAAAAGTCTGTGTAATTAACTAAAATAAATAAATTTATCAGATTAGGTGGAAATAGATACTCATAATATTTATGATGTGTATTCTGCCGTCTTAAAATTATCCAACTTTTGCTTAATGTAGAAAAACGTTTTTTGTCTTTTACAGTAATTGTGTTATTATGTACATTCACAACTGCAAAGTTTGATATGAATATATATATATATAAACTCACTTTAAATGAGAAGCTAATAAATAGAATTTTTTTCCATGAAAAATTAAAAAAAAAATTGATAATTTTAACAGAAATCTGAAATACAGATTAATTTTTTTGATTTTACACTATCTTCCATAAACAGATTGAATTATATACAATAATTATTTAATGTAATGTAATTATTGTCACTTAAATGCAAAAAAATAAAAGCCAAGGATGGGCAGAGTAACACGCATGTCAAAAGATAGGAGGAGAGCTTTCATGATAAAAAAAAAATTGTTAGTATCGAATGTAATCTAAGCGATTACAGTAGTAATCCATGAATAACTGCGAATCAATAAAATTCTGAAATGAAGAGGTGTTGAAAAGAAAATAGCTGTTAGAAACTTGGTTAGTGGCCCAAACTTACAAAAACGCCTACATTAAGCTAAATTTGGTACTAGAAGGGAAAAGCAGAGGATAAAAAACTATTAAGGAAAAAATATTGTAACATAATTAAACAGAGAAGAAAATAAAAGAGAATTGCATCAAATCTGTCAGACAGGTTTTCTTTGAAAAAACATACATCTCATAGTTCTGAATAGATTCTCTTTTTTTTAAATAAGAAATTATATATGTGAACCGTGTAGAAATAAATTCACAACTCGGTACTACAGACCTCCCTTTAACAGATTTTGGAAGTAGCAGGCAAAATCTGGAGCAGCCGACAATTTAAAAGTCCCTCACACTACAGATGAAGCTGTGACAACACTGGACACAAGCCGCTGCTTCGAGAAATGACCGCTAGCTGGCAGGCAGCCACTTTGTTTATATCAATGTAGCCACTTGTAGCTCCTTGGTTCACGGTTTTTGCTCATTTTTTTTTATGTACTGTGTCTGAATAATTTTTTATAACCGTGCCGATGATTTTAATTTAAAAATGTTGAATTTACTGTATTATAGTCTATACTTACAGTGTACAGGTATTTTACACTGTCAGATTGATTAGTGTGCTTGATTAGAAGTACAGTAGGCTGAATTTATTCCTCAGTCTTTCATAATGTAATAGTTGACGTTACTCACTTCTAATATAACCTAACCTTAGTGTCACTACCTATGGACAATCTACTTATCAGACTGATGATCCCACCTTTTTGTCTGCAGTACCAAGGTGAGAGCGTACATACACATATACACACATATATATATATATATATATATATATATATATATATATACATATATATGTGTGTGTGTGTGCATGTTAAATATTGTTTAGATATGTACATAGCGTGAAAATTAATCTGAACACAAGGAATTTTTTTTTTTAATTTTTATGTTGTGACTCTACAGCTTGACCACACCCATTCTTTAAGTTGTATGTGTAATGTGAGGTTATTGTTCTTTGGTTATTTAGCAATTCTAAAGTTAAATAAAAATAACTTTGTGAAAGTCTATTTCAGATCAAAGTTTATTATCATATCTTGGTACTTTTTGTTCTGTGTGTCCTGAATATAAATAATAAAAACATTCAAAAACTGTTTCTCTTTCTGAGCATACAACTATGACAATAGCAAATAGCTTCAGAGTTTGGTATAAAAAACAAGCTTCTGGGTCGAACTACAGATGACTGCTATTATAAAACGATTAAAAGAAACCGGTTCCTTTTCATCTCAAAGCATAAGTAAATCTGACCGTAAAAAAACTACTACGACACAGGATTGGTTATTAATGAGAAAACGTAAACTTGATCCGAAATTATCTGCTGTAGACTTTTATCAAGAATTAGCAGCCAATGGAACAAATTTACACACAACAACCGTTAAATGCAGACTTCTTGCAGCCGAATGGAAAGCTCACCCAGCCAGTTGTAAAAGCAACTTTTAACAACTGCAATGCAGAGAAAAAAGGCTCTTGCTAATTGGACCAAAGAAGATTAGAAAAATACTGTTTTCCGATGAGTCACATATTTACATTCAGGGGTAAAGGGTTCCATATGTTACAAAAGCACCATTTTTCCACAGAAAAAATGTTTTGGGGTTGTTTCACATTTGAAGGCCCTTGTTCATTACTTTAGTATGTTGAAAAGCGATGGGATACATTATCAAGATTCTAAAGGAAAGAATTGTGACGACTAAGACAAATTCCCACAAGGCAACACGTGTTCCAACAAGATTTGGAGCGTTTTTTATGAAGAAACAGTAACTGGTCCTGTGGCTGGGCAATTCCCCAGACTTAAAAATAATTCCCCTACTAAAAATCTTTGGGTGATAGTAAAAAATAAAAATGGATTATACCTCAAAAGTTTACCTCATTAAGGCAATATTAGAGCAATATGAAAAAAAAACTGTAGTACACTTGTTAAATCGATGCCAAATTGTGTCACATGAAGTTATAAAGAATTATGATGCGCACGCACACACACACCTTCTGAATACTGTGCGGCTGAAGTCAATGGAAAACTACAGCTGCTCTTTTTTCCAAGAAAGTGTAACTTTCTGCATTTTCATGTAACAAAGATGGAGCACCTTCCTTCCTTGACAAAATATTCTGAAGATAAACTAGTCCCCCTATTCGGATCTCCGGGTAGGGACTACTAAGGAAGGAGTCACCAGAAAATTAAAAAATAACATTGTATGAGTCCTGAGTCTAAAGAAGGTTGGTAGGTTAGAAAATTTAAAGAGGGAAATGGATAGGTTAAATATAGATGTTAATAGGAATTAGCGAGGTTCGGTGTGATGAGGAAAACTACTTTTGGTATGGTGATTTTAGAATTTCAAATAAAAGAGCAGGAAACAGTAGGTTTCATAATGAACAAGAAGATAGGAAAGAGAGTAGAGTATTTCAAAATGCATAGTGATAGAATAATTGTAATTAGGATAAAATCAAAACCTAAGCCAACAACAATTGTTAACGTCTATATGCCTACAAGTGCCCATGACGATGATGATGTAGAGTGTGTGTATATACAAAGCAATTAACACACAAAAGGCAAAAAAAATTTAATAATAGTTGGAGATTAGAATGCAAGCATCGGAAAAGACAAGGAAGGAAATATTGTGGGTGAATACAGGCTGAGCAAAAAAAATGAAAGAAGGGACCGACTCATTGAGTTTTGCATGATGTATAATTTAGTAATTGCAAACATAGTGTTAAAATCATAATAGAAGAATATACACACTGAAAAAGCCAGGTGATACTGCAAGATATCAGATACATTACAATCATGATTAAACAAAATTTAGAAATCAAATCGTTGACTGCAAAGCTTATCCTAGAGCAGACATTGATAACGACCATAATTTAGTGATAATGAAATATAGGCTGGGGTTTAAAAACTTAGAAAATGTGTCACATGAATCTGTGAAATTTAGAGAAGCTTGAGGAAGAGGAGGGGTAAAGAATTTTTGAGGATATCACGAGAGGTCTGAGTAAAAACGGTAAGGTAGAAAATATAGAAGAAGAATGGGAGGTTAAAGGGAAATTTTTAAACCAGCAGAACGAATTTAGGTAGAACAAAGAGAACTGGTAGAAAACCTTGGATATTAAAGGACACATTGCAGCTGATGGATGAACGTAGAAAATGTAAGAACGCTAGTGATAACTAAAGTAAAAAGTAACTATCGACAACTAAGAAATACTATAAACAGGAAGTGCAAACTAGTGAAAGAAGAGTGGATTAAATAAAAGTGTTCAGAAGTGGAACACTTCTGAATACAGGAACAATAGAGCATACAAGAAAGTTACAGAAAATTTTGTGGTATATTAATAAAAATTTAATAATGTGTTAAACAAAGATGATACACCAATTTATAATACGAAAGGAAAGGAAAGGAAAGGAAAGGAAAGGAAAGGTGGGTGAAATATATTGAAAAGTTATACAGAGGAAATGAATTAGAAACTGGTATTATAGAGGAAGAAAGTCGAAGAGGATGAAAGGAGAGAAACAGTACTACTGAGATCTGAATTTAAAAGAGCATTATAAGATATGAATGCCAGAAAGGCTCCTGAAATACACAGAATACCTGCAGAATTACTGCGCAGTGCAGGTGAAGTAGATTATACAAACTGGTGTGTAATATTTTTGAAAAAGACTTCCAAGAGTGTTATAGTCATGATACCAAAGAAAGCAGAAGCAGATAAACGTGGCGAAAACATAGTAACAATTAGCTTAACTAGCCATGCATCAAAAATCTTAACTAGAATTCTGTACAGAAGAATTGAGAGGAGAGTGGAAGAAGTGTTAGGAGAAGATCAATTTGGTTTCAGGAAAAGTATAGCAACAAGGGAAGCAATTTTAGCGGTCAGATTAATAGTAGAAAAATAAACCATCAGGTTAAAGAAAAATAAACCAGCACACTTGGAATTTATAGACCTAGAAAAGGCATTCGATAACACAGACTGGAATAAAATGTTTAACATTTTAAAAAAAACATTAGGATTCAAGTACAGAGATAGAAGAACAAATTGCTAACACATTTAAAGGAACCAAACAGCAACAGTAATAATTGAAAAACATAAGAAAGAAGTCATAATAAAAAAAAGGGAGTCCAGCAAGGATGTTCCATTTCCCCGTTACTTTTTTTATCTTTACATAGAACTAGCAGTTAATGGTATTAAAGAACAATTTAGATCCAGAGTAACAGTACAAGATGAAAAGATAAAGATGCTAAGATTTGCTGATGATATAGTAACTCTAGCTGAGAGTAAAAAAGATTTAGAAGAAACAATGAGCAGCATGGATGAAGTCCTACGTAAGAACTACCGCATGAAAATAAACAAGAATAAAATGAATGTAATGAAATGTAGTAGAAATAATGTAGATGGACCACTGAATATAAAAATAGGAGAAAAAATTACAGAAGTGGAAAAACTTTGTTATTCAGAAAGTAGAATTACTAAGGATGGACGAAACAAGAGCAATATAAAATGCCGAATAGCACTGGCAAAACGGGCCTTCAGTCAGAAATATAATTTGTTTACATCAAAAATTAATTTTAATGTCGAGAAAATATTTTTGAAATTATATGTTTGGAGCGTAGCTTTATATGGAAGTGAAACATGGATGATCAGAAGTACCAGAGAAGAAAAGATTAGAAGCTTTTGAAATTTGTTATTACATGAAAATGTTAAAAATCAGATGGGTGGATAAAGTGAAAATTCAGAGGTCTTGCAGTAAATTGCTGAAGAAAGAAGCATTTGGAAAAATATCATTAAAAGAAGAGACAAACTTATAGACCACATATTAAGGCATCCTGGAAAAAGTCGGGAAAAATTGTGAAGGCAGACAATGTTTGGAATGTATAAAACAAATTGTTAGGGATGTTGGATGTAGGAAGTATAACAAAATAGCACTATATTTAATGCATTTGCATTTGTTTCAAAATGGGATACATGCACATTACATTTTTGTTTATATCATCAGTCAGCCTTTCTTATGGCTGTGATGCGTGTAAAGCATCTGGAGTTCAGAATTGCTTTTTCTGAAAGTATTGTTAATTATAGTCAGTTCCGGTGATGAAGGTGCTATTAGTAGGGAAAACTGCATTAAAGTGGGCTTAGTACGCTGATATGTAACTATACATTTGGGTTTGTAAAGCTAAGGCAACAAGAAACCATTTACTCCAAATCTGGTATGTTATGCAAGGTTGCTGTATCATTTTCAGATCACCTAATATCATTACAGTTATGACACACAAAATCATACAATTTTTTTACTTCCAACCAACTATTTACAGTAGTCTTCAAGAATTGTTTATGAAACAAAAATTCTTTATTTTTTTTCAGTTGACTTACAAAAAATGTAATATTTAGTACTCCTTTTGTTATAACTAAATGAAAAAATAAAAATAATTACTAATAAGGATAATAATGGCTCAAGAGGTTTTCAGTTAGGAAGTTTTTTAGGGGCAAGTTAATAAAGAACCAAAAGGATACGAGTAAAAACTTTCTTGAAATAATAAATTCAGGTAAGTAAGATAGGTATGAAAGTCATCTTAAAATAATTTTCTTCTATAAACTAATTTTCAAAAATATTAACTACATTAATCCACAATATAAATTTCTCAGATTTCTGCTACTATCATTATTATGATGTCAAATTTAATTCCATTTTACTCAACAATAATATACTTACAAAAACAAAGAATTCCTTTTTTATTCTCTTTCATGTTTTGAACTCAAGTTTTTAAATATTAAATTTAATTTATTTTAGATATATTTGTGAAAAAACTGACTTTTTATGTTACGCAAAAGTTCTCTTGTAAAGATAAAGTATTACCTGTACTCATAACCATGCAGCTTGTTTTCCCCCAGTTAAATCTCTCCTTTAAAATCATTAGCATGTCACAAGTTCTTGTGTAGGTAAATCTAACCAACCAATTTATAAGTTTGTAAAAATTAGGATAAGAATTTATTAAAAAAAGTATTCCATAATATAAAACCAAATGAAAATACATAGGAACCATACTTAAATATTTATATTACACACATCAGTAAACAGATAAATGTACACTCTCAAATGAATCATTCAGAAATACGACTACAGTAGAAGAAACTAAATATTATGTGTCATATAGGATTTAAGATTAGACAAATCTGTTAATGTTTTTCCATTATTATACAATTCCAACTTGAATTGTTATTCATTGATCAAGAGGATTCTTCAGCCTCAAAGATGACCCAGCTGATTTTTCCTCATCTTGTACATAAATTTTTATTTTATTGATCCAGGAATACATATAATACTACAAAATTGTAAACTATGAATTTCTGGTCCATAGATTTCATCTGTACAGATTTATGTTAATTTGTGCTTTTTTGCATTGTGTATTAAATCAATATTTACATATATATGTCTAATTTCTATTAAGGGGTTTGCATGTAATGTTTGAAAAATGTTTGAAGTACAAGTTCCTCCAAATGCATTTTTGTGAACTTTTGCTATCACTTTTGTAATACTTTAGTATTACATTTTTTCACTTTAAAAGGGCAGAGCTCTTTTCAAGGTGAAAAGACCTATTATAGACCTTGCCAAAGATTTGGGAAAATCTAAAAGACAATAGATTTTGAACAAGGCTTAGATTTTGAGAGAAAACAGTAACTGCCTAGGATTATTTTATAAGAATGCTACTTTGCAGCCGGTCACTTCTGATAATTATTAGGCATCACAAATAAATGATTCATTTATATTAGATGCCACAGTAAATGGAAATAATCTTTGTGATAAGATTATAAACAAAAACTTTTAGATAGAAAATGACTTTTTTTATTTAAAAGATTTACACATATTCCATTTTCCTTTTTTAAAAATAATTACAAACTTTGAAAAAGACACTAAATATTTTGTTTGATATCTCCAGTTTACATTTCCACTTTCTATACTTAAGACTCCCTCCCACATATAAACCTCAGAACTTTTTATTGTGTATATATTTTTTAATTTTCTGATAAAAGATACTGCTATTTTATACACATGTTCATTTTTTCTTTTATTTCTATAATAAAATTATTTATTGTTCTTTTTGATATGATAAATAGTAACAGTATAAAAAGTCTATTAAAAACCCAAATTTACTGAAATAATGACGAACATTCTGAAATTAATAAGAGAATAGACACAAACCAAGATTTTCACAAATGCTAACCATAAAAAATGAGTGCAAATTAGTTTTTAGTGTGCTATCTGAAAACACAAAGGAGATGCTTTATCTTTTTCATAGGCATGAAAACTACCAAGTGGATCATTATAATTTAACAGTCACAACCAATAAAATCCTGTACCACTACACAAATTTTTAAAAAATCAGACTTATGTAATGCCTAAGTATTATACTGCAATAATACAATATCCTTTTCTAAATTTATTTTCAGTCTATTTTTATTGATTTATGTTTTCAACAGTTTGTTTTAAAGTAAAGACATAATCTTTTTAATTACCCAAACAACAGCATTTATAACCATGCAGCTTGTTTTCCCCCAGTTGAATATCTCCTTTAAAACCATGTCACAAGTTCTTGTGCCAGTAAACTTGACCAACCATATTTATAAGTTTGTAAAAATTAGGTTAAGAATTTATTTAAAAAATATTCCACAAGAAAAAACCAAAGAAAATACATAGGAAACATACTTAAATATTTATATTACACACATCAGTAAAGAGATAAATGTACACTTTCAAATGAATCATTATTCAGAAATACTGTTAAAGTAGAGGACAAAATAAATGTGTCAGATAGGGTTTAAGATTAGCGATCAGTTAAATTTTTCTTTCCGTTATTATGCAATTCCACCTTGTGGAATTTTTATTCATTGATAAAGAGGTTCTTCAGCCATAAAGATGACCCGGCTGACTTTTCTTCAACTTGTAAATAACAAACTTTTATTTTAGTGATCCAAGAATACATATAATAATCTACAAACTATGAATTTCTGGTCTAAAGATTTCATCTCTATAGATTCAGGGATAATTTGTGCATTTTTTAAACCGTAATACATCAAAATAATGATTAATATTTATATGTTTATGTCCAATTTCTATTAAAGGCTGCATGTAATGTTTAAAAAGTGGTAATGCTTAATTTGTTGAAAGACAGTATGAAGCCCTTTTTTTTTCTAACACTGATAATTCATATTTATTTTCATTTACAATCATTACGCAGGTAGGTAATGATTTACAATCATTACCTTCTAATGCAAAGCAATTAAGTTTATATATACTGATAAGCTTCTATGAAACCATTAACTTATTAGCAAACCAAACTAAACCAGATTTCAATATAAATTTATTTATATTTATTTAGATTTATCTTAATTTATTTAGATTTCATATATTATGTTAGAATATTTTTAACCGCTTTAGCAAGATACTAAATTGTTTGTGATTAATAAGTTATTGTAGGCATTTTATTAATTTTCAAGGGAATTAGTGGCATTTGATGAGGATCAGGAAAGTGTTTTTAGATTTACTGTATATGTTAACACATTACTGTCATGGGACTTAGTGGTTTACATGCACAATTCATGACATTCATAAATGAAACACACCATGAACTTCAAAACTGAATAAGAATACAATAAATAAAAGCATTTTCTTAATCTCACAAATGCAAAACACAACTTCAAAATATATAAATGGAAAATAAATATCAATTTATAACACTGGACCTCAAACAATCAAACAAGCTCTTCACTTTTTGAACAATGTTACCTGAAGACCATGTAGGATAACTAATTCGCACACACATAAATAGGATACACATTAATTACTTCTAAAAAATAAAATGAAAAAACAACAGTGAGGAAAAAATCAACACATAAAAACAAAAATTTAATGATGTGAGCATAACCAAATTTAACTTCAAAATACCTCCCATTGATTATACTCGCTAGACTAACACAATGTCCCTGGTATACACCAATTATGTACATTTGATATGTTATTAAAACCTTTCATATAATCTTCACAATGGATACATCAAGTATATAGGAGGTATCCAGGATAGGTGGTATTCTGATCATTAGTGCTGGTTGCCTCGTAAACAAGGTTGTTTAAAACAAGGACCTTTCTTGTTTTAAAGTACATGTATCAACCAACTTATCTGGAACTGATATCTAATGATTTACTGTTTTCATAATCTGTTGTTACCTATGTCAGGATGCAGTGTGTCACAATGAGAGCATAAAATGGAATGCAGTAATTTACTTATATATTAACAATAAAAATCACACGAGTAAAAAAAATATATATTATTAATGTGTTAACTGACCGGAATCAAAATCTGAGTTTCCCGGTGCTTCAACACCACCTCCACCCTGTCCATGGTATTTGCCTATAAAAGATTAAACACGTTTAAAAATCAGCAAAGAAAAGTCACGCAATTATTTAAAACATAATACATGTGAATCGGCTACATTATCCGACAAAATTGTTTCATCTCTAAGGCCTTAAACAAAGCAGAGATAAACAAGCAAATTGATTTCATTTAAACGCATATAGTGGATTTAAAAAACATCCTTTAGTAGATTTTAATACAATACATAATTATAAAAAATAATTTCAATGAAATACAAACAGGTGTTGCATCTGTTCAATTGCTAAACAGTTCAATTATCACAAACTAAAATTGTGCACACCACATGAAATTCTTATGTACAACAGTTGGATTAGTCTATTATAATATTATTTAGCTACACTACACTATTTTAATATACTCTACACAATGGAAAGTGAAAGGCCTAGGTTGCAAACCACATCCCAATCAGTGAAAAACCATTTGTCACATGATCTTATTTTTTTCTCGTCATATACAATATACTTGTAAAACTGATCTGATAACTTTTACAGCTGTTTTAAAGAGAACAGTAACCAAATTTTTTTTAAAGTTACTTATATTTGAGACTACACAGAGGATATAATTTTCATGTTAAAAATTACCTTTCAGAGGAGATATTCAGTATTATTTTTCAGGTATTTCATTACTTTCAGGCTCCTGGTACAATCTGCATGAAATTTTAGTAGACAACATTATTATTATAAATATAAATGAAAAAAGCAGAAAAGAAAAGGTTTTTGGTTCCTCAGTTCAGGAATATATTAAACACACAATCATATTTGAATGGTTCATATGTGGCAGAGTAACAAAGTACAGTAATATGAGCAAAGGAAAATCTAAATTTTTATTTTGGATCTCATGTCATTTTTGACAAATTTGATGCACTTCACTCCTCTTATTGTGAAAATCTCAGCCTCAATATTACCTCTGAACTAATACATCCTTAATAACATATTTCATATATTCTACCATTTTTACTTTATAAATTTTAACCTATGCACTTCCCTCTACAAAAAAATGCTGCCAAATTATTTTATTTATTTATTCTGAAACATTTGATACAGTCATTAGTCTCCTAGCTTTTCAGTACAACCACCCATCTGAAATATTCGTTTGTTAATTTCAGTTTCTTAAATGGTCCAAATTCATAAACTATATAGTCTTGTCAAGATACCAATGAATTGTTTCAATCAGACATTAACAGAAAAAATGAGATATGAAATAAGATAAAATAAAATAAACACGAATGAAATAAGATTTTATATCGCCTCACAACTGCTGATGAGATCGAACTGATTATTTAGTAGATTCCATTAAATAATAAAATAGAAATGAGATGATAGAGAGAAGGAAGCGCAAACCATGAATAACGTACAAAACTGCTCCACCAAATTTTAGTAACATTGGATATCTTATGTAAGGCCCATTAGCATTGTCCATTTTACAAGTCTCCTGGCAAGAAATCTCTTATTTTGAACTCTATCCACTTATGCTGAACATTCCTTATAACATATTTCAAGAGCTGCTACATTTTCCTTTTTTACCCCCAAATTGTTTTTTAGAAATTATTTTCTAATTACTAAATAATAATTTCTTTTTTACTTGTCTGTTCTTTTTAATATGAATGTCTAAACAATAAAATCCTGGAACAACTCTATATTATGTTATCTTAATACTAATTTCTCACCACCCTCTTTTCTGTTGCATTTGATTTTTATTTACTTTTAAATCAATTTTTTCTACCAGCAATGCATCCATGCCACTCATACATAACTCATTACAGTTTCTGCCAAAGTAACAATATAATTGGTAAATTTGATCAGTTTCATTTTATCTTAAAAGATTTTCAATTACTGCAAAATATTTTTTTTACAATAATTCTCTCTCCTCCCTTAAACAAATTAAAAAGAATGTTTTGAATAAAATGAAGGGTGTCTTAATTAAAAGGGAAAGGCTTACATTCAGATAAATAAATCAAAATATTATTTTAAGAACACTTTGTAATACAAGCATTATTATTATTATTATATATAAATGCAATTGTAATAAATTTTGCTGCAGTACTTGAAAGGCTAAAAGGAATAAGTACTATTACTCTTGGACTATACATCAGCCCACCAACTCAGTACCAACCACCTTGTTAAGAATTAGTATAAATCATTAACACAATCTTCAATATTTTGCAAGCTATAGAAAAACCTTCACTGTTCTTAATTCCTCAATTCCTTCATTGGTAGACAAACTTTACTTGCACACTCAAAGAACATACCATTATTATGTTTGCAACTGCATTATTAGTTACATAATCTCAAAGATTATCAAACGATGGAGTATTTTTTAATACAATAGCAACAGTAAAATTGTTCAATTAACTTTGACATAATTATTAACATTCACTACGGAATAACTAAAATAAGTTTTATTATAATTTTTTTTTCAGTTTGCTCCAACGAAATATATAAAATCATGGTTTAACATATATTTTACAGATTACAACCAGCAAAATCTTCTATACTTTCTACTCTTTTGTTGACAATTGGAAAATAGGAAATATTTTGAAGATAACCCTAGTATTTTGAGGGATGCATGAACGTAAGAAATGATTTTAGAACCTTATCATGTATTACTAACAGAATTTACAGAAGGAAATGGAACTTTTCATAATCAGTAATAGAATTTGTAATCAAAGACCCTATCACATAACAAATACATTATCAATATGTCTAATGTCAAGGATGTATCCAAAAAAAAATATCTAACAATTAAAATTATATGCAGAACTAATTTCATTGATATTCTATTTTTATAACATTCACAAGTTCATTCATTTAGCAATTACCTTAACTTCCATTGTAAGAGAAGTTAATGCACACAACATACATACATAATGCAACAGATTTCCAAAATGCAGCCTCGAAAACAGATGTTGGCTTAAACAAAAAATTTAAGAAAACTAAATTTCTAGTCACTGCAACACTTATATTGTAAGTAGTAGTCTGGATATACACTGTAACTTGAGTTTTGTTTTCGTTAATGTTTCTCAAAGTTTGGTGTACTACGTGCTATCTTACTAGTAACTGCTTAAACATATGCCAGAGGGCACTACTACTTTCTTTCTTTTCCTGTTTAGCCTCCAGGAATTACTTCAGAGGATATGTATGAGTGTAAATGAAGTGTAGTCTTGTACAGTCTCAGTTTGACCATTCCTGAGATGTGTGGTTAATTGAAACCCAACCACCAAAGACCAGTATCCACGATCTAGTATTCAAATCCGCATAAAATAACTGCCTTTACAAGGACTTGAAAGCTGGAACTCTTAACTTTCAAATTAGCTGATTTGAGAAGATGCGTTCACCACTAGACCAACCCAGTGGGTACTACTACTCTGTAGATCTTATTTACCTTGCTTATAATTAGAAAGTATTCATTGAAATTAAAGTAGCCTTAAAATGACATCTTACAAGAACCAACGATATAACAAAATGCCACTGTTCAAATGAAATTTGAAGATGTACTCACAATTTTATTCTAATCTACAAATATATTAAAGGAAATAACCACTTCCATATACAGAAAAAATATCAGTGAATTCATACAAAACAATTCTCAAAATAATTTTTACTTTTACTTAAAACAACAGATTAAAAATAATTCAAAACTAATTAATTTGTCAGTAAATGTGAATGAAATGTTTGATCAACGAATTAAAAAATTTATATATACGGAAATGAGATAGCAGTATTAGAAAGAAGGAAAAGAAATCACATGCAGGGATGTAATTCCTTTAGGATATTTAAGAGAATATTTAGAAAATAAAAGAGTTCCTTAGAGGCTCACAAATTAAAAAGAAATTCATTATTTAAAGGTAAGGCATTGAAAGAATGACAAGAGACAAAGAATGACACATGAGAAAGAAGTGAGACTGAAGTGAGCATCACTATACTAGTTTTGTTTAAATTATCATATGTAAAGATTGAAAAAGTTCTAAGATCAAACAACTGGAATAAAAGAGAATTGGGAGTTGTTAAGTCTATAAAAAAAAAAAACAAGCTTTAATGTAGGTTGGTCAAGTTCATTGTATGCATCTTTTGTAGCTTGGCAGATACCTAGATGATTAACTCTTTCCAGTGTTTAGAAGCATCTGCGGCATTATTAGACCAACACCTTCAACGATTTTAGTTTTAAATCATCCAAATTTCCAACTTTTCCTTGTACACACACGTTTAATAACAAAGGAGTGATATCTGGAGATCTAGATGGCCATGCAATTCGACCTCCTTGTCTGATCCAACATCTGGGGAAAGTGTTATTCAAGAATACGGTAACATCTATCTCAATGAAAGAATAGTGGAGCACAATCTTGTTGGAGACTGATGCCTGCAGGAATCTGAGGAACAGCAAAGTTTTCAAGGATGTTGAGCTACACACATCCTGTCAAGAGTGGGCTCCATGGAAAAAAAAAAAGATGGATTAATGAGGTCATTTTTCATGCAATCCTAACCAGATATTGACTGTGTTCCTTTCATTTTCGATTAGTGTATCGGGGTGGGGGGGGTTCAGAACCCCAAATTTGACAACTGTCAGTAAACTTTCCTGCACATATAAAAGGTTGCCTCACTAAATAACATATTAAGATAATTGGGATTGTTTTTGACACAGTGCACTACCTCTGCGGTAAACTGATATAAGTAGTAATCATTTGGTTTAATGTGACTGAGTTGTAACTTGTGCGCTCACAAATGGATCATGAACAGTGGAATAAGGAATTTGAATTTCCTAACTCGTCCACCTAATTGTCTTTCCAGAACTAACAGTGAATGCATTGCGTACACAATCTACAGTCTCATCACTAACTGAAACTTTCGATGACTTCAAGTTTGTGAAACAAATCTTCCAGTCTTATCCCACTGACAAATAGACTTGGAATGTAGGAGGATCGATATTTCATTTAGTTCGTAGACACCATTGAACATGTGTAACTGATTGAAACTCCATAAACCAAAGCACACACTGAACCTTCTGTTGTGGGGTATACATCTCGACTGACTACTCTTCACAATTGCATTTTGAGTCAGCTAGCCATGCATGTACACATTCCGCTTACCTTGAGAATATACAGAACAAATCTTGGAAATATTTCTGTCTATTGAGCCTATATTTAAGACGACTAAGTTTTATAAATATAGGCCATTACTTTTGGATACCTTTAGCCAGACATTTTGTATATAATAAATTTTTACTGGACACCTTCAATATACATATGCTTCTTAGCAGGGAAATAACCAATAATCTAAGGTATAAAAAGAGACAGTATATTGCAGTTCTGTTTATTTATTTATTTATATCAAATACACAGACATAATTGTCCAATTGAAACAAAAAATTAATATATATACATTTAAACATGAAAAAAATAAAGAAACGCTAAATTACATTATTATTATTAATATTATTATTCTTAAAATAACATTAATTTTATAAGTAAAAGATAATGTACAAGAGCAATTCAGATAATAATTCTGATTAGTATGGGTTTCAAAAGATAAAAATGCATGCAAATGCATTGATCATTAAAATTATGGTTGTACTATAGCTGCTGCTTGACTTTTCGTTGGTGCTAAACTACCTGCAATTTATATCTTTTGAAAAATAAAAAAAAATTCTTATTTCATTTAGTTAACTGATTACAAAACTACTGTGATTAAAAAAAGTGTTAGAAAAATATAAAGAAGCATCCTTTTAAAATACATCTCAGTAGAAATAATTTTTATATTAGTGGTAGTCAATCACAATAACGTTAATGTGATGTTTTTAATGTGGGAACTAAGGAAAAATTACTTTCAATAGGATGCGATTATAATAGACTGTCGTGTCAAATTACTTTAGATTTAAATTATATCTTTTACTTATTTATCCAGTTACTAGTTTTGTGTAACCCCTGTAAACAAAATTTATCAACATAAATTTACCCTAAGCTACACCAACAACCAAATGGAGCTAGGTTTCTATTGCAACAATCCAGATAAGAAATGATAGATATAGGAGACAATCAGTTTATTCAGTGAAAGTATAACTCACCAAGGACTGTCTCAAGAGACTGGGCTCAACTATGTCATCCAACAAATACAACTGAATTTTTGAAGTCTTGAATGAATGTAGATTAGCTGTATGAATGCCTGTAGATCTACAGTGAAAATCTGACCAGTATAAGAAAATATACTAATTGCTGTAACATGGTGATAACACTAAAACTTCATCAGACATTTGGAATTTAAAGGATATTGATGGCCTTAGTTAAAGTAACCACGATGCTTACGTTTTCAAATTCTGAGCGAGCTCTACACATCGATAATAGCCTCTATAGGTTACACCTAAACTCCCCACACCACAGCAAGGAGGTTGCCCCAGTGTATGACAGATATCCTTGCAATAATATTGTTCATGGACAATGATGATATAGCATAACTGTTGGAATAAAGTGTAACTACACAGTAGGGTTGGTAACACTCATGGTGGTTATGGTAGACTGCAGACCAGGTCTGCTCTACCAAAGAATCCACAGGTCTCAGCTTGAATATAGAAAGTTGATTGATGCACCTTATCTAACATAATGGCAGAATAACCTGTGGCCTGTAAATGAACAGTTGATACAAAATCTATCAAGTTAGACACTATCAGGAAGTGCACATACACATTCAACATTAAGTGATTACAATAAAGCAATAGTTAGGCCTACTTAAGCAGATGCAAATTTCTTAATAAACTGATTCTAGGACAATGTGCAGGATCATGTTTCATTCATTTTCCATACTGTTGCAAGGGGAATTTGTAAGAGTGCACCATCCTAGCTCATACAAATTATAGATTGTTAAACCTAAGAGGTGTTATTCCAAACAAAAATATTCTTTCTCTTAAATGTTGGACCTAAGATATCAAATTTCTCCTTGAGAATCGCACACTTCCAAAAGTGATCATAAAACAAAAGTTTTATGATCAAGGCCTTTCTTTCTTTTTCCTGTTTAGCCTCCAGTAATTACTGTTCAGATAATATTTCAGAGGATGATATGTACAGGTGTAAATGAAGTGTAGTCTTCAGTTCGACCATTCCTGAGACGTGCGATTAATTGAAACCCAACCACCAAAGAACACCAGTATCCACGATCTAGTATTCAAATTGAACTTGAACACTGGAACTCTCTACTTCCAAATCAGCTGATCTGAGAAAACGCGTTCACCACTAGACCAACCTGATGGTGGTTTTATGATCAAGGCCTGCCTTTTCATACTTACACTTCATCTTAATTTTTAAACAATTTTTCACTTACATTTAATCTAGTTTCTTCTAAATTTAAAATAATCCATAGTTTCTTTGATTTCTTTCACACACATTATAAAACAGGTGGGAATAAAAGGTATTTTACTTTTAAAACACTGTATGTGAAAAACAATCTGAAATTGATAACAGTTACTATGTTGGTACCATTCTTGTCTCCAATAGCTATAAAAAAGTGTCAGAATAGCTGTACAAAAAACTGCTACAATAACTGTTACAGAAAGGACAATGTTGTAAAACTGAATAATGCTCAAACTGGAACAAAATATTTATTTCCATTTGTATTTTAAAATACAATTTATCCACGACACAATAATGTTTTTTTTTCCCCATTAATAAACACATTTTCTTACCCAACATATCAAAATGAACATACCAGATTTTTTAATTTATAAAATAACCATTCCTGATTGAAACAGCTATTACTTGTAAAATGCTCGATACCTGGAAAATCGATGGTCAGAAAACTTCCATACCTGGCGAGAAAAATGAGAAAAAATTAATTATCAGGCACTTAATAGGGCATATTTCTAGAACCTTTTTGAGCAGTTTACGTGGACATGAAACCCAGTAATTTTTAGTAAACAAAACTGAGTAACATTTGCTTTTAAAAAAAATAAATAATTAAAATAATGAAATGAAAGTGCAAAGATTAACAGAAAACTGATTGAGAAATAAAATAAGACCACACATGATTTCTTACTGTTTCAAGCCAGCTATCAGACTTCAAAATATAAAGATAAGGTTTGGCTAATATACTTTTACATTCAAATGCTGCTGGCCTGAGAATAAGAATGAAAAGTCAAATGAATTATGTGAAAAACCTGTTTGAAATGGTTCCTGAATGGAACTGCCAGTTCCTTATTCAGTTTCTATGATAACACAAATATTCTGCTTTCAGTATTACAGGCACACTAGGCAAGCTATAGAACAGTTATATAATTTTATGAATGAAATTAAGCCTATACACGATGCTTACAGCCAAGTATTTCTCCTTACAAATTTGGCAATCAAAGACCACTCTACTCGTTTTTCCTTGAAATTTCTTCAAATGAAGAAAATGTTATCGCATTGTAGAGGAGATTATCATTACACAAAGTATTCTTATATTTGAAAAAAATTATGAGAAAATCTTCTAAGAAACTGAAAAAAAGTTTAGAGAAGATTAATGTAATAATTGGGTTCACTGCAGCAAGATTTATTGCATTTCACAATACTGTTGTGCTTCTAAGTTATTTTGGGTCTTATAAATTGAAAGATGGTTTTCTAAGGTAATGTGCCCAGCAGTACTTCAAGTTTTTACAAATAAAAAAGAAAAGAATACTAAAAAAAAAAAAAGAGATCATTAACAAATGAATTTAAAATTAATACTAAATCATGTGTATCACTATAAAATATCTTAATCCCAATTATGAAAGAAAAACTGTTAGGTGAAATATGGGTAAACTCATTCATTTTCTAAAACATCCAAATCACTTAATGTCAAATTAATCTTAACTTAAAAACTAAATTCATTACTGAGCAAAAGAATTCAGTAATAAAATGAAAATTTACTACATATAGATTATAAATCTTAAGGATTATTTGAAGTTAAAGTAAGAACACAGCAGTTGACATCAAAGGATTTAATCAAATTACTCCAAATTTTTAAATATCAAGTTACTTATCTTATATTACACGTACAATTTTTCATAGACAAAATTATCAAATTGTTACAGTTTGAACCTCAAATAAATAACGCTAAATTAGTTCTAAATCAATTTAGCATAAATAACTCTTAAAAAACAAAAACCGAACTATTAATTGCATTTTCACAATTTTACATTTTTCATGTTAGTCAGTGATGTGAAATTTAATATTTCTGTGAAATAATGTAATAAGGTGAAAAAATGTCTGTGAAAGAAAAACTTATATAACAGTTTTTTGTTTTTTTTTTCAATTTCCATAATTAATCTAGGTAGATGTGTACAATTAGCAGTCTGGTTTTTCTTTTTTAATTATTTTATTCAGTGTTTTTTTGTTACCATTCAACATACTAATCATCAAGATATGATAAGGTATAAGTTTTTTGTTTTTTAGCAGTGTTGTGCTACTTAATTAGAAATTTGAATGGTAATATACATGCATGTATGTGTGCTTTTTCTTGTTTCATGGACACCATTCATTAAAATCCGAAAGTTGCATAATTTTTTTAATTTTGTTTCTCCCCCGTGTAGTGCCTCTTTCCTTTCTGGTTAAGACAATTTCAGATAGCATGCGTTACTTGCAGACCAAAGACCTGTTACTAACCAAAAGATATGGTAAAAAAAAAATTTTATATTGTAATAGTATTACTTTGTTTTATACAAGTTTCTTTTTTGGCTATGCCATGTTTCAATTTGTATACAGTTATTGTCAAGTTTCACAACTAAAAATTGGCCAATGAAAAAATTCTTCATTATCACCATAGGCCAGACACTCAAAACTAATTACTATTATTTTACAGTTCATATTTTTATTGAATAGTTCTGCATGTCCTACAAACTGCACCTAATAAACCAATCAATAAGGAGTACACATGGCGATTAAACAAATTTTAGATTCAGTAATAAGATTTAAAAATAAAAAAATTATAACTAAGAAAGAACAGCATCTTTTATTTTTTTAAGCTTATAATAAGAATCTTCTCTAAATATTTTTCTACAGTAAATATAATGAATAAAATAAAAAATGTAAATAATGTTTTTACACAATCTATTTTCAGTTACCGAATTGATATAACACCAATAAACCATGAGAAGTGCAAATCAGAAAAATTAAGAACGAAGATATACCAAGAGCAACTGAGACAAAAAGCGAACATAGTAAAACCTCTCAAGAATCTGATGTTTTTGTTTATATATACTTAATATTACATAAGCATACCTTAATAAAACTGACATTGTTAATATTTATTGTCAAAGTGCATCTTGGTGTACACTAATTCACTGATAATACAAATAAGACATTTTATTACAGTAATTTATTTTTTAAATTATGAGTAATATTTATAATTAGTATTAATAATTATATAGCATATATTACAAAAGCACCTCAAGAAGATAAACATATCTGCAATAAGTCAGGGTTATAAAGAATAATATTTAATTAATTAATCAATTTAGTTGGCTGATAGTTGAAATTTTATTAAAATATTTATCAATCACATATTTTTTTAAAAATATGAGTTTATAATAATGTTTAACACAATATGCTTTCAGCATGGAGAAACATTAGAGTTGTTGGAAAACATAAAACAACCCTTTAGACATTACTAAAAAAAAAATTTTTTCAGAGTGAGAAAAGGAACACAGTATTATAAAACAGTTTTATCTAGACCAACCACTGCTCTACCAAAAGATTTTGACCTCTTAAATATCACAGTATACTACAACTGGAATATTACATATAAAATAGAAGAAAAAAGCATATACATGTAGCATAATTGCTTCAAGGAACCCAAAAATATTTTTGTGAATATCTCAGGCAAATATAAAAATCCCTTGTGAAAATTTAACACAAAATATATTGTTCCAAAATTTAATGCACATGGAATGAATGGTTTTATACTTTAAAAACTCTTTAGCCTCATAAGTTATTAGCACTGTACTACTACTCACAGTGTTTTTCAAAATTCACATGAAGTTACACATATATAAAGCTATACAAAATAAAAGAATAATCATAAATAAAAAACATATGATAATTAGGTATAAATGACATTTACAGGTTTTCACAAATAATGAAAAAAATGTTAACTGCATTCTTAAATCCTAACCTTCACATATCCGTCTCTACTGGTTAACAGTAAAAAACACACTTTTAGTATTATGACCTATTTACACAATTCTCCTTATTTATTGTGAAACAACAAGCTATTCTTAATTTCAATTATGTTCTTTTTTATAAAACTAACATATTTTGTGGCAAGTGGAATCTACCATGCCTGACCATGATTTGTACCCAAACCTTCTGGGTTCAAATACGTGACCACTCTGCCAGCTAAATTAAAATTATAAATGTATTTTGATGGTTTGTATGTCAAAAGATATATATATATATATGTATGTATGTCTATCTAAATCAACAATGCACTAAAAAGAACACAACAGAGATGAAAAACTAATTTAGAAAATATTATTTTATCAATTCTAAATAGTTCTGAAAACAGTATTTTTTATCATCAATCAGCTATAATTTTAGTAATTATTATTAAACATTTAACTTTTCATTTATGACAGAATCATCATAGAAAGACAAATTTTTGGCTGAATTCTTCTCAGAGAAAAAAAAGGATGAAATGTACTGGAAAAAATTTACAAAAAAAAATTTTCATCAAATTGGTCCACATATATAAATATATAAGGATCCACTATAAATCACACTTTAACCATTCTAACCCTACGACCATTTTTCCAGATCTGGTCTCTTTTATACATAAATTTTTACATAACTTACCACCACTCCTTTGAATGTTATCAGAGATCTGGTTCTATTTTTAATGGATGTACTACAGTCATCAGAAAAACAAACCCTTGATGCAGAATTTATTTATCAATGAATAACATTGAAGTAAAAACTAGTAGAATTCT
The DNA here is from genome assembly GCF_047948215.1 of Lycorma delicatula. NCBI lineage: Eukaryota > Metazoa > Arthropoda > Insecta > Hemiptera > Fulgoridae > Lycorma > Lycorma delicatula. Next base: position 9,975,144 of record NC_134462.1, read on the forward strand.
ATTGAAACCAATAAAATACAATTTAAATTTACTTCTATTTCAGAATATAGTCCTACTCAGTATTTATTTATAGACTTTAACAATTACCATTAAACTATGTTCATTCTATATTTAAATGAATTTATTACAAAAAAGTAAAGATATTACAACTTTCTCAAACAAAAAGTGTCCCCCCCCCCAAAACAAATTGTTAAACACCAAACTTTAGAACTTAAAAAAATTAACATCAAAAGGCAATAACACTTGTGATGGCAAAATGAAAAACACTCACTCTTAGATAACAAAAGGAATATTTTCATATAAAACTTACACTTTTCTTATCAGTGCTCTTTTTATTTTATATAACATACCAAATAAAACAAGAGTTTATATGAACAAAGCCATCAAGTAATTCTTTTAACAACACTTTATTAGAAATCCCAAATTAACTTCACTTCAACCTCAAATAGTACTGACCCAACCAGTTTTACATCAAAATCTGAACCGTAACAGTATCCTTCAAGAATCTTTTACTTAAGCAGCCGGAAAACATATAACAATAACCTACTTATGGAACTTTTTTTTTATATCACTCAAAATTGTTTTGTATCTATAAATACAATTTCTTTTTAAATCCTTTTCATATTTAAATAAAAATGAAACACTACCATTTGTTACGCTTTACTGAATAACAATAAGTTAAACAAAAACCATTTATACAAAATTAATCTGGTCATTTATAATATATGCTTAATTATAATAGAAAAACACATCTGTGGGATAAGACGATCATGGTTATTGCATGAAAACAAACAAATTACAGTACTTTAAGCTTGATAAAATGTGAATTTAATACCAAATCAGAAATGAACTGAAAAAGAAAATCATTAAAACATTTCTACAAGAGCACATAAAATGTAGTCGGCAACAGGGTTAATAAAAGGACTCCCATAAATAAAACTAACATATGTAATTGGAAAATACATCTTTCAGAAATGCTAATAATACAGGCAAATAACAATAATTAGTTGCAGGAACTAAATGCAAAATAGGATATGAAAGGTCTGTTATTCCTAGCAATGAATGAGCAGAATTAAAAAAAAAAACATTTACAATGAACAGTAATATCTAAGTACACATATAAAATGAAAAAATCCTACATTATAATTGCATTTCTATTCATAACATCACATAACTTTATATATTTACCTCTACTTTTCATTCATTTAACAATTAAAATTTTCTTCTTTAATTAAACCAAAAATACTAACAGTTTATTAATAATCTGCTTATATAATAGTCTGCAGATGCAGAAACTCACAAACCTAAAAGCACTTCATACATTTCAAATATATCAAAACATGGCGATTCACAAACTTAAAAATGTGGAAGTAAAAATCATCAAAATACTAAATAACAATCGGCATTTAATAAATGACTGAAACAATAGATTTTTAAAATTAAAACAGTCTTATAAAATTATTTGAAAAAAATAAGGAAAGCCTGACACAACTCATAGCCAATTCACTAAAAATTAATAAATTTTTCTATTACTATACACAAAAGAAGGAAATGAAAATTGTATTAGATGGATAACATGACTGGCAGGCAAGATGTAATATCAAAAGGTTTCATTCAAATACATTGGCCAATTAAAAAAATAGTTATCACCTCATGCAGCTGAGAAATTGGACTGGATGACAAAAACAGAAATAAAGATCCAAACAAATCTAGTAAGTAAGGTTAAGTAATGATACATGTCCAATTATTTAAAAAAAATGGATACTGTTTTTTCAAAAATCAGTTTTCAAATATGATTTTTATTTTTTTATTAATATTTGAATTTGGGTTAAATAGCAATTTCGATTTTTCCACATCAAAACCCTTTGAATCTATAAAAATATGGGGATAATCTTAGATGCAAAACCTATGCATAAACTTAAGAAAGTCAAATCTAATTATTAATCAAATACCCTACGGGCCATCATATAAAATAGATTTTTCAAAAAATGCTAAATATAAATAATTATTACAGCAATTTTTAAGGTTTATTTAAGTCATAACATTTACAAAAAAAATAAAACTGCAAAACAATCTACATATTATAAATTTGATACAAAAAAAGACTTCTTAAAGTATAAGTGATACTATAGAATTTTACTTCAACAAGAAAATTAAAGTATATTTTATTAATCTTATGAGGGGCCTCTTACAGCCTCTTTCAGTAATGTGTTTTAAAAAAATGCATAATTAAAAACCTTTAAACAATGTCATCAAACTGTCAGCAGCTAACCATAACTGTACAAATGAAAACAAATTGATTACTTCAATTTGAAGGAAATATTGAATATAACAATATGAAGGTATTAGATAATAGGAAACTGAATTTAAAAAATATTGTTGGTAAGGTAAGCCGTTAAACACCACGAGTGAAAATAGCATCAAGCTGACAAGTGATAACCAAATGAAGGTACCGTATGACTTGATCGATTTAAAGCAAAACTACAGAAAAAAATTAATAGCAAAAACAACGAGAAAAGAAACACTGAATAGGTAAAGTAATTTAATTAAAGCATATCCTAACATTAACAACAAACTGTAAACTGTAAACAGGAATTTAAGTTAATCAAGGACTTTCAGAATTGGCCTAGACAGACTTAGACGATTGTATAAATTATCAGAATATTAAGCAACACAAAAACCCTTTCATCAAAGACAATTCAACAAATTAAAAAAAAATAAAACAGTGTCAAACATATCACTTTTTAAACAATCTCAAATAACACAATACAACGATTTAAACAAAAATAGTTATCGGAAAACAGACTCCTAAACGCCATCTTGGTTTGCTGAAAGCCGAAACAGTTCGACAAATGTCACATTATCACTTCCTCGTACAGACAATCCACAACGCTTAAAACTAAATTATAACAATTATTTTCATATATTTATAAAAATTGTAATATTATCTTACTTTGACCCTGAGGCTGATCATCTCCGCTCTCTCGGTCCGACATATCCTTACCCTAGGAAGCGATTTAACCCTAGTCTCCCATATATGGAAATTATTCCTACGCCGGAAACACTACTAAACAATGATTTAAAGAAAGTAAACCGCTAATCGTGTAAATCATACATACAGCACACAGTTTATTCGTAGAAACAAATAATTGAATAAAACTAAAAATATAAATTTCTTTGTTTTACTAAAATTTTGTTTCTTTGCCGCATCATAAAGAAATAAATTTTCAAATTTGACACTTTCGTGGAAGTGACGTTTGTATTCTGCTGCACCACAGCCAAATAGATTGCATGCAGTATTCAACAAAACTTATAAAGAGCGATGTGATCATAATCACTCACCAAAAGATTGGCCAAGCACTGTTTTGATTACAGTTTGGCGCTTACACTTAAACAATAAACAATCGGTAAAATCAAGTCAAAATTTATAAATCAGTAACTTTGGAGAAGCTATGTCAGAATATTAAATTAAAATATTTATATAATCAATTAATATATTATAATTTGGTTTTTTAATTGTCTCGAAACTGAAATTTAAACACAATGAGTAGGTAAGGCAACCAAATTTAAAAAAAAATTAATTAAGGGATGGCTGAAGTTTAAAGGTATTGATAAAACAACCAATTTCACTACTACATAAATGGTTTATACATTGTTGATTTACCTTAAAATCACTTAACTATTATTTGATTGTGAAATAGGTTACTTGCCTGGCTACATTTGTGAACATGTTTACTGCAATTGTATTTAGTATTTTTATGCTTTGAAATTATAGGTGTCCATTGAATATAAAGCTAATCAATTAGAAGTTATTGTTTTCTTTTGACTGGCTAAAGGAACTAGCAGTACCATGTACTTTGGTTTAGTATTCCTTAATAGTGCTCCCTAGGAAATATATATGTAGGAATAATTTTCCAAATACTTGATGAATACCAAACCAACCTTTTAGCTTTAAAATATATATATATATATATATATATATATATACATACATATACACTTAAATGCTGTGAACATCACGCTTTCCAGAATCTGGACTAAGAGTGACTTAGATTTTTTACCAGATTTGCCAGATATTAACCTTCCAGATATTGAAATGGTATATCAGGCAGACATATCATTGCTAATCTCATGAATGGTATTCTGAATAATGGCAATAATATTATTTATATTACAGATTATTGTAAAGTTTCAGGCATCTTATTAGATGATAAGTTAGTGGAGGATGGTTAAATAAATTTTCTTTATAACTAAATAAAACAACACTGTTTTATCAGTTTGCTGTTATTATTAAATATTTTGGATTGTATGCTTTCATAATGTAATATTCTATAGAAGTACCATGTGATAAATAAATAATAAATATTTAATATAATTACATACAATGCAACCTAAAACATAATTATACATCTTAGGGATACATTTTAGGATATGAAAATTGGATGTTAGATTTTTTGGTACGTTGGTAGAAAAAAAGATAAGTAGCTCAATTACACTGGGAAAGAAATAAAACTTTTTTGTCTCAGGAAGAAAAATATGTGATTCTGATAGTATTTTTTCTCCTTAATTCAAATATGATATCAGTTTTTCCCCATTACGCAAGGTTTCCAAGAGACAGGCATTTATAATATCAAACATTTTAATACTTTTTGCATTCTTAAATACACAATATTCAAACATTTGACTCACATAGAAAATAAAAAATGACAATTTTCTGCTATATTTCACCTGTGAAGCACCCCTCTTGATTGTCCAACAATAATTGGCCAGCATATTAGGATAACATTTGCCTTGATACCTCTTTTCCATAGCTGAAATCTCCTGATGAAAATGTTCCCTGTGCTCATCGCTCACTGTGCCAAGTTTTTCCAAGAAGAAATCTAGGTCAAGTGCAGGAAGTATACTTTTAAGGACATATTATAACCCATATTTTTATAAGATCATTGACAATATCACGGTAATTTTCAGTGTTTCAGTTTCCCAAAAAACTCTGAGTAACATTTTTGAATGCTTGCCAAGTTACGTTCTCCAGTGGATTCAATAGTTCCTCAAACTTTTCATAATGCATTAGATCGTATTTGTGGACCTACAAATATTCCTTCTTTAATTTTTGCATCACCAATTTTAGGAAACTTCTGTTTTAAGTACATGAAACCAGGAGTATTGTTCATGGCTTTAACAAAATTCTTCAGTAATCCTAGTTTGATGGGTAATGGAGGTAGATACGGATTTTTAGGATTATACAATGGGTCATGTTTCACATTTTTCTATTTAGTGATTCGCATTTAGGCCATTCTTTTCTAATGAAATGTTTTTTTCTGTTCCTACTATCTCATTCCCACCAAAAAACAACAGTACTTTGTGTAACCAAGAATTAGGGCAGTTACTCTCAAATCACCACAAATATTCCATTCATATACTGCATATTGAGGCTTTTCCAACATAAATTTAAAGTTTTCATATGTTTCTTTCATATTAATAGAGTGAGCCACAGGTACTGATGGGAATTTATTGACATTATGCAGAAGCACAGCTTTTAAACTAACCTTAGAGGAATCAATGAACAAGCACCATTCTGTTGGGTTATGTTCATTACAAAGTGTCTCCATATGAGAAGAAATGTCATTGATAAACACTAACCCATTTTCTTCAGAAAAATAGTCTTTAAATAAAGAATGACAATTACGATAAGTACATATCTTTGTATTCTTTTGAAGAAGATTCCATTCTTTTAGCCAGAAGCAAGCATTTCAGACTGTTTTTTGGATAACTTTAAATCTTGTATGACATTGTTAAGATTTTCTTGAGTCAGTAAATGAGGCTCAGGTGAACTGCTTTGTTCAAAAGTTGTATCACCAGAATCCATTTCTTTTTCTTCCTTACTTCCATCAGACTCTGAACTCTCATTATCAAATGTCATATGTTCTGGAGGCTTTGGTATGGGCAATTCTTTGCAGTGTGGAACCGGTCTCATTGCATATTGCAAGTAAGGGTATACCACTATGTTTTGATTTTGATGTAATCTCTTCAATGTTTGTTAAGGTTTTCAATGTAAGGTTTCATCTTTGGGACTTGAGTATCAATTCACCATGTACATAACAAAAATTGTTAGGACAATTTAAACAAACTCTAGGCATTTTGTAACTAATGACTAATTAAAAAAAAATAAAGTTGTAAATATGTAATACACAATAATTCAGTCACATAAAGCTCTCAAAATGATGTTTACTGGTTTACTACTATCTTACAACTGGAATTGTTCTGATTAATGTGTGCTACACTAGATCACGTTTGTACATGTCTATACACTTCTGAACCTGCACAACACTAGCGATGCTACCCTTTGAGTTAGTCACTTGGTTCCATCATATTTACAATGCTCTAGGAGCTTTTACTTGATAATGAACAAACAAACGAAAAAACATTTCAAAATATTTAAAAAAAATTTGAATAAAGTACACCTGTTGGTACTCGTGAGACAAAAATCATGTTGACCAGTATTATTGGTAAAAAAAGTAAGTTGAAGAAATTTAACAAAAAGAAATAGAAAAGTTTTTGGTAAAAAAAAAATTATTATTTACCTTATTGTATACTTTTGTACCATTTTTTAATTAATTAGATTAGTTAATATTTAAATAATAAAATTAAGAGTAATATTTTTTCTTTTAAATTTTACAGGTAAAATTCTCAATAGTACAAATTGGATAAGCCTGATATTATTTCATTACTTGTTTATTGTGTATATAACTACAACTCAAAATATTTTTCAACTTATGCCATAAAAAAATATTTACTTATTATCTTTGCATAGTTACATCACAATTATTTCATTTAATGGTTAACTTTGTGTTAACATGGACTATTGCCATTTCTCTTTTATTATTATTATTATGCTTTTACGGCCAACATGGGACCACTTAATTCAATTTTAGTTGGATCTTTTCTGAGAAAAGCGTGTTATTTTACTCTTCCGAGCTGCCCAGTATTTCTTCATCCGTTCAGATCTTGCTTTCTTTTCTTCATCTGTAAACACCCTCTTTGTTGTATTTTGTCGTTTGTCTGTCTTTTGTTTAAATCTAATGCTTTTGTCTTTTAGCTTTGTAATTTTTCCAGTTTTATTCTGTAGGTCAGTCAGGGAAATTCCCAATTCTTTCATATCTTCTCTAATTTCTTTGATCCATCCTACTTCTAGCTTTTGGAACCAAAGCTTTTCAATGATATTTCTTGACAGTCTTGTTTCCGGTGTCCTTATGAGATGACCAAAGAAAGAGATTCTTTTTTTCCGCATAGTATCAGTAACAGGCTCTATTTCTCGATACACCACCTCATTTGGCACAATCCACCATTGGCCTTCTTTTTGGTGTTTTTATTGATACACGTTCTGACAATTCTCCTCTTTATTTTCAGAATTTTTTCAATTCGGTTTTTCTGAGTGATTTTGAAAAGGGTCTCGATTCCGTAGGTGACTTCTGGCTGTACTACAGTTTTATAATGTTTAAGTTTTGTTTTAGCAGAAAGACATTTTTTGTTATATGTTGACCAAGTTAATTTTTGGGGTTTAATCATTTTATTTGTCCTGTTTTGCCATGTCACTTTTTCATTTAAATTATAAGTTATTATTTCCCCTAGATATTTAAATTGTTTTACTATTTTAATTTTCTGATTGTTTACCGTAATGTGCTCTATTACCAGAGGATCTATGGCCATTAGTTCAGTTTTTTCGAAAGAGATATGAAGCCCTATTTTTTGTGCTAGGTTTTGAAGGCTCATGATTTGTGTTTTGGCTTCTTGAATATTATTTGCTAAAAGAGCGAGGTCATCTGCAAATCCTAGGAAATTTAGTGTGATGGAGTTTTTCTTAGTACCCATTTTTATATTTTTGCTTTGTCACATTCTTCATTCCAGCACTGGTGTATTTTTCTTGGGTTTATAGGGGCTAGTTCTTTAGCTATTTCTTTCAGTTGGGATGTCAGTTCTTTTAAATTATTAGTTAATTTGATTTTTTTGTTGTTTCTTCAAAGATGGCATTGTTTATTAATTTATGTGGATCATAAGCTCTTTTGTTTTTACGTTGGGATTTTTTCTTTTTATGGGGGGTGAATTTTATTTTAACTTTAATTAAGTAATGGTCCGATCCAGTATCTGTTCCTCTCAAGACTTTTACATTATAAATCTCCTTGTGATAATTCCGGTCCATGCAAACATGATCGAGTTGCCATTCCCCTTTTTTCCAATCTGGGTGTTTCCAAGTCTTCAATTTGTTTGGTTTTCTCATAAAATAGGTGGATTTTGAGATCATATTATGGTTTCTGCAAAATTCGACAAGTCTTTGGCCGTTCTTGTTAGTTTTCTTCTGGGCAGGCCATTTTCCGATAATATCACGATATCTTCGTTCTTTACCAAGTTGGGCATTAAAGTCCCCTATTAAAATCTTGGTGTGGGTCTTATTTATGTTGTTTGCAGTTTGGTCAAGAAGTTCCCAGAATTTGTCCATCTCTTCTCTATCTTTTTTAAGATTGTTTTTGTCATTGGTGGGAGCATGGACATTTATTATGGTGTAGAATTTATTGGCTGATTTTAGGGTTAAGGTTGAAATCCTGGGGGAGTAAGACTTAAATTCTACGACTGAGTCAATTATTTTAAGATTGATTGCAAATCCTGTTCCGAACTGTGGGCAATTCTTCATCACACGTTTCCTGGGGATTCCTTTGTAAATTCTGTAACCCTGAGATTCAAACGGCTCTCGATCGGTGTTTCTCATTTCTTGAAGTCCTGCGATTAGGATTTTTTGTTTGTCCATTATGTCTGTTAGAGTTTTTAGTTTGCCGGGTTGAGTTAGAGAATTAATGTTGTGAGTGGCAATATAGTTTATTTGCTTGTGTTTTATCCTCAATTTTAAAGTTGTGTTGTTTTTGGGTGTTTCCAAACGCTCCGATTCATTGTTATCTTTTAAGCAGCTGCCCACCGGATCCGAGTGCAGCCTTCTCTGGTATATACCAGACGGTAGATTTTTTCTTAAAAGACCTTCCATATTTGACTTTCAAAGGCAAGTCAGCCTTGGGTGGGAATAAATTCCCGAGTTACAACTCTGGATGTGATCCAGAGAGGTGACTCCGATTTAGTTCACCAGTAGAAATCTCCACGTTTCTAACTGGTTATCCAGACGAACCAACGTGGAGGCGCAAACCGATTTTCTTAATTGAGATATTAAGTATGGAGAAAGTTTAAATCGGTTCCGGAATCATTTCGTCCCATTTCTCTTTTATTATTGATTAATTTTGTATTTTTGAATGCAGCTTTCATGCAGGCAAATCCTGCACAATTACTTCTTTTATTTAAGGAGTAGCATACTTTGGTATCCCTGATGCGATCTTACAATGTGTATATGCACATATAATGTAACTTAGTATGTTTTGATCAAAATAAAATATCTTGTTAATTATTGAGAAACCGTGTTAATGTTAAGTAACAGCAACTTCCATTTCTTTCCCATATAGAACAGTAGTTGCTTAAGAATATTTACAATAGAAGAGTGTAAAAAAATATCTAATATCTCTTAACTCTGGCTTACAGTAATAAATAATAAAATAAATGAAAGAATAACTCTTACAGTTTTTTCCTAAAAGCGTTCAATGTGAGCATCTATCATCATGCGACATACATTCAACCAATAGGAAAGTTCACTCCATACTTAACCAACATGTCTGAAATAATAAGTGATAGCTGCTTCAATCCTCAAATTGGCAACTGCCTCAAATTGGGTAGATCAGTCGATAGAGAAGGTACATGCAGATGATTTTGGAGCCACTGCAAACAAGCTCAGTCATCAGGTCCATGCCGACCAATCCAGTCATCGAGAAAAACATCATTCAACTAATCCCATTCAGAATTATGCCAGAGAGAATGCACCATCTTGTTGCCAAATAAAATTCTCTGGTCCATCTTGCAGTGGAGAAAAGAGTCGTGTATGCAGCAAGCATATCTATGTAAATAAGCAACATCTGTTACTCTTGCTTCAGCAAAACAGAATTGTTTGTAAACTTGCCATTGGGATACTGGACAAATAACATTTAATTTTGGGGCGTCCCTTTTGCACTGTAAAAGTAAATGGGGATGTTCTGATCCCCAGATACGGACATTACGTGTATTAACGTTTGAAATGTTGACCCATCACTAAACCCAATATAATCAGGAAGTCATCTTCATGCTGCAGCATTTTGATTGCAAAGTCGACACGCACTGTGTAGTCTGTAGGCTTCAAAACCTGTAACAGCTGTCTACATTACAATCCTATATATGTGTTTCCTTAAAATACTTTGCACTGTCATCAATGCCATTGTCAGTTCACACCCTGCCTTCCAAACAGATTTTTTAGGATTTTGCAGGAAAGACTCCCTAACTTATTCCGCATTTTTTTTCAGACACCCTCAGTCATTCCATACTCACCCCTTTACACAAATATCTGGTCGTTTCAAACTGAATTAAGAAATTGATGAATTTTATTGTAATTTGAGGATTGCAATTAAACTTTCTGTAGAACACATGTTGAACTGTAAGTACAGATTGACATTTAGCAAAATGCAAAACTGCTCAGGATTTGCACACTTTATTAGGAGGCTGTCAGCGGAAAAATAGGGAATCAGTCTGTGGCGATTGATTTCTTCATAATTGTATGTCCTTGTACTTCAATTTTTACTTTTAAATCAGACACTGTTCATCTCATCCAAAAGATATTATAGCAAATTAAAATCCCAGTATTCTTTTTTGTACACTGGTGTATTATGGCTGATTTAGCTGCTTAAAACAAGATGAGACCCTTTTGAGTATCTATTTTGAAATGAGTGAATTCCATTTCCTACTGTTAAACCATCCATTCATCTGTAACTTCTACTGTTCCATTTTATTGTGAAGCTGGGCGTATACAGTTCTCTCTAAAACACCTATTCCTCCATCAGTGCTTCCTTTCCATCTCATCACAGAATATTGCTCTTTTTTGCAGAATAATTTTGTTATCTTCATCCATTTTCTTTCCCTACTGGAGACTTGCTTTCCTATTTTATCCATAAGTTTTTGAGTCCTACTATTTCCAATTCTTTTTTAATATTCATCTCACCTATTTCATCCTTTTACCTCTCAAAATATTCATTCCTTATTCGTTATAGATCTATATATTTTTTATCTTTCCTTGCTGCAATACTTCTAAAGAAATATTTTTTAATTGGCTGCAACCTGCTCCATTCTTTTTTATTCATTCTTCACCTATGTTTCAGAAGTATGTGGAACATTTGTAATATAAGAATATTTGAACATAATCTCTTCAGCTTGACTTATAATCACTTCAACTAATGATCACTTCAACTTGATTGACTGATGGAAATGCCTGAAGATATCTTCAAAATACTTCCTATCTTTCTTAATCTCATAGCTAACCATTTCACTACTTATGTCAGTTCCTATCCAAGTGAGCCTCTCTACTATTTTCAAAGAAGTCTGTACAATACTGAAAAGATCTGATAACAAGACACTTCCTTGCTTTAATATTTTTTTTCATTTTAAACCATAATGTGTTAAAGCAGGCTAAGGACTGTTATTGTTTTAGCCATAAACAAAAAAAATTCAATCAGGAATTGGGAATAACTGGAGTGATGTGTGTACTACAGGAATCAACATTGATTGATAAAATAAGAATTCAGCAAGAGAACAATATTTATAGACCCCAGCATATAACCTATACATTATGTTCTATGGATGGTTTGCTTGTGACAGCTTTTTTTCAAAAGTGTCCTGTTTTGTTTTTTACAGTGATGTATTGTACTGGTTGACTAATGTAGAGAAACATTACTTTGAAAGACAAGTTAATCTATTGCTTGAAGCCAATAATTTACCGTCACAAAGAAAAGCTAGAAATGGTTTTTCATATTCACTTAAACGACATAACCATTCAAATACTCAAGTTACAAATAGCAATGCTTCAAAAAAACGAAGGTAAATTGTTGTTAGATTAACATTAAATTTTATGTATGTTAATTGTCTTTAATTTCAGTAAAAAAAATCTTTAAATCATTAAAATAGTTTATTTTTCCTAAAAAAAAAAGAAGTTATCTTTGTTCTCTTTGTTCAGGCTTGGAAACAATAGATCTAATATTTCAATGAATTTTACCAGATGCAGCTTCTTAACTCTTGTTGAATACCAGTCCACTTAATACCACTTACCTTAAAATTTTTTCAAGCTTTACTTTTTCTTGGGGACAAACAGGTTTTTTTTATCATCCATGATACAACACAAAACACTAAGATTTAATGGGAAAAAAGGCAAAAGATAACATTTATAAAATTTATGATGTTTTGTCAAAAACTTGTAGTAAAATTTAGATTGGAGGTGTTGAAACTCATCTGATGAGAGTCAAGCTTTTTTTGCATTTTCCACAGAATTTTTTTTTTAAATACTAAAAAAAGGCATCAAATTTTGGAGAGCCTTTTGCTTTAAAAACATAAATTTACAGGAACTCTGTAAATTAAAAATATTTGAATTTCTTTGAATTTGAATTCACTTAATAGATAAGCTTGTAATTTCTTTTAAATACTTCTTTGCAAAATACCTTCACTATCTCTAATGAATGTTTCTTTAAAGTAGTCTGTTTTTAAATTTCAAGTCATTTTGCTGGTTACACAGACCAGGAAAACAAGGTTATTTCAATAAAAACTTATCTTACAAAAAGAAATTGCTGTATTTCAGTTTTAACCCTGAGCACTAAAATGATATTTGGAAAAACAGACAAGACACTATTCATTTGATAAGTCTACACAAATTAAAATAACAAGTATTATTTAAGTATATAATTAACATTTTATGAGATGGTCAGAAAGTATCCAATCTTGAATCAAAAAACAAAAATACTTAACGCTATTTTGTTCAATGACTTTTTCCCTTCTGATGTAACACACTATGCCAATGATAGTTCCATTGTCAGAAGCATTTTTCAAAATCATTTTTAATGAGCACCATAAGTTCTCTTATTGCATTTCTTTTGATCTTTTCTCTGTCTACAAATAACTTTTGTTTAACCCTAGAGTACCTAATGTATGTAAGTAAGATTTACATGTGTAAAAATTTCTTGTCAATTGTGTACTCACCCTTTTCACTGCCTTCTTCAGTCTTCTGCTATGCTTTAATCTGTCCTTGTGAGTTACAATTACCCTAGTGCAGTAATGACAAACCTTTCTGAGAAGTGGGTCAAATTTTGTTAATTTTTTTTTCAATACTATCCCATGGTCACTAAGTCAGTGGCATCACTTTGAAAGGAGGGAGGATATGGTAAAAAGTGTACCAATAATTTGGAAACACCAAAAATTTGTTAATAGAAAAGTTGACACTTTTTTGTTCTTGCTTTCAAAATCCTCTAAAAAGGTTTAAATTTCCTTTTTGTTTTAAAACTGTATTTTTGTAAGAGAAGATCAAAAAATAAAGGTCAACATCAAAAAATTGATATCAATGGGACGATAACCATGATTACCGCACCAGGTGACACTATGACTAGTGGAGTCTCTACTGTGAGAATTTGAATGAGCAAGGAATAAAGAAAAGCACATAAATGTTTTGAAATATTGTTTATTAATAAACATAATTACAGATATGTGTATGTATAATAAAGTTGATAAAAGTATATTTAACGTGAGTGTTGTTGCTTATTTTCAGATAGTTTCTTAATATTAGGTTCATATACTGTATTCATTGGTTTAACACATTTCACAGTCAATTCCAAGTTAAATTTCTGTTGGTAGATTTTACAAAATTCATTGGAAACAATTTTTCACATGGATATGTGGCCCCAAACATTGATAAAATAGCATTAGCAACTTTCTTCATTGATATAAAATTGTTTGGTAAAGAATACCATACATTTAATTTTTAGTATAAGATCATTATTATCTCCACTACTTTTAGAAATTTTTCCTTCTACTTCAGATATCAAGTTTTTTCAAATTTATTTTTCCACATTATGCTGCTTTTAAACTTAGCTAATCCAAATTTAAATCATGGATCTCTATCCACATAAATTTGGTTAATTCCATTGTTTCAAATTCCATTTTGTTTGGATATAAAATAAAATGAAATGTATTTTCCAAACTTTTAAATCTCTCCTGAAAAGCTTGTTTTATTTCCTGTTTAATGATTAAATTTTTTTTTTAATTGCATTTTTTTGAACATCAAGCATATTTTCAAAATATTTTTGTAATTGAGGAAAATATTTTATGATTTTCATTTCCAAATCTTTAGTTAGGATGTCAAGTTTCATCATAAATATTTTAATATTTTCAAACACCATTAATACAATTTGTCCATTTGCCTGAAGTTATTTATTAGTTCATATAAATGCTGATTGATGTCACATTAGTACATTAAATCATTTAACTGATCTATATCTGAAAACTCATCATAACTATTGCTTTTTTCATTCAAAAAGAGCTTCATTTCTTCTAATAAATAGAGAAACCAATTAAGACTTATCCACAACTGGGCCGTTGAACAATATTGGTACCAATATTCTGGGTACGCAATTTCCTCTAATAATTGTGAAAATTCTTGTTTATTAAGACTCAAAGATAGAATCATTGTAATAAGGATAAAACAAAACCTAAACCGACAACAATTGTTAACATCTATATGCCTACAAGCACCCATGATGATGATGATGAGGTAGAGTGTGTATACGAAGAGATTGATGAAGCAATTAAACATGTAAAAGGAGATGAAAATTTAATAATGGTTGGAGATTGGAATGCAAGCATTGGAAAAGGCAAGGAAGCAAATATAGTGGGTGAATACGGGCTGGGCAAAAGGAATGAAAGAGGGGACCGACTTATAGAGTTGTGCACGAAGTATAATTTAGTAATTGCCAACACCCAATTTAAAAATCATAATAGAAGAATATACACTTAGAAAAAGCTAGGCGATACTGCAAGGTATCAGATAGATTATATCATGGTTAAGCAACGATTTAGAAATCAACTCATTGACTGCAAAACTTACCCTGGAGCAGACATTAATAGCGACCATAATTTGGTGATAATGAAATGTAGATTGGGGTTTAAAAACCAAAGAAAAGGTGTCAGATGAATCGGTGGAATTTAGAGACACTTGAGGAAGAGGAGGTAAAGAATATTTTTGAGGAGGACACCGCAAGAGGTCTGTTAAAAAGAGGAGAATGTTAAAAAGGAAATTCTTAAATCAGCAGAAACAAACTTAGGCGGAATAAAGAGAACTAGTAGAAAACCTGGGGTTTCAGACAATATATTGCAGCTGATGGATGAACGTAGAAAATATAAGAATGATAATGATGAAGAAAGTAAAAGGAACTATCGGCAATTAAGAAATGCTATAAACAGGAAGTGCAAACTGGCAAAAGAAGAGTGGATTAAAGAAAAGTGTTCAGAAGTGGAAAGAGAAATGAACATTGGTAAAATAGACGGAGCATACAGGAAAGTTAAGGAAAATTTTGGGGTACATAAATTAAAATCTAATAATGTGTTAAACAAAGATGGTACACCAATATATAATACGAAAGGTAAAGTCGATAGATGGGTGGAATATATTGAAGAGTTATACGGAGGAAATGAATTAGAAAATGGTGTTATAGAGGAAGTTGAGGAGGATTAAATGAGAGAAACAATACTGAGATCTGAATTTAAGAGAGCATTAAAAGATTTAAATGGCAGAAAGGCTCCTGGAATAGACGGAATACCTGTACAATTACTGCGCAGTGCAGGTGAAGAAGCGATTGATAGATTATATAAACTGGTGTGTAATATTTATGAAAAGGGGGAATTTCCGTCAGACTTCAAAAAAAGTGTTATAGTAATGATACCAAAGAAAGCAGGGGCAGATAAATGTGAAGAATACAGAACAATTAGTTTAACTAGTTATGCATCAAAAATCTTAACTAGAATTCTATACAGAAGAATTGAGAGGAGAGTGGAAAAAGTGTTAGGAGAAGACCAATTTGGTTTCAGGAAAAGTATAGGGACAAGGGAAGCAATTTTAGGCCTCAGATTAATAGTAGAAGGAAGATTAAAGAAAAACAAACCAACATACTTGGCGTTTATAGACCTAGAAAAGGCATTCGATAATGTAGACTGGAATAAAATATTCAGCATTTTAAAAAAGTTAGGGTTCAAATACAGAGATAGAAGAACAATTGCTAACATTTACAGGAACCAAACAAGAACAGTAATAATTGAAGAACATAAGAAAGAAGCCATAATAAGAAAGGGAGTCCGACAAGGATGTTCCCTATCTCCATTACTTTTTAATCTTTACATGGATCTAGCAGTTAATGATGTTAAAGAACAATTTAGATTCGGAGTAACAGTACAAGGTGAAAAGATAAAGATGCTACGATTTCCTGATGATATAGATATTCTAGCCGAGAGTAAAAAGGATTTAGAAGAAACAATGAACGGCATAGATGAAGTCCTACGCAAGAACTATCGCATGAAAATAAACAAGAACAAAACAAAAGTAATGAAATGTAGTAGAAATAACAAAGATGGACCGCTGAATGTGAAAATAGGAGGAGAAAAGATTATGAAGGTAGAAGAATTTTGTTATTTGGGAAGTAGAATTACTAAAGATGGACGAAGCAGGAGCGATATAAAATGCCGAATAGCACAAGCTAAACGAGCCTTCAGTAAGAAATATAATTTGTTTACATCAAAAATTAATTTAAATGTCAGGAAAAGATTTTTGAAAGTATATGTTTGGAGTGTCGCTTTATATGGAAGTGAAGCTTGGACGATCGGAGTATCTGAGAAGAAAAGATTAGAAGCTTTTGAAATGCGGTGCTATAGGAGAATGTTAAAAATCAGATGGGTGGATAAAGTGACAAATGAAGAGGTATTGCGACAAATAGATGAAGAAAGAAGCATTTGGAAAAATATAGTTAAAAGAAGAGACAGACTTATAGGCCACATACTAAGGGATCCTGGAATAGTCGCTTTAATACTGGAAGGACAGGTAGAAGGAAAAAATTGTGTAGGCAGGCCACGTTTGGAATATGTAAAACAAATTGTTAGGGATGTAGGATGTAGAAGGTATACTGAAATGAAACGACTAGCACTAGATAGGAAATCTTGGAGAGCTGCATCAAACCAGTCAAATGACTGAAGACAAAAAAAAAGACTCAAAGAAGAATTCTTTATTTAAAATTCAACGTTTATTCCACTCCACCTGAGGATGAAGTTGACTGCGATACCAGAAAATTCGTGTATTGAAAAGCCCGTTGAAACAATTAAAAGGAAGAGGCGACAAGAAACTGATTCTTCAGAAGTTTCATAAACAAAAAATTGTCACTTATAGTCACTTTTTTGGACAGAAAAACTGTGTCTGACAACTCAATTCATACTACACTAACATAAAAGAATTACTTGTCCGTGGCAAATGCAAAGAATTAGTATTCCTCAGCTTAGTCGAGAATTAAAATTTGTAACTCAAAACGTAACTAACCAAAAACGTCCAGAACCAACATTATCAAGAGAACAAAAAGGTTCACGAAAATACCATTTTTGCGACTACAAACTGAAAAGGACAACTTACTGCGCGAAATGTCAACAAACCGATACGGAGAACATAAATAATATATATATCCTAATTATTAAAATTACTTTATTAATATAATTATTCTGTTTGTAATTATACTATTAATAAAAGTAAAATTACAGCAAAGTTTGTTTTACTTTCTAGATAATCATTTGTATTAGAATTATTTACTCCCAAAAAATGAACTTTTGAGATTCTTATCATTATCATTTACATTTTACTTCAGTTTTTAATTCTTGTATTTTCCAATATCGTAAAATAAAATATACGATAAAAAAAGTTGTCTATGTTATGAAAAGATTACAAAAAATAGAAGTAATTAAAAAAACACTCAGTTATGATAAATTTAGCATCTAAAAGTATATACGACAAATTTACGTATACTTAGTATTAACGCATTAGGAAAAACGATAGTTATCTAGGTATAAGCGGAATTTTAAGCTTAGGAAAGAGCCACAAATCACACGAAGCCATATCTGTCGAGTAAGGAGCCTATTAGTCCCGTGTTTTGATAAAACCTCTGGGTAAGTTATGATGTATGCACCGGATCGTTATTGTAATGAATTTTCATGACAGAATGAAGATCAGGTTGACAGTCGTTTTATTTATTGTCAAGGTATGGTTCATCGTGAGTATGCTCCTGAAGGACAAACTGTCAATAAAGAATACTACTACGTAATTGTTCTTCATTGGCTGAGAATGCTGCTGAATTTTCATGATCAAAGAACTGCTTTCTTCAATTTTTGGCTCTTTCCTAACCTTAAAGTTCTGCTTAAACAAAAGATTTAAAGAGAACAGATAGAAAGAAATGCGACAAGAGGATTATGTGCTCTCTAAAAATGCTTCCAACAATGAAAATGTCACTGGTATAAGTGTGTTACATAAGATGGGGCTTATTTTGAAGGGGACAAGACACTGAACTAAATTCATATTTTTAAGTATTTTTTTGGAAGCCAAAGTCAGATAGTTTTTGATCACATTTCATGCACTTAAGAATAAAATATGTAACAATTGACTGGTCTGAGTAAAATTAAAAAAAAAAATTTACATTTTTTACAGAAACTTAAGGGACAAGAACTATGGCTTTGACGTTCCAATAGACCAGAAACTACAATTTTCCTTCACGCAACTCAACAGGCTTGAAAGGAGACAAGAAGAAGAAAATTATAAAAACAAGAAGGAGGTTCTTATTTTAATATATTTACAATCAACTATATTATCTTAACTAATACCTACTTTTCTCTGACATTCAGCTTCTGGAATTTCCCTTTTCAGTCTCCAGCAGTAATTGGAAAGCATACTTTGACTCTATTTTCCCTGGTAGCATGTTCAATCCTTGATTTACCCTGGTAAAAGCGTTCACCATACTCACCACTTACATTGCCAAGGTTAGGTGAAAAAAAGTGCAAATGTGAATGCAACATAGGAATTCTTAGATTGCATTCAATATTTTACAGTTTTAAAGAAGTTCATTCCCCAGTTATACTCAGTTCTCAACTTTCTTTCTGCCCAGGAATTATTTAACATATCTTGAAATGATATTGTGCTGCTTTCTCAGATTCATTCAAATTCCTCTCCCAAAGTCCAAATCCTTTATTAGATGGACTATCAAATAGTCCAGAAACTATTAATACTATTGAGTGGCCAGTATAGACTCATCGATGGACTATAATCCATCAAACCCCTTTTTGATTTTTGCCAGAGGAACTGATTTTTTCTCATTTCCATTGTGAAGGAGTATGGCTTTCAAATGATTGCTCTGCTTCAGAGTGATTGTCCAAATGTTAGAATGATATTAAAGAATTTACATCTGCATTACATTTTTAATACAGTATATTTATCTTGTAAGAGGATGCTAAAATTCTAGAAGCCACTTTCACGGAGATTTCAGCCTTTTAACTTTAAAGCCAATAACTCTGCATTTTAGACAAATTAAGATCACAAATCAGATCATAAGTTCTGCTAGTAATTTTGAGTTCAGTGCTCTCACCTTAGAAATTTGGATCCTCTTGTTTTTCATAAAATTCTAAATCAACTCTATCACCATAGATATTTTTTAGTTTACTTATGATGCCTTTGACTTTTATGATAGAATAATACCAGTGATCATCTTGACTCTCTCCATACAACAGGAACAGCAAAAGGCATATGTTGCGGCTTCCCACTTAGTCAGCTGCTTAGTAAGATACACAAGAATCACAACAGATTGAGGGACCCAATACTTTTCCTGATTATCTATTTTACACCCAGAATGAAGATCATATTTTTAACTGAATTTTAGAGTTATTTTAATCACATATCATATAAGATCATATATCTTCTTTGAGAGTTAAAAGTTAATTCACCATAAACACAGCAAAATTTGTTAAGATTATTTATACAACTGTGAGGCATTTTTATATAAATTACTAACAATACACAAAAAATAATGTATGAAGCACAACAAAAAAATCCAAAAAAAGTAATAAAAAAGGGAATAAAACAAAAGACCAAAATGTACAATGGTATTTGTATGAAAGCCAGAGCAAACTGATTCTCTAGTTTGGGTTATTCCACAGTAGAAATAAAGATTGAAATGACTGCCAATTATGATGCCATTAATAAAGGCTATTAATTAGATCATATTACTGGGATAAATTTATTTTTCTTTGAAGGAATGAGTCGCAAATTAATAAACACTTACTAATACCGTATTAGTCACACTGCTCACTTCTCCAAATTATTCCATTCAAAGCTACTTATGGATGTGGTTATTTATAAATATTTTTAGATATTTATATTTCACTGATGTGTTAGTCCTTAATAGAGAAAAATAAACTGTTTTAACAATTTTCATTTTTTGTGAGTGACAGAATGGCAGAAAAAAGTCTAAACGAAATGTGAATGTATAAATATAATTGTTATGGGTCTTAGTTTACCACTTTAAATATAAATTTGAATACAGTAAGTTATATAATTTATTGCTTTTTTATATTTTTGTGTGAGAATCTATTTGTTGTTTTGAGGCAGGTTGTAGCTGCAAAGATTTCTCAGGTTAATAAGAAGCCTAAAGGTCTCATAGATTGGAGTGAAGATATTGAAGAAATACTATCTTCTTACAAGAGATCATTCACTTACCTAAAGTGAGTATTTTAACTTCTGCATTATGTAAATATATGCACAATTAAATTAGTTGCTCTTTCCTGAACATACCAGGAATGACTGATCCTCACGCAGTCTTATTGCTTTCTGGTGACATTTGTTGTGGAACTTATATGTATGTTTTTGTAATATATTTTTATAATGACCACTTCTTTAATAAAAGTAGTTAGAGATTTTTTTCATTCATTTGTAGTATATCTGATGATCAGTACTTTCAAGAAAGTTTTTGATGAGTAAAACTTAATGTGAAAAACAATAGGGGAAAGCAGCTGTTATTTTGGTCATAACAGCTTTTAAAAAAATTCATGCATACTCAATTTATTTTTAATAATACATTTTAAGTCAGTTACATGATAAAAAAAAAATATTTAGCTCTAAAATAATTTTTTAAAATAATGATAGTTTTGTTTCACACAGAACTCGCACACATAAATGATTTTTGAACATTTTTATTTCATTTATATTACTGCATAATTATTCTGAAAAGAATAATTTTCTGAAGTCGATGAATATTCCATTATTGTGAACTGAAAGTATGCAATTTACTTTTGTTTTACATTACATATAAAAATAATATTTTAATGATGCTCAGATGTAATACAAACATTTTTTAATGTATTCACATCTTTTTTTTTTTAATTGATGTACAACTCAAAAAATGGGAATTGAAGATTGAGATAAGAATTCAAAAATTTATTTTTTCTGCTTGTATATGTAAAAAAATGTTGCATAACTTTAATTTACTGTTTTGGATTATTTATAATTTATATACAATGAAACAGTTTTTATTACTACCTTTGTCCTCAAAAAAGGGTAGATTAAGGTCAGATAGTGAATGAGATTCAACAGTTAAAAATTACTGTTCTTTGATTTTGGATGACATCATTCAGTGCACTGTCATCTACACTTCAATAATAATCAAGCTAATTACACATAATCATTGATTATTAGTTATCTTGACAGTGTTCTCTTTGCTTCCACAGAGAAAGTAACACATCTGCCTAAAGTCGTCCTTCTTTTATCAAAATTCTGCATTTTTCAAAAACCAAACTTAGTCCAAAATTTGTTTTAATTCTATATCTATTGTTTGTTTATTTTTGTTTCAAAATAAAATAATTGTTTTCTAATATAACATTCTGTTTTCTGCACTTTTGGGGCATTAATATCCTATGTAGTCATTTACTAATTTACTACATTTGGGGATGGTTAATAAGATAACTGAATTGGTTTTTGTAGTAATTCAACTGACAGTGAAATTATTTTTTTTTTTTTAGCCTACATGTCTGTGATGTTACATTCAACTGGCCTATTTTTAACATAAATATCTATTATTAAAAATAATGATTATACTTTTGATGTAAACATTGATATTTATTTTATACATCTTGATTTCTTACTTATATATTTTGTATTTGTATGACATACACTAAACAATAATTATATATAAACATATATGTATTTATATAATTCAAGTTATTGGTTAATATAACCTTATTATAAACTTTATTCATTGCAGTGTAAGCCCTGAAAACTAAAGAAAAGTACTCCGTATTCTTTAAATGACATTACTGCAGTAGGTTTCAACAATTCTGGAAAAAATAATAGAAATTCTATGCTGACAAAAATTTATTTTACTGGGTTGCAAGATATTTCACATTACAAAGAACAAAATAAGAATCATAAAATTTATGTCTTTATCCTGTTGTAATATTTATTCAGTTTACTAATTTAATAACCTATAATAAATTAAAACATTATAGATGAATATGTTTACTTATACTTATTTATCGTACATCAGAACAATCTTCTTTTTAAGTAATAGTGATCTGCAGATTGCTCTGGTGTATTATCTACTTTACTCAGATAAAATATTTAACAGCAAACTTTTTGTAGAATATGCTCAAGATATAATCTGAAGACAGTCTTCCACATACATTGTTATTTTGCCTTTCCATTAAAATAAGATTTAACTAGGATATTCTAATTGGATTTAACCATTTCAAAAATGGGATATTTTAATTAGAGGTTACTATGAAGTACACAAGTATAGAAAGCAGGCTCTTAAAATTCTTTTTAAAAATTATTTTTTCCTCCTTCAGTAAATTTGTTTGATAAAAAGTGATAGATCAGAAGAAAGATTACAACAGAGTATTGCATTAAAAATTAGACTATGTTTACAATATAATAAGTTAAAAATAACAAATATTTTTAATAGCACAAATTAGATGAAAAAATTAAGAATATTTTTTTTTGTACTGGATAGTTTCAATGAAATAAAAAATTAAGAACAAAATACAAAATTGACGTATTTTTCAAGATAGTAGAAAAACTAATTTCAGACATAACTTGAGATGATTTGTTATAATTAATTTCATCCTTGTTTTATCAAACTTATAATGAGCACTATTAAAAATGTCTATGAAAAATTTATTATTCTTTTTAATTTGGCTTTGAGAGTTAATTTATTGTCATAATCAAGATAGAAAACATGTTACATGTTACATGTTACAACAACATCAGTAATCAGATTATAGAATTACTAATGGAGTTTATATTTCTGTCATTCCATTATGAATGAAATAAATAATCTTTAGAATTGTGAAGTCTGAAAAAAATTGTAAATTTTTCTTTAAGATGACTTACTCTTAATCTTAAATTTAAAGATTATATGAACATTTTATAGCTCATGGAAAGAATATCATGCCCCACTGAGTTTTAAATTTGAAAAATCCTGGATAAAAGACAAAGACCTGACCCCCATTCTATCATGGAGATCTGCTATAATGAAATTTTTGATAGAAAATGATCTGCAGAAATTCATAGATTTCTGAGATTTATGAGTGAAACATAATGAACGATAGTAAAATTTGGTTACGTTTGTTTTCTTCTAATGAATATTCATGATTTATAATTTTTAAAAAATTATGGCTGCAATTAATTATCTAAGAGTCAGTCAGAATCTTGTGTCTTGAATTTTAAAAATTAATATCATTTACTTTCTGAACTACTTAGAAGAGTTATTAAACCAAAAGATATAGGTTGGTGTTTTTGAATGATAATACTTGACATTGCTTTCAAAATTTTCAAGAATTGCATTGAAAATCTCCCTGTAGCCTTGATCTCATAACAAGACATTATCATTCCAGTCTTCATCATAAAGAATGAACTTAAAAAAATACTCCTCGTATAATGTTTGCAGTAAGGCCTCTTCCTATTCATAGATCTATCTTAAGTTTTAAAATTAAAATGTCAGGTAGTTTATGGTGATTGTTTATAATCAGTTTCAAAATGAGTTTGAATCAGTAATTGAGGATCTGATCAATTGCTACAGAGTGATTACAATGATGGTAGAGACTACCCATGTTAAGCTGGCCAGCACTGCTTATGTTTTAGATAAAAAAATGTTTAAGATCCTAAAGGATAAGTCCATACATCTGAAAAGACCTGATTGTGAAAGAAAGTAATATTTTATACATGGAGTACAATATTATTAATAGCTGATAAAGAGATAAAAGTAATGCGTTTGAAAAAAAGCATAAAACTACTGGGCAATAGACTGGGTAAATGTACCTAACCTATTATTAGCATTTTGTAAACTTTAATTATGGAGAAAAGTGATACCAAAATTGTTGACTTTCTACAAAAATTGATGACTGTTTTTAGTGATAACTAATGAACATTGTTATTATTTCTCTCTTTAAATTAAAAAAGTTTTTATTATTGGCATTCCCTTAACAATCTTTTAAAATGGAGTATTTATTCACTTGAAAATTTTTTGGAAAGAGAATTTTAGTTGAAACGTGAATAAATAAATTCAGAGTTTCAATACCCATATCAAATGAAAAAACAGATGATAAGAATTTTTGGTGTTTACGTTCAGTTGTTTAATTACACAGAATCATGGCAATATGAGAGATTCTACATTGCAGCATAAATCTTTAAGAAGTCAACTACGGTTTGAAGAATTAATTTGATTTTATCCAATATTTTCCATTATTTTTTATCTAACCTCATTTGATAATTAAATATTCCTGATATTAATATACAAAGTAAAGAATTTTAAATGAACTGTTCATGAACAAATAAAAATACTTTTTTTGTTATTGAATATTGTTGAAACTTCTTACCTGAAGAAATTGATCATTTTTGATAGTGATTTTACTGAAGAAATGTAGATTAAAAAAACATTAATGTAAGCTTTATTTTTTTTCTAATTAGATAATTCGATGTGACAAACTAAATAAATAAAGGCGTTGTCTTCAAGTTTATTAAAAATTAGTTGTTCAAGTTTTTAAAACAGATTACTACTGTTAAAATAAAATTATACCAGATTATATAAAATAATTTTTTTTTTTACATCCATTGATTATTTTTCATTTTCCAGGGCACATTGACTCATTTTGTGTTTAGTTTGATAAAATCTTCAGGGTAATAGTTAAAAGCTAGCTTAAAAAGTGAACACATACTGAATTCTGGTTGTAACATAGTATATGGGCAATGCAGCATGGACAATAATTTGTAAAGTATTGGAATAAAATTCTTTTATTCCACATTCTTCACAGAAAAGCAAGTATTGTATATTTCTTTTTATTACACCCATCCAGAAAAGTTTTTCGTTTTAGTTATGTCATGCAAAAAATTTTATTCTAATTTCTGATTTAATAATAAAATGAGATCACTGATCTCATTCTCCATTCCTGGACACAGATTATGAAAGAAAATGTGTTTTACACATTTTAAGATGAAAAATTAAAATAAAGGATTATAAAATCTTTTCCTTGTTAATCAAGAAAATTGTTGTAAAGCCCCAAAATAATGAAATTAAAATGAAAAAAAAAAACATACTTTTAGTTTTGACTAAAAAGTATGTTTTAATATATTTATTATTTACTTTAATAAACTTACAATAAATACAAAAAAAATTTAGTTTCCAAATTTCAAATAATTTATTCAGAAAAATTTATGTAATTAAGGCCAAGTGTAAGAAATTTGACCTTTATTTAAAATAAAACAAAAGTGTAGCAGAAAAATTGTGATTAAATTTTTGTCAGTTGTTACAGAACAACCATCATAAAGTATTTCCTTTATATTTGTTAATGAAAATCCACATTTCTGGAAATATATTTATTTCTGAAAATCCACAGTGTGGTAGAAATTATTTTCCATCATAAGTTTCATGTTAAACCTTGGATGACAAAATTATTGGACCACTTGTTTTTCATAAGTGATTTAGTGAAATATGTAAATAAATTTCTTTCAAAATAACTAATCACAATTTTTAGATGATTCTCCATCAAGATAGCAAATTATTTTAACAATATAATGAGGTGCTTTCACATTTTTGACATGAAACTAGAAAGAAGTTGCTTGAATTTAAGTAATACAATTACTAATTTAAACAGTTGGAATCTGTCATGGCAGACCAATAATTGGCCTCCAAAATCATCTGATATAATGCCACTGGATTATTACCTGTAAGGTTATATAAAAACTTAAATAGTTTTGTTTTTATGTATTTTTCCAATGTTAAAAATACCTTAGATTTTTGTTAAAATTATAACATTTTTCTGCCATGATTTTGTTAAAAAAGACAAATCTCATTCTTTTCAGGATTAAATTTGTAATAAATTGAAAAAAGTAAATTTAAATCAAATATAAAAAAATATTTTTATAAGATTAATTTTTAAGTTTTGTAACAATTTTCTCTTTGATACTGTAGGTGCAATTCTGATTTAAAAATTCAGGTAAATGGTTTTCAAAATAAAACAATTTTTCTCATAATTTGTGTCCCAAAAGTTTTCGTAGTTCCATTTTACCACTGGAACAAAATCAGGGTGATTTGTTTGGTATAACTTAAAAACAAAGCATTTTAAGACCTACTCCTAGTGGAACTTTATTCTTTATTGTAGAACATATCCTGAAATTATTGCTGTTTCTTCATGGATGCCATTTTTATTCTTTACCTGAATATAAAATTATTTAAATTAATTATACAAGAGTAAGCTAATAATTAAGAACTAATCATTCTACCACAGTCAATAACAGCTTAATATTAATTACCTATTTACTTACTTTGATGAATAAAGCTTGTTGTGAATTCATGTGGCTCCCCTTCACAAGGTGTAATTGTACATCTACTTCTGTACAAATTCAGCTCACAATGAATTTTAATGTATATAACAATTTAAATTAGTTTCAAATACCGCCACGAAATGCCAGATAAATTTCTAAAATGATGTGCTGTATAGAAATTCATATTTCCTACACATTTTGAGTAAAGCAGTTTAAATCAAGCATTAAATCCCTTAGATATTATTTTATTGTAAATTTAAAAAAATTCTGAAATAATTTGAAAGCTGGTTACATTATAGCACGTGTCAGTTTGTAAGCTGGCAATTCTTTTTTAAAAGGAATTGTGCAATTTTTTATTACAGTCTCTTTTTTAAACAGTTTCCAATTTTAAGTTAATTACTGAAAGAAAATCGTTTTTTTGTTGTGAAATGATTGAAAATTCACCATGTGTAAAGATGTTTTTCAGTTAAGTGAACTATACACATGGTCCATATTAAGATAGTACGATTTCTGCTAGCAAACCCATACTTGTTAGCATAACTAGCTCAATGTCAAGTGACACTAGGATTGTTTTCATTTCAGTTTTGAAGTTATCAACCATACGAAGGGTACCTTCAGCCCTATATTTAGGAATTCTTAAATAAACGATATAATTATAAGTTATATAATTTGACTACCAAAATTTCAATATAACTACGATGCAGGCAAATAAATCATTTAATGATTACTTAAACAAAAATGTATTATTTTTATAGAACTTGTTTAGTGTAAACAATCTGTTACACTAATAATTTCTACAATAGTAATAGCACTAAATTATTACGCCAAAAACCACGAGGTAAGTAAAAAAAATTCAAAAATTTCAACTGCTCTGTTTTATATTGATTGGGTTTGCAGATTACAAAATTGCCCAGACCAATTTGTGTATGACGTGGACCGCACACAATGAGCAGTACGGATATAGGATACGAAATCAAATAAGATTGCAGTATTTTGATCACTTGATACCGTTCGCCATATTGGAATTTCTCTTTTTCCTTGCGGGAAAATTCCTTTTCTTTCGCATTGTTGCCAACCTAATTAATGTTTACACGTTAAATGTAAATTATTTAAATATTTCAAAGGTTAATTGCAGTACTGGATCATCAGCTGTTGTCGTCTGCTAAGGCGAAAGAATCCTCAGCTTTAATGTCGTCTGCTAAATTGTGACGTCACAGGTCAGCGGGATAATTAAATAAATAATATTTAAAGTGTAAAAAAGTAAACTTTACGCCTCGAACTTGGTCGCTCGGCGAGTCGGGAGAGTAGTGCGTTAGTCCGCGCCGCTACGTAGTCTCCCGGACCGTCGAAGCGAAATTCGTTCAAAGTAAGCATCGAAGAATACTAAAATAAAATGAAATAAATAAAATTATACCTTAACAAAGACGCACGCACATGGGTAAATAAGATAGTAGTCTTACTTGAGGCTGATCCTGATGGCTATTGCAATCAAAAATTGCAAATATCTCGATAAGCGATGCGTCCTAGGGCATTTTTGACTGAAATAATAGCTATTTATAAAACTACCCGTGACTCGCACGAGTCGCAAAAATATAATTTTATATATCTCAGGAACGATATATCCGATGTAGACAATTCGGACGGATTCTTAATCTGTATTAGTTAAAGAATAACACCGTTTAAATTATTCAAAGCTTCGTGCGGGTCATATAAATAGAATTCTATAACTTGATTACTGTGTGCGTTAAAAAAAATTCAAACAACTTGTAATGTGTAAAAGGTATCTTATAAAATTGTATAAACTATCCGTGATTCCCAAGGGTCACATCTTTTATAACTAAAGAATTATGATAAATGATATATTTAATAAGTCTGTGTGTGTATGAGTACGTACGTATACACACGTAGTCTTTGTTTAGGATGATCCTGATTGTTGCGGCTGCAGTACGGGAAGATGGCGATTGAAGGACTAAGTGCTATTCGAGGCCTGTACACCGGGAGATCACGGAAGCGCGGGAAGCACGGAATCACGGCGAATGAGGACGCGAGTCGGATGTTGCATAACTTATGCCGACATCAACAAAACTGATATCTTTGTTACCGCTATCGATTTTTTGTTTACCTCATTAGATGATTATTTGTATTATATCATCGGTTTTTGTGTTAATCGCAATCGAATATATATTAAATTTAAATAATACTTGTACGTGCGTGCGTAAGTGTTGCTGCGGGAGTATGAGTGTTATTATAAATAACATTTGTATTAAATATATGTTTAATAAGTATGTGTGTTTCTGTGCAAACGCTTCTCTCACGAAATCGCGTAATTTTGTCGTAGGACAGAACCTCCATCAGAATGTAGCAGAGGTCTTTTGACCTAAATCCATTATATAGTTTCTATAAAAGATGAACCTGAATAAGGGTAACAGTTGACAGCTTTTGATGGAAGCTAAGCGCATTTTTTCTTATGTTTATCTTTTATAAGACGAAAAAATTATTTCTTATTAATTTGATGTTAAGATGAGTGAAAGTCCATGAGATGAGTATCACCCATGAGCTTCACAAGCAAGCTAGATGCAATTATCCGACGCGAAATGTAGTTTAAGGGTACCAACTGATTTGTAACAAACTGAATAATGAAGATGATTCCATACACAGTTATTAATAAAGAATCTAAGTATATAATGACACTAATAAATTATTTTACCAAGTTTGCATCCGGAAAATCGCTAAAAGGTAAAAGGGCCGACTGTCAAGGTTCTTTAGTCAATTTTTAAAACTAATAAAAGCATTTTCAAACAGATGATTGTAAGGAGTGGTTCAGTCTCAGGAATGGATCACTTATGAGCAAATATAATACTAATCACTTTTTCACTTAGTCATAGAAAACTTCTATAGTGGAACGCTTTAATAGAACTCTAAAGAACAAGATATGGCGTAAGTTTACTGAAAAGAGTAATAACGAACGGGTTGATATTGACTTGGTCAGAGTACAATTCATGTCGCAGAATTATAGGTTTCAGATCAATAACGTTACAAATAAGAAGAAGGTGAGATTAGGCATAACTAATGTTCTATTTACAGTGAAGGCGTAAGAATATTTAAAAAATTTAAAGTGTGATAAGGAGAAAATAAGTAAGTATAAAACGATGTTTACCAAAGAGTATTTGCCGAAACGGATTAAAGAAGTGTTTACAGTACACGCCGAGAAGCTCACAATTCAATTACATATGTATTAAAAGGTAGAGTTGAAATTATAAAAGGACCGTTTTATAACGAAAACTTAAAACGAAGTAGAGTGACGTATTCTGTATAAAGAAAAAATTAAAATCGCTTTATCAACCAAAATATCAATTTTTGCAAGACGAGTTATCCGATATTGAAGGTATAAATTATTTTACCCTTTGGATAACGATCAAGGGGTTGCTCCTCCCAAAGAAACTGAAACAAATTTGGTAATGATTTTCGATGATGTAGTTTGTAAAAAGCAGCATTACGAATTATTTTGCTACGAAATGTCATAATAATATAGATAAGTTCTATTTATATCAAACGTACTGCAAAATCTCAACATAACTTGCAAGACACAATGCAAAATTCCTTTTGGTATTCCGGCAAGACCGGTATCTTTTTGGTATTTAAGACAAATTTATCACGATCACGTAGCCCCAGACATGAAATTTGACATGTATGTGATAGTCCGTAGAAACGCCACACAAAAATGGCTTCTTAGTCGTTGATAAAGAAAGCGCAAAGATAAAGGGTCGCCACCGCTTTAACATGAATTTGTTATAGAGTAAACGTCCACGCTAGCATGCACGCATTTGAAGAAGCCTACGCACTAGCCTGCAAAGCGTGCGCACTTTTGAAAAGCTTGTGTGCTTGCCTTTATGCTTTAGTTTGCGGGTCGTTTCCACTAGCGCTAGTGAGTCCACCAACAGGTAGCAAATCCGCTTCCGCTCTTTGATTTAATCACAAATATATGTGAGAGTTCTAGTATATTTCATTACCTTTTGTTATGTCCACGAGGAGAATCACAAGCGAATAATCAAGCAGATCGCAGATTCAAAAGAAAATAAAGACAAAACATGCTGCCTTGCAGCTCTGTTTGCAAGAAAAGCATTATGAATACGATGATGACGTAAGCATGAACGATTATCGAACTAGAATTGTTAAGAGAAGAAAAAGCAAAGTTACCGAAGAGGTTGAATTAAACGTGCGTACTCCGAATTGCAGATATAAACTGAAGGACTGCACCACCAGAGTTTACATCTAGTGCTGATACGTGTGGTGGAGGTGCTGAAGAAGAGAAGGGTCGTGCTTACACCTAAATAACTTACGTTCTCCTCACCGGAAGAGTATATTTCACTCGTTACGATAGAAGAGACGCTCGGGACACAGACAGGAAAGCTGCAGGCTGTGACGTGAGTAAAGAATCAATTCGGAGTTGAACTAGCTAGGAAGTACAAGCTCAATGCCGTAAGCAATGAAAAATAAAACCGATAACAAGGCGCGCGCTGATTATCCGAGTTGCTTTTTAAGAAAGACCCGAGTCTGTTAGATATGTCGATGTCGATGAAGGTCTCAAAGAATTCAGAGATTCTAATGCTTACTAATGCTCGTAGAACACAGAACTCGATATATGGTGGAATAAAAATTACAATGAATGGAAAAATAATTTCGTCACTGTGTTGTGTAATAATTTGCAACAAACATCGTATTATTACCATCGCCGATTCTGAACTCGATGGAGATAGTGTATGTGTATAATGGCATGTGTATAACGAGAAAGTAACAACAGTTCAAAGAGCGGAACACGATTAAGTTTTCTCATAAATAACGCTGCGAGTGATTTAACAAAAAAGCAGTAGTAGGGCGAAAAACGCTTTCGCATTATCATCTCTCTGAACAAGCAGTATACAATGTTACGCAGGAAAACATTTTGCAATAATCAAGATATTCGTATCGTCGTATTGTTTTCTACAATATCTTGGATGTGAACTCCTAATTTAAATTTACGACACAGTGCCGCATAGCACACACAATTGATAATATATATGTTCCTTCTGGCGCTACCTTCACCCTTGACCTCGCAAAAAATTAAGGTCATGTGACGTTAAAAATAACCTAACCCATGACGTCACTTTATGTCGTCAGCTACAGCGCCACACTAATACGTCACTGGTACAGTAACAAAAGCGAAAGATCGAAACCATTCGCTTTTTGGCGGGTGGTAAATTGCAACGAATATACCATACCTTTCATCATCACAACCCCCGTTGTGATCAAGCACCTGCCTTGAGACGATTTCGGTCGCTACACAACCCCCCCTCCCGTTCCTAGCTCTGATGGGCTTTAACAGAGGTCGTCTGATTACACATCAGTCATCAGCCAGGTCTCAGTTGGGATGCCACCGAAGTAAATGCCTCGATAGACATTTACATCAGTGAGTTTTGACTCATCCTTTGCCTTCGCTGTAGGTTTCTTTCGGATATCTCTGTCCTACATCGCTGCTCTCTGAACTAGCTAACCGCGTTCGCGGAAGCACAAACCCCGCGCCTAGTTGTATATTTAAATAAGCTACTTGTGATTGTAAATGTCTCATATCGTACGAGTCTATTTGATAAATATAATGCATACCACCAGCAGCAATGTTGATCGCAACAACGGAATTTATTCCCATTTCCCTTAACGTTCTCATCTCTTTCTGATCTAGCCTTCAATTAGATTTCAACTACGGACTCCAGTCTGGTCTACCAGGGAGAGGTGGACAGACCGCCGACTCCTACTAAAGTCCATCGCAGAGTCCCGCGTGACATTTACTTCATCACCTAAAACAACCATCGAGATGGCATTACACCCCTCGGCTGCATGGATAACCATGTCCTCGGCAGTACATTCGCCGAGGACATGAAGGTTGTCATTAATGTTAAAAACGAAAATGATAATTACTGCTTTAAATGTGCTATCTTATCCAAACACATTAATGATCTTCAACGGTTGAGTAAGCATTACGACTTACTTCTCGACAAATATGACTTCAGCATGCTACAGTTTTCAGTTGAAGTCTGCCAAACGGATAAATTTGAAGAAGCCGACGACGTTTATGTAAACATACACGTTCTGAAGACGAACAACCAGGTCAAACCGGTAAAACCTGCGACGTTGAAAAATCGAAAATTTTCCATCTTCTGTATATAAAAAATGAAACCAACAGTCAGTACTGCTGCATATCCAACTTCTTGCGGCTGGTTAGAGCGCAGTTAACGCAGCACCAGTACGAAATTTTGTACGCAAGTGTTGTTTCAAGTTCTACAATAAAGATGGTGCATGCGATAGAAAAATGGAATATCACTTACGTCGATATTGACAACGGGCAGGCCCATTCTATCATTTCTAAACCTGACAAACACAGCCACCCGCCTCTGTTTTTTCTGTTTAGCCTCTGGAATCACCGTAAGGTATTACTTAAGAGGATTAATGAGAATGATATGTATGAATGTAAATGAAGGGTAGTCTTGTACGGTCTCAGGTCGACCAACCCTGAGATGTGTGGTTGATTGAAACCCAACCCAGAGTACACCGGAGTCCACAATCTAGTATTCAAATCCGTTTAAAAGTAACTGTCTTTACTAGGATTTGAACCTTAGAACTCTCGACTTCGAAATCAGCTGATTCGCGATTACGAGTACATCAACCCGGTGGGTTACCCGCCTGTGTTAAGTTCAAAAACTATCAGAACATGGACCCGTTTCCGATTGTCGGGTATGCTGATTTCGAGAGTATACTAAACAATCGCGTACCAAACACCTCAAATAACACGCATGCCGAACAATATCACGAGCCCAATATACTTTGTCGTGTTTCCGTGATTCCGTCCGCGATGAAATCAATCGCGTTCTTAAGAGTGGTTATTGTACATAGGACCTGATGCTACTAAAGAATTTACTAAACAAGTTACATCAATAGTACATAAAGTATCTAGTTTTCTTAAGTTTTCCGTGCGAGAATGGGAAAACAAACTTGGAATGTGTAAATACGATCCGGATATGTATATGACTCAAGAACTGGAAAGAGCTTTTGAAACGGCAAGTTGCTGCAACAAGTGTAACAAGAAATTCGGAAAGAAAAATAAGAAAGTTAGGGACCACTGCTATTCTCCGGAAAGTAAAGAGCTGTGCACTGTACGTTGGTTACGACCTGCGTAGACGAAAACAGACCACTATCCTGATATTTATTCACAACCTCGCCGGCTACGATTCACACTTCATTGTCAGGGAACTCGATTAGAAAGATTAGAGCTAGAAAGATTAATGTTATCGCAAAGTCGACCGATAAATTCATAAATTAATAAAATGTACGCCAACAACATGAAAGTAAAATATGTCGACACTTTTCAATTTTATGGCGTCCGTATTAGATAAACTTGTCTCCTGCTTATTTACAACTTCCAAAACGACGCCGTAGTCACATGTTTTTGTGACCCGGGAGATTTGAAACTTTTCTCTCTGGGGTCCAAGGGTTAGCTCCGCCATCGATAACGAAGCCCGCATAAACAGGAACAGGAACCCGCGGCCTCGGCGGAGACCTAGATAACGACCTACTCAGTGTGAACCGGCAACCCCCACCTTGTACGAAAAAATAGTACCAAGAAATCGTATAAAAGATTTCAGTCGAAGACTGTGAAATGTTTTACAATAGTACCAATGATGGAGGGGATACTTCTCCCGCTATATTCAAATTGTTGCAGATCCCTCTAGTAGTGAACAACCTTAATTTGTTCTTTGATGAAGATGGCGGCAAAACTTAAAATTTTCTTGCAAGGCCTGCTAGGGGTTTTGGGATATATTTGACCTGAATTAATTCATAAACTTTCGTCGGAGGAGGAGAAGGAGAAATCATCATATAAGAAAGTGCATGACGTACATTGTTAATGATGATTCGAACGTGTCTCTGCAAAACCGTTAGACATAATTTGGCTATTATCAGAGTTAAAATCAAGCGGGAATGTGAGGCTTTTTTCGATAGCGGATACGATATCCGTAAGAGAGTGGTAGTAGAAATTAATATCACTGAGAGAGAGAGAGAGACAGCCGTGAAGTTGAGGTTGTATGTTCATAAATTATTGAAGTTGTAAGGTTGAGGATGCTCGGCAAGACAGAAATGATCCAAATAATATCATCTCTGTCTTGCCGGGTATTAAAATTAATTCAAGGAAATTAAACATCCGGATCAAAATAGAAACTCTTG
This sequence comes from Lycorma delicatula, assembly GCF_047948215.1. Lineage (NCBI taxonomy): Eukaryota > Metazoa > Arthropoda > Insecta > Hemiptera > Fulgoridae > Lycorma > Lycorma delicatula. The sequence goes on from NC_134462.1 coordinate 10,010,203, forward strand.
GAAGTTTTCTTCGGGCCATCAAATGTACATGGTGTTCCGAGGTGTCTTTGAAAGCATGACCTCATACGCGGCACCCGTTTGGGGGCATATGTTGGATTTGAATAGAGCACTTGTTCAAAATTTAAGGAGTGCCCAGCGCAGAGCTTTAATTGTATGCACTGGTGTTTTTAAAACAACCTCCTAAGAGGCTACCACCTTACTGGGAAGGCTCTCCCAATCGACCAGAGGTGAAAGTTCGGGCAGCCATGTGAAGATTGTGAAGTGGCCGGGAGGCCAAGGTATTTGAGATGCGGTTTCGAGCCGGTGGTGTATGGCACCGCGCTTAGTCCACTCACGCTGTTACGTAAGCTCTAGGAGCTACTTAGGATACCGGTCGCTAAACTGTTTCGAGGCTCAGTAGTCGTTTGTGGTACAGACATCCGGTCTTATGCTTTAGAGCGACCGAATGGGTTGGCGGCGGGAGAAATGCCAAGCAAATCAATACTTTGAGAAATCAACAAGCTTCTATTTGTAAATCAAGTCATACTGATAAAAGTACACTTGAAGCATCTTATCTCATAACATTAAGAGTAATTAAGATGTTCAAACCCCATACAATCGCAGAAAACGTCATATTGCCTGCTGCAATTGATATGGTCAGTGTTTTAATAGGCGTGAACGCAAAAAATTGAAAAAAATCCGCTTTCTAACGACAAAGTATCAAGGCGAATAAACGACACGGCTGATATTCGCAACTCAGCAAATGAGTTCAAGTGAATTTTTTTTGTATTCAATTTGATGAATCAACAGATGTGAGAAACATTTTTAGTTTTTATGTTTTGTGAATATGAATGCGATAAGGACAATCAATCAAAAAATATGTTGTTTTGGAAATCAATACCTGGTCTTGGGACAAGACATCTTTTTACGATGCTATTAAAAACTATAAGAAATTGGACAAAATGTATTGCAATGTGTAGTGATGGTGCAAAGACTATAATAGGAAAGAACAGTAGATTTCTAAGGCGGAATGGACGCGTTTCTTCCTTCACAGATATGATCTTACCACAAAACATACTGGAAAATCTCAAACAAATTCTTTGTAAAGCTGTAAAAATAGTTAATTTTATTAAAAGTCGACCATTATAGGATAGGTTTTTTCCAAACTATGCGGTGAATGCGCGAAAAGGAAAAATCTCTTCTTTTTCATATAGAAATCAGATGGTTATCGCGGAGGAAAGTGTTAACCCTGTTATTGGAATTGCGAGAAGAATTAATAATATTTTTCTAGGATAAACAAAAGTCATTCTCAAAGTTTTTACAGAATAAGTGTGTGTTACTGTAGAATTACTTACCTGATGTATTTTCGCATTTAAACGAACGACTTGAATGCGATAAAAACATTTCATTAATGACACAGAAGTTCTGTCTTTCAACATAAACGCTTCGGATGTTGTCATCCGCTGATGTTAATACAGATAATCATCTAATGAAATAAACGAAATTGAGGAGCGGTCATAGCAATATCAATTTTGTTGATATCGGCATAATTTGTACATGTCTCACGCCCTCATTCGCCCGACAGCATTCGTAGAGACAGAATACGTCCCGCGCGTCCGTTAACTCCCGGTGTACAGGCCTGGCTAGCACCTCGTCCGTCAATCCCCCACACAGTTTTCAAGATGTTGACAAAGTTTACTTGGTGAATTCCCGATGAACAGGTCTCGTCGAGCACCTCCCAATTAAGTAGCCACAACGATCGGTTTCGCCCTCAAGTAAAACAGACACGCCCTTATTCACACACACTCGCACGACTTTTTAAAATATAATTATTTGTTTAAGGATTTTTCGTGGCTTAGGTAGAAAAAATTTCGATTCGACAATTCGGGAGACGCCGTGGGCTAACGCACCACCGCTCCCGACTCGCCGGGGGAACAAGGCCGTCTACTTTACGTCACAACGTTCTAACGATAACAGCTGATGGTCCAATACTACCGATCTTTGAAATATTCGAATTAACATATAACGGGTAAAAATTAAATTTTCAAGGGAAAATAGAATTATCACAGAGAAAAAGGGAACTTCCAAGGTGGTGGAGGTATCACGTGACCAAAATGCTGCAATCCTATTGGTTCGTGGTTCCGTATGCCTGTTTCTTTACTACTACATTTTTTTATTTTTGACAAGAGGAATAATTTTATGAAAATATATCTTCCAGTAACAGCTGAAAGCAATAAGAGTTTAAAAAATTCACTTCTCTTTCTAAACATTATTATGAATTTAGGGTTGTGAAAAAACTCTACAAGGTGAAAACCTTTTTTGTATACTTCCAACAAAAAATTCCATGGACTTCAATTGTCTAAGATAACATAACAGTATGTTGTAACACAAGTATGTTGACTAATTAGTTTTCTCCACAAGTCTTTTATACACATAAATATAAACTGTTCATCTGTAGCAATGTATCTCAAAACGTTTCTACTTGGCAACCCCTCTTTTCCTGAGCAAATATTTTTGTGATCATTGGTGTGGAGGTATATAAATTGTGAATACAAATTACAACATTTACTGTAAATGATAACGAAAATTTACTTAAAACCAATTCTTTAGTATAACATCAATATAATTTTATCAGTACTATATATCCAAATATTCATACTAATGAGCTGGGTTGCTTGTTTGCAACCCAAATAATTGTTTGTTTGTTTGATTTGGGGTTGCTTGTTTGCTTCTACATAAAGATTTAAATCTTGGATGAATATGCGATACTGCAGGATTGTAAGCTTCTTCAATGTTTTGCAGTTGATAGATTTTTTGATTTTATAAATGTTAATGCTGCTATTTTTTTAAATGTTTTGGGAGGGCTATTTCAGAAAGTATTGGAAATTCTGTCATAATCCCAGGCCAAAATCCATTTAACAATTTGTTTGAAAATCTCAGGCTTTATTGCATCACTTGATAACTTGGCAAATGCTTCATCATTTAATTGTAAATGACTGACAATCATTTCAATTGAGTATGGCTTATTATTCTGTGAGTCCAATTTTCATTTTCAACATCAAAATTTGAATGAAAGTATATTTGAATTGTGTCTCCAGATAACTTTTTGAGTTAAATCTTTGTTAAGGTTATCGTCAATTATAACAGTATGTGTTTATAAACATTTCTAAAGATCAATTTTCCTCTCTATTTTTGCAGTTCATTTTTTTTAATAAACCTTTATTTTATATTTTAACATAAATATGTTACTATTATTTCCTTAAGGGGAGCCTGTAGCATGTATCTCTGTAATATTAAATTAACATAATGGGTTATTTCATAACCCATTTTTTCTCATTTTCTGTTAAACTTACTTACAGCTTTGAAATTTTGTACACTAGAAGTGTACAAAATTATAGAGTATTATACTATTATAGAGTAATTACTCTATTATAGATTATTTTGTATATGCTGACGTTTGTTCAAGTTTTTTGTACAGAGTACAAAGAATTTTTTCTTTTTAATCTAGAAGCCTACAAAATTGTCAGTTAACAGCTACGAATTACAGTTCCTGAGAAAACGGGTCATATGTATCCAAATACCTAATTTTTGGTAAACTATAAAACAAAGATTTTTTTTAAGTTTAGTGGATTCCTACTACACATGCAGGGTTACCAGGGTATTTCTCCCCTTCCTGTAATTTAATTTTTTGATTTTTTAATTCACAATCATTAAAATTTAAATTAGTTTTGCACTGATATTCATATTTAATAATTTATATACATATAACCTATCAGTACTGTCTTAAAAAGTTATTACAGAATCATGTAACAAAAGTCTGTGTATCAATACCAACAAAAATATATTTTGGTATCCAGCTCCAAATTATATTATTAAACTATGATGACCTCTTTTTTGCCATCTAATGCAATAGTGAGATCTGCTTCTATTGCCTCTCTGACACCTTCCTTCATTGAAATAATTGCAGTTTCTTTGACAGCACTAGAAATAACATTAGAGAAATGTTGAAATTGAGAAGATAATGTAGGAAGGTTAATGAGAGTAAAATCTTTACAAATATTGTCATATACATTTGTTGATAACAAAAGTTTTTTGGCAGATGATGTACTGGCAACTGAAGAATCAAATACATCATTAGTGTCTGTTGAGCCGACAATTACTGATGTTTCAGAACTAACTATTTTTCTTCCTGCACCCACTTTCCTCTTTTTAAACAATCCTTTTGGTTTGATCGTATTTAAAATAAAAATTATAAACTTACACCAAAATAATGACGGTCATTAATCAAATAATGATGGTTATTTTTCACCAAAATAACCATCTATTTTCTAATCTCATCTTCTACTACACAACAACAAACAGTTTTTGCTAAACGGTAATGCAAACATTTCTTAACACAAAAATTCCCTGAAGAAAGTGAAAAAAGAATATCTAGGGTTAATAATAGCCGAACCCACCGGGTTGGTCTAGTGGTGAACATGTTCTTCCAAAATCAGCTGATTTGGAAGTCGAGAGTTCCAGCGTTCAAGTCCTAGTAAAGTCAGATATTTTTACACGGATTTAAATACTAGATCATGGATTCCGTTGTTCTTTGGTGATTGGGGTTCAATTAACCACACATCTCAGGAATGGTCGAACTGATACTGCACAAGATCACACTTCATTTACACTCGTACATATTATGCTCATTCAACCTCTGAAGTATTATCTGAAACGGTAGTTACCGGAGGCTAAACATGAGAAAGAAAAAAGCATTAATTATAGCCAAAAATATATCTATCATTTCTTGAACAAGTTGAAAAACACAAATTAATGATTGTGCAATTATTCATTCAAATGTAATATCTTGGTTAAAACTAAAGTTAAAATTATGAAAGAATATGAAAAACCAAAATTTTATATTTTTACCCAAGATCATGGTACAGGTTCCCCTAAAACAAAAGACATGTTTACCACACTCAGTTATTCAGAAATATCTGTTAAATAATAGTTTTTAAAAACCATAACTCATTGACAAAAATCTACAAAATTTGATTTTCTGCTCAATTAAAAATGTAACTACTTCATCTTTCAACAGTAATAAATTTTGTCTTCTTGAGATCCACATATACTTGTGCATGTAGCAATAGAAATTGGAATTCATATCCTTGCAAAAATTTGAAAATAGAGAACTGTTAAGGATTGTGCTTTTTATGAAATTAGTGGTTTGATAGATTCAAAACAATGCACAGGAATAAAATCTGGTAATATTTTTTTTGGCTGTGTGCTTCCTGATGGATCATGTAATGAATAAAAATGATACACTCATTGCAATCAGCTTTAAATTTTGATGCAAATCTCACACTTCACTGCACCACCAACACCATCTCTACAGACACCGATACAACTACTCCACTGTAAACTATCATTAATGAAAAATTCCTCAACTTTAAGATAAATATCTTTCCCTCTTTTATACCATTCCAAATGTTACAAAACCAATTCATGTATACTTTCTTCATAGGAATATTTAACATAAATTAACCAAGTTAGAAATCAGTTGTTTCATCCAGTTGAGTTGCAAACAGTTTCATTCAACATAAAAATTTTACAAATTTTATCTCAACATTTCTTTCCATGAACTATTTCTGACATTTTTATAGCAGCAGTCATCTTCTCCTATTGTACATACCTTTTTTTATACCTGCAGTTAAAAAAAGAAAATGCAAGTAAATACTTTTTGTTGTCAGCAGCATAATTCTCAAAAAACATTTTTTTTCTATGTTTGAGGATTTTAGGTTGAGGGTTTCCTAGTGCATTTATCCCTTGTCAAAATCACAGTGTGCCGTCTGGTGTGTGGTGTTATCATGGAGAAGGATGACACCTCTGATTGGACATCCCCACCATCATTATTAGGCTTTTCAAAATTAACTTTGTTTTACTCGTACCCCACCTTAGAAAATAAAAAAAAATCTTTTACCGTTTTGAATATGTAAAGGTTGAGTTCTTTATATAAAATTTCAGGCTAAATATTTTCAAGAACCCTTTAAAAGATGAACCCTCAAAAAACCATCCTGGCAATTAATTAATATATTTCACTTCAAAAACTTTTGTTATTAGCTGTGTAGAATAAAAAAATGAAATAATACTTAGAATTATTAGAAATAATTTAATTTCAATTTATCAAATTAAATCTGCTTAAATAGAAATAATTTAATTTCAATTTATCAAATTAAATCTGCTTAAAAAGAGCGGATTTTTAACCTTTTGTTATTCGTTTTTGTTGATTTATTATCATCTATAATAATTTATTATAATCCATTTACAACAAATAATTCATTAAAGAAAACAACATTTATGGGAAAAGTTGAAAACTGATTTTGAATTAATTCTGTCACTAAGTGTCCAAGATATTTTTAGTTTGCCAAAAACTTCTGCAACCCCAAATGGGATCACAGCCTATACTTTGAGAACCCCTGCCTATAAGATGTTAATAAACAAAATTATCATCCAGATATTACAAATGCTAGTAAAGGAAAATTACATAAACATTGCAGATGGGGATCAACTTGTTGAATAATGAAAAGTAAATATCTATTATAACTAATTATAATACTTATTTTTATTAGAATTTACAAAACCTACACTGCTGAGTTATCTGTATTATAATGCAGTTAAAAAATAAATGTACAAGAGATCAATTATCCAAACTAAATGGGCGGCTCCACTTGGTCCACACAAAATTACTCATTTTCTTTAATGATCTAGTTTTAAATTTATAGTAATATTATCCAAAAATTTAACTTTATTTTTTTATTGTACTATTGAAACAAAATTTAGAGTAAACTTTTTTATCACAGAGGAATTTCAGAGAAGTAAATGAATCAATTTCAGAGCGTGCGATACCCACTCTGATATTCCGTATAACTTCCAAAATCACTGGAATTTAATGACCAAAAACGAGGAAATTGAATTATACTTATATTCAATTTGTTTTTTCTTTTTAAGAATTACATATACTGGCTATATAACTGATCCACATTAAACTCAGACTACTGAAGTATGGATAAATGGCTTTTGAATGACATCCACAGTTAACATGAAATAATGGTAAATTTTCACGTGAAACTTTTACATTTCAGTGAAATGTTGAAGTAGATAGAGAAGATTATGTTTTTGCATTATCAGATTAAATGATAGTTTTAATCTATAATTATAATCATCGTAATAATTTTAATTTTAAAAAAATTAGGTGCCAATTATTTCACAATAAATGGAAAATAACACATTTATTCAGATTAATCCCACAACATTACAGTAATTCAGTAATCTTAACAGATCGCTCCTCTTTGTACATATTTTTTTCAAACATCAACATGATATTGAATAGGTTTGAACAGCTTAAGTTACTGACTGCAACTTGATGGAAAGTTTTTTCAAGTAAATAAAAGAACCACAAAATTACTTTTCAAATAAGTAGAAGAACCACAAAATTTAATAATAATAATAATAATAACAAAAATAAAATAAATTTAATTGAATTTAATTATGAACACACTATTTTTAGCAATTTAAGGATAACTAATCCAAATGTATTTACATGGAGTTATAGCTGGTTCTAAAACTTTCACTAGCTTAAAACAACTGCATTAAAAGAATTAATTTGATTTTTATAAAAAAATAAAAATCAAGAAAAACTTGTAATACTTTTAACAATAAAATCTTTTTGTATATTTTTTACATAATATGCATTAATAATTGTATACAGGTTAGAGTGTCAACAATCCAAATGTCAAGTGCTTGAATACACTAAAAGAATATAAGAATTTTCCTGATGTTAAGATTAATTTATACTATTTAAATATTTTACTTTATTTTTAGTATAACATTTCTACCACAAAGTATATTAACAACAGAATAACATCAAAACATGAATGAGAAGAATGAATTTAGCATAAATGTGATAAAAATCTAATAAACATTAAAATGTAGCCACAGATGGGAAGACCTTTCAGAAGTCATCTTACAAGAAAAATCAATTTTTCTTTTTCCATTAAGCATCTAGGTGTTATTCCTTAAAATTATGGAATAACATTCCATATATGTCATTCAAATATTACCATTAACATGTTCTTTTTACATTTCTATCTGTAGTTGTACATTTTGATATAAATTTTAAAACTATCTGTAGTTGTACATTTTGATACAAATTTTAAAAAATCTGATTGTTTTAACATTTAAACAAAATTATCTAAAATTTAGATATTGCAGTATTTCTGACCATTCAGCAATCTATGTTATTAAAAATCTAAACTAGGTCAGTTCAAATAGTTTCAGTTCGCTGACACTCTAAATTTCACTATAAATTTTGGTTGAAAAATCTAGTAATTGAAAGATTTAAAAAAAACTGATTTAAAAAAAAATCACTTCATTTATATTAAATATGAAATAGTTAAAAAGTATAATAAATAACATTTTTCACTATTTACACATTATATGCATGTATATATACGCTTTATGAAATAACAAAATAATGTTATGATAAAACACAAATTAAAAAAAAAATAAATAAATAAAAACCCCTCATGTTTAAATGAATATAGTTCTAGAGTGGCAAGAACAGATAAACGAGAACTCTTGAGGATTGCACAGGAAGTCCAAGCTTCACACAGGATCCGAAGAACCTGTTTTCCAATTCTTAAACTTCCACCTAGCCTTACCATGACACTGCCATCTAGAACAGTTGGACGACAAAGCATTACATCATTTCATAGGAAGAGAGAATATAAGGTAATTAAACTATAACTAAAGTAAACATAAAGATTATCATCGAAAGAGCTTGATATTTCAGAATATCAATTTCACAGTATTTTCTTATGTTTATAAAACAATAATAATAATATTTACAGTAGGCAATAAGATCCTGTTAAAGCAAATTGGTCTAGAACTATCCAAACCAATTTAATTTAATTTAATTTGATGTTCAACAACGTCAGCAATGCCTTCTGAATTATAAATTACTTTTTAGTTCTTTTTTGTACTTAATATCTTACTGTAATCATTACAGTATGTCTGAGAAGTCCTCAAACCTCCCAAGCAGCATTTATATAAATATGCAGGTAGAATTATTTATCCAGAGGACCTGCATAACATGGTTTGTGTGTCCACAATCATATGTTGAATGCACAGAACTATGCATCCCTATATTCATTTGTGATTTGGCAATTTAGTAATTACAATGTGAAAGGTTTTATTCACACTATTAAGCAATCTTCATTTGCTGAATAATGACACTGAGATATGAAAGCCTTAATTATTCCTTAATAATTTGCCAGATGTGGTAACGTCAGGGCTCTGTGGTCACCAATGGAATTGAGCATGACATATGTGAACCATGGGCGATCCACCAGCTTAGAAATCTTAAAACAAACACATTATACAATACTCTTCAGTTGAAGTATTAATCACCTTTCTGAGAACAAGTTTTAAGATGAAATGTGGCCCATATCGACATATGGTCATGATAAATCACACACAAAATGAAAGGTTCCCTTGGCCCATGAAATCACATTCCTGACTCATCAGAGAACAAAACTCTTGTGTAGGACCCCTATTTGGATGCTAATATGGATGTAAAGCATGGTAGTCTGTAAACATTCCTGTAAACATTCCGTTGCATGTCTCTATCCAAACGAAAGTTGATAAAAATATATTTGTTCTTTTAATGATATTTTTATTTTTGATCGTGCATTGTTGACCAGTATATTAAGCTTGGCCATTCATTTACAAATTTATTTGAAAACTGCTCAATCAAATCAGCATGTCTTTGCTGTTTCTTTATCCACTATGCAGCCCTGTCTTTAACACTGCTGGAAGCAATGCATGTTTCTCCCAATCACATAGAGCCAATAATGCTCTGTGCAATGTTGATCCTTCACCCAAACACATGTTACCAACTACTCCTCAATACTGTCACATCAGTCCTGCTTTGCAACTGAAACTTGAGGGTAAGTTGAGCTGTGTGAGACAGTGGTAGGAAATTATACCTAAGAAACCAGATACTGGTATGGATACTTTTCAGTGGTAGGGTATATAATATATTAATAATAATATTTATTATTAACATCTTAATATTAAACATCTTTTGGCGGATCTGACATCTCCCATTATTATTTTGGGGAATAATACAACCCTAAAAAATTCCACATTTCAAATAAATTTTTCATCTAAGTATTATTTTGATTACTTTAACAATATAGTTTTTTTTTCTAACAATATAGTTAGAATTGAAATAGTGGAACCATATTTTTAAAGTTTCACTTCTTTAAGTAAACAAGACTTTTTTTAAATTTTAATTAAAAATAAATGAATATTTTTGTTTCAGAAACCTGAAGAAGTTAGAGTGACAACATCGGCTGAAAATACCAGAACTTTACCGACCAAAAATTTGACACAAGATGGACACACACAAAAAAGACGAAAAATATTTACTAACACGGGCAAAGAAATAAAACGAGAATATTTAAAAGTAAAAACTGTCAACTTAAATCTAGAAGAACTTCCAACTTCAGATCTTATTAAAAAACCTGTTTTACCGAATCTCCATAAAAGTATACAACCCACTGAAACAACGAATAAACTCAAAATAAACTCAAAAAATGCCGTACGAAATCAAAATACTATTTCAAAAATATTGGTAAATGAAGATGAATACAGAATGACAATTAATGAAGATGGACGTTTTGAAGACATAAATGTATCTCTACAGCCAATGATGAATTCTATACAGAACTATTACACAGAAAACTACTTTCAGCTTCAACCTAAGATAAACGATGATGTAGAAAAACTAATTGTTGTAACAACAGCAAGTGGAACAACATTTGAGATGAAACAACCAAAAACAGCACTACCAAATAATTTTTATGAAAAATCACAAACTATAAAAAAACTTTTTCCTATAGCCACTAGGAAAAAGTAAATAAAAGCCATAAGTATAGCCACTACATAAGTAAATAAAAAAATGTGTTCGTCATTAATGTCTTAATTAATGTCTTAATGTTATAATTCCTTCAGGATTAAATAAATTATTTAATTCCCTACACTTCCATGCATAAACTAGTACAGTAGAGATTAATTAAGAAAAATTAACAAAGAAAAAAAATAGTCAAATCACAACATTAACAAAATAAAAGTGAGAGAATCTTGATCTGAAAGGATGTGAATAATAAAAAAGTAAAGTAAGTAAAAGTAATAAAAAAAAATACTCACTCACTTCCTTATCAACTTCCTTATCACTCACTTCCTTATGAGTATTATGAGTATAACATTCTACATAAAAATTCTATACAAATATTAAATATATATTTTGTAATGGGAGCTGGGTTTGTTTATAGAGGATATATATCCTAATCCTATTAGATCTCTATAAAATTTTAATAATGTCAGCAAATGATATCTGCTGATGACTGGTTATTCATGTTTCTACAAACATATATGTTAAATTGACCGTATTCTACAATTAAAATTAAAAACTTTTTCTGTTTTGTTATCTCCATTGGGTACTTTTGCAGAGATCTGTGGTTCTTCTTGTAATAAATTAACAGAAAGTTAAAGGTTCCTTCTTTTTTGCTGAAAGAAATTTAATGGGAAACTATTTCCTGAATATAAAAGAAGGGTGTGTATGCAGAGGAATTCCATTCTCTACTAGCAAAATGTAAACTTCCTTCTATTCAATAAGAAATTTGAAACATTTAGAAGAACAGATCACTGAGGCTGTTTCATTTTATCACATGTACTCACTCTGTCTAGTATGACAAATAGCTGAATATTTTCTTAATGCCTGCGATGCAACTACAGAAGCATATATTGCATATATTATTGAGAAGGTACTGTCTTTCATTTTCACATACACTTCATGTCATGCATTGTGCATTGTTCCTGTCATCATGCATTGTGCATTGTTCCAAACCAATGACTATTTGAAATCCTACCTAGGTTATACAATGACCATATTCCCATCATGTAATTAAAGTTCGTTGACCCCAAAATTATCTGCAGAACTGACATCAGCAATATTTATGCCAATACTGTTAAAGTAAGAAAAGTTAAACCCCAGGTTTAAAGGAAACAATATTTTACTTCTGTCCTCATTTTATAGGAATTATGAATATTTTCTTTTCTGCATTTTCTTGCATAATTTATGAAGATTATAAATTAATTTTACAATTTTTATTAATTTTGATTTTTTTTTTGTTTGAATCTATCCTTGAGAATATTTAAGTCATCAATGCTGAGATAAACACTAAAAATATGAATTACATATTAAAAATTAATTTAAATAAAGCGGCAAAATATAATAGTAAATTAAATTCTTTAACTTAGAGTAAGTGATTAATAAATCTAAATAAAAGAAACTTTAAAAAATGCTCTATGGTCAGAAGGTAAATAAACACTAAATATAACTGACTACCATATGGTAGTTAGGCAAAATATATTTATTTATTATTGTTGATCACAATTTTGTTGTTATTATTAATTACTATTATTATTAGAATAGTAATGACTGTTGTATTTTGTGATTAATAAATAAACATTAAAATTTAAGTAAGAATAAGTTATACACTTTTCAATACTAGTTCCAAAAAATTCTGCTATTTTTTAGGGGTTTTCAAATTTCAAAAATCTTTTAAAATTCCTGTCTTTTCCCTTAACATAAAAATGGTTAGCAAATACAATTTCTTACATTAAAACAAGTGTAAAAGTATAAACTGATTTTTTCTTAAGAACAGCAATATTTTCAGTTTTTATGAAACTAAAATTCTATGTATCGGAACACACCAGCAGCATAGCAGTACAAAACATACTGCATACTTAATGAAGAAACGTTACTCCTGAAGGTGGTTTATAAACAGAAACATTCATATCATTACCTGACAAACTAGGATTTCACACGTTTTGAGGAAAGCCCTATAAAACTCAATCTGTCTAATTCTCAATTACTTCCTAATGTCTAAAAATAATGAATGTTAAATGGAACTTTAATATTTTTCAAATTCAGAATTCCATTATATTTTCCATGTGATTTCACAGAATAAAATTGTAGTAATTATTTTCATGCTAAGAACAGTTATTTATTAGTAGTAAGAGTAGTTATTTATTAGTTATTAAGTAGTAGTATTATTACTACTACTTAGCAATTACTACTACTTAGGAATGATTGATTAATAACACTAATGAGTAATATTAAGAGTGATGAATGAGTAATGAGTGATAATTTTCAATAATCACAATTCTAAACTTCTTCTAATGTAAAATGCAAATGCCTAATTTCAAGGTCTATCTTGTCTGAATTTATTCTTTGTACAAAGGAACCTCTCATATTATTATTAATAATAATAATAATGTACAACAGCAGAATAGAGAAGATTAAATACCTCATAAGTTTATAGTAACATCTGAAGCCATAAGTAATATGAAGGAATGTGTGTTGGGCCATACATAACAACAAAGTGAATTGACATTTACAGATAAATGTCAGATAAATAGTTAACTAAATTTGATATATATATATATATAAAACATACATACATACTGTTAAAGTAAGAAAAGTTAAGCCCCAGGTTTAAAGGAAACAATATGATTACTTCTGTCCTCATTTTATAGGAATTATGAATATTTTCTTTTCTCATTTTCTTGCATAATTTATGAAGATTATAAATTAATTTTACAATTTTTATTAATTTTGATTTTTTTGCTCTTGTACTTGTTTTTCTAGATATATATCTAGTAGCAGATATCTTGTTAACTCTATATCAATTTACTATGTTTACAATGATAGATTTTTAATTTTGTAAGCATGAACTAACAGAAAAAAAATATAATGATAAAAACAGTTAAGACGTGTAAAAACCATAAAATATATACTATTTTTTTTATTGACTGACAAATATAAAAACTTACCAATGACTAACACTGTCAAAGGACCTGTGATGCAGAACTTTGGCTGTAATAAATGACAGCAGCGGGAAAATTAACTCCAGCTGCTAAAACAAAAACTGGAAACCAACGTCCATGAGATGCTGTTACAAGCTCTGCTGTTAAGGGACCACAAAGTATACCGGGAACTGTTGCCTGCACAAAAATAAAAAAACAAATAATTTTCTAATGGTTGTTAACAATGAATTACATAAAAAAGGTCAGATTTTTTTTACAAAAATATTTTATGTATTACCGGTGTAGCTGTATGAGAAAGATGCCTTTATAATCAGTCTTTCTGCCAGCATGGATACATCAAATAACCAAAATTCTCTGAAGTTGTATAGTTTCATAAGAAAAGATCTTACACTGTATAAGACAAGTTAAGTGTTATAAATTTTTATGAATTATAAACTTAATAAATATGAATTTCTGCCAACCTCTATATTGGAATGGGTGGGCAGCATCTTTGTTTTTCATCTGTTGAGTTTTTTGTATCTATTTAGTTATTCCAAGCCTCCCAAGATTTGAATCTTGGGAGGTTTGGCAGTTTTCATATACTGCAGAATCTATTTTGTGTACCAAAAATTGTAGCAGAAGGGTAGCTGTAATTGGACATGCTGGGCTTCAAGCACCTTGGGATCGCCTCGGACCAAATTCTTGCCATAGCAGCAGACCTGGCCAGCCCAGCATGAAGACTGATAATGCCAGAAGTAGTGATGAAGATGGTGCTAGAAAAGCACCACTCAGGGAAAACCACCTCAGTTGCATTGGTGGAAGACGACAAATGCTGAGCCAACGCTGTGGAGCTCTGGGGGCCACCATTACCATACTGTACTGTTGGCCAACTTAGCTCAAATGAATATTCAAATGCTAGACACTAAACTTAATTGTTGATCAGCTGTTATTACCAACAGCTTTTTTTACGAAAAAATAAAAAAAATTAATAGATTTTAGAAGAATGTCTTTCAAATTTTATTTTTTTATAACTTTTACCAATTGTATGTAAATTTTAAATCTGTTTAAAGTCTTATCATTTTTCCGATCCAATTCATGTGTTTTGTTTTTTAATTAAAGTTGAGCTTCTCAAGTTTGTGTTGAATTAATAGACATTTACATCAATCCTCTAAGAATTAAATTCTTTACAAAATTAATCATAAATTTTTATTTGCTAACTGGTAAATTAACAAAGCTATTTTATTCCAAACCTAAAAAAATATATTTTCTGACAACCTTTTTGTGTTTTATCCAGTTTTTATTAGAAACCAAATGAGATAGAGGTCTGAGATACTTTTATTCAGAATTTTAGAACAGTTTAATTTCACAGAGGGAGCAGAAAGAAGAGCTAAATGCTATTGTAATAAACATTTGCAATTGTGTAATTGTAATTACCTGTCTATAAGGAAATAACATTTTAAGTGAATGGTATTTCCATACACCTCATACCTCAACATATAAAGAAAATTAATTTTCAACCCCCAATTCCACTGTGCAACTATCGAAAGTAATACCTACCATACTTTCCTTCAAAAAGTCTATAAAAAATAATCAACTGAAATTACTTACAAGTGTATTTGATATGGCAAAAGTCACTCCAGCATGATTTGGTGCAATATCAGCATGATTACTCAGATGTCCAGCTGAGTTACATGCGCATAATCCCATTGAAATTGAAACAAACCTATTTAAAAAGTAATAACAGTATATTAATAGTAATTTTTGATACTTTAAGAAGAGCATTTTTCTGTATTAACTTAGATTATAATTTCTGACTTTTGGAAAAAGATGCAAGTAAATTTCTTATAATTAATTGTATAATAATCACTTCTTTTTTTTAACAAAAAACTGAAATAAGTATGTTATAAAATTCAATGGAATAGTAGATAAAGCTAACATTATAACACAGAAGTTATTATATCACATTCAACAGCTAACTAACTACAATAGTTTCTTACTTCAATGCCCATAAGCAATGGAGCAGTATTAGTTCTTTACTGTGAATACTTGAGAGTAAATTACTGTTTAAGTGCAGAGAAAATTTATATTAAATTTTCTAGTTGACATGGTTCTATATCATAAAGGAATGGTTCAAATTCTTGAAAAGTTCAAAGCAACATACTGATCTTTGATCAACAAAAAATAAGTTGATGAATGTTTTTCTTTAATTTATGTAGTATTGCAACATTGCAAAATGTTGCATTTTAATAGATTTTTTTTATTTGTTTGAGTCATTTTTATACATTTCATAACCTGACAAGAATACATAAAAAATTTCTTTGTGCTTTTGTTTAATAAAAACACTAGTAATGCAAATGCTTTTATTAAATAAATCACATTTAATTTGCAATGGCACAATCAACAGTATTTATTAAATAATGCTGGTAAAAAAATGTTAAGGAAATTTATAAAAAATTCAGTAAAATAACAACATAATGGTTGTGATACCATTTTTAATGCCAAGAATTTCTGAAGCCAAGAATTATTATTAGATACTCCATACTCTTAAACTTCATCTTAACAAAATCCAATCTAATAGTCTCTGAAACCAATAAAGTCAATTGCTTATATACACACCTCTTCTTAATTTTTACATACTTTTTAATATTTGAAAGGTTATTGAAAATGTGCAAAATGACATGTTTAGTAACATATATTTTTACATATAAAGGATTAAAAACAACAAAACTTTTCTAAATTATATGTTTTTAGTATAACAAGATATACACTTCTACGACATATTACAAGTTACCTTACTTAATGACACCACATTTTTAAGTTATGTTTCCTAAATAACCAATTCTTTTGTTGAATTTTAATTCTCAATGAGCTTTATCTTTAAATGAATATTAATTATTTCAATTATCTAAGCAGAAATTAAATTAAATGATACAATATCTTATTTTCTATTATGTAATATCTTATTATACCAACTTGATAACTGATTCAGTAACAGATAGTAAAAGAAGAAAAGTAAAAGGACTGAAAATCAAGAAATTTAATAGGTCATGTTAATAGAATTGTTGATATAAGAATATGAGAAGACGCCCAATTGAGCAAGCTTTTAATTAGGATAAGTTGAGGAGGAATTTGCTGCATAATTAGGAAAAGTAATTCCAAACTGGATACTGGGTGGTTAGATTGTTTTAAAGAAGCAGTGTATGTCATGTTATCTGGATCTGTTTATAAAGGAAAAGTAAAAATAACAAATATTTTCTCACGCTGAGATAAAAAAAGTTTGATCTTCTATAAATGATTCTGAAAAAAATATTCTATTACTGATTACTTATACTTTTACGATAAGAAATGATTTTTTTTTCTAATCAAAACTTTAAATTATCCTTGTTTTACTGCAATAATTTTACAATGAAAAAAAGATAGATTAAACGGAAAAGAGATAGATTAAACTCTAAATAAATAATATCCTAAAACTGATGATATCAAAAACCATAGATTTATTATAATTATAGAACTGTAGAAATGATACATCAGAACTTTGAAATTTAAATGAAATTTCTTCCCAGTGCTTTTAATATGTAACTTTCTAAAAAAAATGTTGATTATGTTTAAATATTTGTATATGCACAAGATTTTATACAAACATTGAAACTTGTCATGCTTAATAATTTTTATATAGAATTCCTGTTTCTGATATTTTAAAAAATACCAATACATTTTTTAAAAACTTCTGTCATTCATAATCAACCTTTCTACTAGATATGATTACTATATATTAAAGTTTCTCAACCTCGGGGTGACAGTGTTATGAAGGGGGGGGGGGGTCACGGTGTTATGAAACGGGGATCACGGTGATATGAAAGGAGAGTTGTGAAATTACCCTACAACTTTACATGTAAACAATGCATTAATCATTTTATGAGAAAAAATCATTTATTACAAAAATTTTACTTACATTTATAAGTACACATGTAAAGAAAATAAATTAATAATGAGATGGTTGCATTTGTTTTCATTTAAAAGTCTCCATACTTAGATCTATGTTAGAAACACACAAAAGCAAACTGTTTTCAAGCGTTAAAAGACAATTCCTATATTTATTTTTGCACAACCATAAACAAAAAACCTTTTCACAGAGGTAAGAAAAGGATTAAAACTTTTAATGCTTCTGTGACTAAATTTCCATATTCACTTCGATGAGCAAATAAAAATGTACCTAAATCTTAAGATGTGAATTGTAGTTGTAACATTTTACGCCACGCCAGACATTTCATAATAAGCTGATTGCAAATCTCAACTGGTAATTTAGTAGCTGTAACATTTTCAAAAAATAGATTCAGTACCCATTTCTTTGAGAAATAATTTTTCTTTTCTAGGAAATACTCCGCCTACTGAATTTTTAGCTCACGCAAATGCATCTTCATGCTATCCAAACTGTTATGAATAATAGTACCTTCTTCCTCCAAATTTTTCTCAATAATCGGAAGTGAGCAGAAACATATCAAAATTTTCGCTTTGCAGATGAATAATACAGATATCAAGCTTCTTAATGTAAGCATGAACTTAGCCTATCATTAATAAAATGGTTTTATCACATGCTTGTAAATTCACATTCAAGTCATTTAAATGGAAAAATACTTCAGCTAAGTAAGCAAAGAGCAACATATACTCATTATTCTATAAAAAAAAACATTGAGAACGGCATTTGTTTATCCTACAAAAATATTATTAATTCATCTCGCAATTCCAATAACCAGATTAACACTTTCCCCTTGCGATAACCATCTGACTTCTGTACAGAAAAGAAGAAATTTTTTCTTTTCACCCATTTCATCGCATAGTTTAGCAAACAGCCGCTTCTTTAATAGAATTAAGCAACTTTTAATAAACTTTTAATAACCGACTTTTAATAAAATTAAGCAATTTTTACAGTTTCACAAAGAATCTGAGATTATCCAATGAATTTTTTGAGGCAAGAGCATGTCTGTGAAGGAAGCAGTGCATCCACTCCACCTTTGGTAAAAGACGATCTTTTAATTTTTTCAGAAATCCACTGTCCTGTCCTGTTATCACCACTGCACCAATAGCTTCATAAAAAGATATGTCCTATTGCATGATCAAGCATTGATCTGCAAAACAATGTATTTTCTTTGAATGATCTGTTCGTATCGCATTCATATCTCACAAAATATAAGAGCTGAGAAATGTTTACACATATCTGTAAATTCATCAAATTTAATACAAAAAAATCCACTTTGACTCACTCGCTGAATTATGTGTCATTAGAAAGCAAAATTTTTTCCAATCTTTTTGCTTTCATGCCCATTCAAACACTGACCATGTCAATTGTAGCAGGGAATATGAAGTTTTCTGCGATTGTATGTAGTTTGGACACCTTAGCTACTCTTAATGCTCAAGATAAGATATGCTACAAGTGTACTTTTATCAGTATGGATTGATTTACAGATAGAAGCTTGTTTATTTCTCAAAGTATTATTTTTCTTTCAAAAAATTCCAAAGATTTACTTTTATGATATGGATGTTTAGTTTCCAAGTGTTGAATTAATTTTGATGGCTTCATGCTTTCACCAGAGAGGGCTTGAAAGCAAACAATGACTGTGGCTTTCCATCCAATGAGATAAAACCATAATTTAAATAACTGTCATTGTATAAACTTATCTTTTTACCAATCGATTCACTGGATGTAAATTCACTTCGTTTTTTCACAAATTTATCCATTTTGCATAAGAATCTAATTGAAAAAAACCAGTTACACTGCTTGACTGCACACTAAAAAATCAAAACCTCAATTATTATTATAATTATAATGCTTCTTATTACTTATTCTAATGCTTCTTTTATACTGATAAGAGCATGACATATTTAAACGTATCATATGCATGCTCCACAGTGAGTATTATGTAAACAGACAAAATTACAAGGAGCATGTACACATCATGCTAAAAAAGTTGAAAATCACTCCTCTAATAAATTCACACACATAATTGTATACGTGAATGTTATTACCGCACACATCACACGGACAACATTCTGGAACGAGAGGTAAATTCCTCATCCAACAGAGTGATAAAACAATCTTAACTGAGATGCGAAGCCATACATTTTGCACCGACAACAATAATAGTGAACATTGTCTCCTCCAAACTCATTGAGTTGCAGTTCTGCTAAATCGTTTTAACTAGATTTCATTGAATTGGGGTTGGGATGTTGTGAAATATTCATTATGTATTTTTTTTTTTACTTTTTCAGGGTCGTGGAGCTAAAAAGGTTGAGAATCACTGCTATAGATATAATGAAGTATAGATACAATCAGTGCTACAATGGAGTATCCATTTCATTGTAAAAAATCTTAACAGTCATCATCACAATCATCAGTGATTTTTCCATGGCTGAATAACAGTTGCATCTTACTTAATTACTTATCCTAGTGCTACAGTCTGATGTGGACCTTGGCTTCTTTAAAAATTTCCCTCCAATCCTCCCTTCTCTGAATCATCACTCTCCATTCCTCCACTCCCACTGACTTCAAGTCCATCAGTACCTTATGCAGCCAATACTGCCTTGGTCTTCACCTTCTTGTATTGTACAACACATCATGCAATGTCTGCCTTGCAAGTCTTACTTGGCATTCTCTCCACATATCCCAACCAACCAATTCTCTGGACTTAACAAACAACAATGTTTTGATTTTCGTATCTATTCTATTTCATTGTTATATCTAATTCTCCACACTCCTCCTTTATTGATAGGTCAATATATTCTTCTGATTACCTTTCTCTCAAAAACCTTTAAAGCTTGGAGTCTGCTTATAGTACACGATTCACAAAAATGTTAACACTGGCCTTAATAAAGTTTATATACTTTCATTCTGGTGTTGAAAGATATTAATTTAGATCTTAAAAATCCATATAAGTTTACATGGTATTTCATAGCTCTTCACACTATCCAATACTTTTTTATTTATACTGTCTAATGTTTGCATAAAATCTACAAACAGCAACAAGTATATCAACACCATATTCATAACATTTTTCCATGGTCTGTCACATTACAAAAATCTGATATACAGTTCCTCTCCTTTTTCAAAAGCCATGCTGATACTCTTCTATAATCTTTTCCACAAAAAATAATAATCTGAAGGTAAGTCTACCTGAGAACACTTCATACGTGAGATCTAACATAACAGGGCAATTCCCTTGTATTTGGCACAATCCTCCTTATCACCTTCCTTATTCATAGGACATACCAAGCCTTTTTTTCCAGTCTTTTGACATTTCCTTCCTTATCCCAGTTCAACAAAATCAATCTACGAAGCCACTCAAAAAGCTTTCCACATCTCTGAAATTATTAAATCTTCCCCTCCTGCTTTGCCATTTTTTAGACTACTTACATCATTTTTTAAACTCTATAAGAGTGGATCTATTAATCTCTACATCTGCCATTTCATACATTGGCATACACACTTCAACTCCAGTGGCATTAATCCGAGAAAGCTCTTGAAAGTATTCTGCCCATCATTCCATTACTTTCTCTTCCCCCCCTTAGGGGATTTCTTCTTTGTCTTAACATATAACAACTCCAGCTTGAAAGGCTTATTCTAATTTTTTACTGCATGGTAGAATTTTTTAACCTCATTAGTCCTGTTAAACTCTTCTACATTTTCCAATTTATCTTTCATGTACTCTCAGTTTTTCTTTCTCAATAATTTATTAACTATTCTTCTACTTTTCTTATAAGCTTCAACATTCCATCTTGTTTCCCTTTATATCACTGTTAACATCCACTGATTCTTTGGCGCAATCACGTTCCTGCATTCATCATCAAACCATTCTGCATTTTTACCCTTTTGTGTCTCTCCAATGGTGTCTTTTGTTGCATCTATCATTGTCTTCTTCATGACGTTCCACACTCTCTCTACACCCATCTCTACTTCTTCCTCTGCCTCCACAGCAGTCTCTAACCAGTCCTCCAACCCTCTTTGAAACTCCTTCCTCTTTGCTTCATTCTTAAATCCTTCTACATTTCACTTTGGCTTTTCCTGTTTATGACCTCTATCTGCCAAGGCTATCTTTTTTAAAATAGTAACTCTTACCATAGTGGTCAGTCAAAGTTCAGACCTCTAGCTGCCTTGACATCCTCCACTGAGCTGGTAAGCCTTTTTGACACTAGCACATGATCAATTTTTTTCTGCTTGTGATATTACTACATAACCTTGAAGTTTGTGCATGGGATACGGAAATGGAATTATATAGCACATGAAAAATGTCATGCCTGACCAGGATTTGAACCTGGGACCTCCGGATGAAAGGCTGAGACGCCACCACTCTGCCATGGAGATTGGCTATCGGAGATCGGTATTTTCCAAGTACCCAAATGTATTTTCTTGTGTACAAAAAGAGTGCTACCAATTAATAGACTGCTCATCTGCAAATTCAGCCAACATCCTTCCACTTACATTAGTCTCATCATTGCATGATGAGACTAATGATGATTTCCAGTAAACCACATAGAAATTGCTCCTTTCCCACTTTTGCATTAAAACTTCCAACATAACATGCATATCGCATTTTGATATCTTTTCACATTCCCTGGCAAGACATTCGTACAATTCACTTTTAACTTCATCTGCATCTTCCTCAGTAGGCACATATACAGAAATCATAGATATATTACTAAATCTTCCCGTTAACCTTATTCTACAAATATGTTCTAACACAGGTTCAAAGGCCAAGAGACTCTTCCTTACTTTAGCATTTATTGTTTACGCCAATTGCGTAAAGTTGCGATATTTCTGATGAATTCAAGGTTATGGTCGAGTCTTGTAGTTTACAGGCTTGGTAATTTATTTTGCATTTTTGTAAGGCTTATCCATGTGTATTTTTAAATAGGTTATTTGGATTTATTTTCGAAATCAATTTCTCTCAGGCTCCAGCTTGTCTGACTATTGCATCATTGTATTGGTGTTAGCTTATTTCTATCACGCATTATTTCATTGCTGTTTAATCTTAATGTATATATTAGGCTTAGTGTTTTTTTATTCTCAACCAATTTCAATATTGTCAAGTTCCTAGAAATATACATTTCTTTGTCTGCGACTACGTCATTTCCTCTGCTCGTTCGTATTTAACAATTTTTATCTGTCTTACGTAACTCTTTTAATGGTCTGTTTGCATATAATATTAATTTTCGATATGTTCTTTCTTACCCAAACTTCCCGTCTCTGCTAATTTCTTTGTCTTACCAATACCAGCACACTCGCTCATGTTGTCAACACACACACACACTCCTCTGTCCATTGCCTTCTTTTTCCCCCTCTTCTCACTACGCCAGCTTTGTTCATTCCAGTTCAGTATTTCATGTTGTTTGGATGAATAGGCTGGTCCCCGGGCGGGGACCAGCGTGCCGTTCTTTCTCTTGCTTAATGTTAATACTTTCTTTGTCTTCATAAACGTTGCAGTATTTCTCTGTCAAAAATATTTTCTAATTCTACTCGTCAAGTTTTTCGTGATTTCACAGTTTTCTATGTTCGTACAGCCTCGTTTCTTTGTTCAGTTATTCTTCAAATTCACTATATTACGTCTATGTTGAAAGTGCTTCAATTACTACAAACTGCTAATTCTATCGACGCCGAATCTTCTCCAGCTTCTTACTGCAATTTTTATCGATGCAGAATCTCTCCAAACTTGTCGCTACGTATCTGAGATGCTACGTATTATTCTACCTCTAAACCACGTTTCACCCCCTGCATTCCTGATACTCCAGTGCAGACTACACCCAGGAATTACTGTATGTATTTATTTACCTTTCTTCACGTGTTCATTTCTTGCTAATATTTGTGTGATACAGGCAAGTTCAATTTTCATTATTTATTACGTTAAACAGTTATTTTATCATTAATATTTGTGGAACATTCAGTTCATCATACATTACGCATTTCAATCTCAAGTTTGGTTTAAAAAACCATTTATTCACTTAAGTACAGTCACGACAGGTGACTAGATAAGGTTATGTTATTATTTCATGTGCAACTTTTTATTACCATTAACATAACATAACATATTACAATTTGTTTTATTGTACTTGACTCTATCATTCAGTCTAATATAATTTGTTAATCGCAGTGATTAATTATTATCTACTCATGAACCGAACTCATATTACTTCTCTTAAATTAACCCAAAGCAAATTACTCCTGATGTGCAGTTATGTTCTGGGACTTTGTAATATTATATTTTCAAGAAAGCTTGTTTACTAATATTGAACTCTATTATATTACTACTTATTTCAATTTGATTATTTTAATTAACTCTTTTGGTACTATAATATTATTGTGGCCTTTTTTCTACATTAAACTAGAATTACATGTTTGAATTATTTAATGCTAAGTTTGTTATTCATAAATCAGGAAAGGCCATTGCCAATTAAGATTTACTGTAATTTAATTTTCTAAGTTAATGACATCTGTTCATTGCTAATTTTTCAATACTACAGCATATGTCAGTAATGTAATAGTTTTCCAGTCATACTATGTTTATTGATGTTTTGTTTTTCTAAGTATATTTTTTGTAAATCTCATTTAATATTATTATCACTGATATGCTGATTTCAGTTGATATTCTTATGTATCATTAAATTATGTTATTTTCATAATTTCTTTTTAGTTTTTAAGGTTATGATTTAACATAAGTTCAGTTGTTTTCTTTGTCATTAAAGTCCAATTTCTTTTGGCAAATACGAGCTGTGTTTTTTGTTAACTTTACCCAACATTTATCATAAAAACGGTTCCATGTAGGCCAGATCTTCCCTTATCATTACTATAATCTTTCTTGTCTATTCTACCACTTCCTTACCACCTAAGCACCTGCAATGCCATTACATTAATGCTATACTTCCTCATTTCTTTAACAATTACTGATATTTTTCCCACTTTAACATTATCATTCCACGGTGCTGCATTTATAACGTATTTCTGTTTCAAAAATCGTATATATTTTCTTTTTCTACGTTCCTTTCGATTACTGTAAAATCCAGTCCTAATAGTTGTTTCACTAATATAAAAAAATTTCAAATTTCTTAACATTTAAAACCATTTGCACATTATAAGATCAAAATGATTTTGATAGCAAGATCAAATACACAATATAATTTAATGTAATTTTTTATTTAGCTATTAACTATACATTTAGACTCCTTTTCTATTATTTATATTGTTATGTTCATATGTTTAATTAAATTTCATAACTTATCACAAAAAAAGAAAGAAAACTACAAATGAAGGTGAAAGTGAGACTTACACAACCGCTGCAAGTAAATTGTCAACAGCACAAAATGCTAGCAAAAAGATACCGGGTCCCAAAAGTCCGATACTAGTCATTAGCCTTCTGACTGAAAGTACACTCCAACGTCTGCTGATAAGAGTATCAGCAAAGTGGCCAGCCACTATAAAACAGAGGTAGAAAACGATTTCAAACATATGTTTTACATTATCTCTCTAAACCACTTTTAAATCAATTACTTAGTAATTAACAGACTTACAAAAACTTAATGTACGATATGAAGATAGCTTTTACATTTTTCCTCACACATAATGAGTAAAGTGTTTATGAATTTATAATAAGATTAAGTTACACAGCAGCCTCGTGATAAACCTGTTAGGAAAATGTAGAACCTAGTTTAACAATTTTTCATAAGATTTCCTGTACAATTATGTTGAACGAAATTATAAAATAAAATTTTATCAACAAACAAAAGAATGATGGAAATATAAGACACAAATAAAGGTCAATATTTTTAATTTATTACACCAATGTAATTTGTGTTTAAAATAAATTATAATCCTTTTAAATACGTTAACAGAGATTGAAGTAATGCTCGAGAAACACTGATGGAAAGGTAACATTGTGGAGGACATCTGTTGTAAGGATGGAAGCAAAAGAACATGCACTGTGGCCAAAGTGTGTAGCATTAGATGAAAAGTTATACGAATACTACTTGCAAATCAAGAAATCTATATCAACAGTTCATATGACACTGATGAGTGGTGGTAAGATAATTAATTATTCGAGGCAATTAGGAGACTTAACCTAACAGGCACTTCAGTCATTAGCTTGCATAGCCAAAGGATATGAAATAGAGTCAATAGTCCCAGATATCACAGATATTTTCATCAGATATCAAAGATATCTGATGAAATACTAACAGCACTGGCTGTTTAGATCCAGACATCCTATCCATGGAAAAAATTGCAAAGTCAGACCTATATATTCACACAACTAATAAAGGGGTAAAAAGAGATCAAGGATAAGTAAAGTATGACCTAGCCATCAGGAAGATTGGAGCTGTTCAGACTGTGAGTAAGTATGGGGCATATTAGCCTGATGTGCTAGTCATATCAGGCTGAAAAAAATTTTTTTTTTCTTTTCAACAAAAATAAAATCTAATAAAACAACAACAAAAATAAAAACATACACTAGAAATTTAAAAACAAAATTAAAATATGAAATACGAAAACAAAATAAAACTAACTAAAACATTAAACACGGACAACAGAATAAATAAAATTTTTAAATGAAATTCATAATAGTATAAAAATAAAACAATACTATTAAAAAGTATCTAAAATACCAACACTTTGAGGAAATATAAAACACCCAAAACTTCTTTGTCATTGCCCAGCATTCAACGAATGTTCTTGGGCAATTTAAATTTGCAACATAAGGCCGCATAACGCACGCAATCCACAAGGATGCGGCACACAGTCAAGTGGCAGTCGCATCAAGTGCATACTGGTGTGTTTGCTGCTGGCATTAGATACCTGTGAGTAGCTCTCATATGTCCTATCCGCAATAGACACAGGACCACTAGTTACGTCAGATGCAGTAACAGAGGTAGTGAAGGATGGTCGACTACATGTGTCTTTAGCAGCAAGATCTGCACGTTCATTATCCAAAATTCCCACGTGGCTAGGGATCCTGCAGAAACTCACTTGTGCGTTGCGATGGTTCAACTCGCAGATTGCATTGTAAATTTTGGTAACGACAGGATATCTGGAATAAAATTTTCTAAGGCTTGGAGAGCACTATACGAGTTGCTACAAATACGAATATGACAGTATTTAGGGTTAATGATAACGATAGAAAGTGTGTCAACATTCAGGAGCAGTAAACGTCGGGTACGAATACCTACAGGTGCAATATAACATAGATGGTCCTCATATTCGAAAATAAGGATTTCCAAGGACTGGAAAACAAGGATGCTTACGACAGGGCTTGAACTAAGGCACCTGTAGCAAGCTGAAGGAAAGCATGATGTACAACATCCAGCATTTTAAGCACAGTATTAAGCGCTGAAGAGTAGACGACACAACCATAATCCAAACGGGAACGAACTAAGGAATAGTAAAAATACAACATACATGACCAATCAGAACCTCAATTGGTACTGCTAAGGACTAGCAGCGTATATAAAGGTTTCGAACATCTCATTTTTAATTCTTTGATGTATTTGACCACATAAGGCAGCTACAAAAAAATAAACCTAAAAATCTGACATCAGGAGAGATAGCAATTAGCTCTCCACTGAAAAAGACTTGCTGAATAAAGGGGTCCTGCAGGCGAGAAAAGATTACATATTTTGTTTTTTCAGGTAAAAAGTAAAGCCTTGTAACCTTGGACAAGCTTCAAGGTGAGATACAGTAATCTGTAGTAGTTTCTCCACTGTGGCTGTTGAACGGGATGCAGTATATACAGCAAAATCATCAACAAATAAAGAAAACAAAACAGGCGCCTGCACACATTTAGGAATAATGTTGATGGTTATAGAAAATAAGGTGCCACTTAATACAGTTCCTTGAGGAACTCCATTCTCCAAGTTGACGCTACCTCAGAGAGGATCTCCAGTACAAACACAAAGAGTTCAGCCATTTACGAAACACCTAATAAAAGCAAGTACATTGCCCTTGACTACCCATTCTTTGAGAGTGTTTAGGATACCACGTCACCAGGCCATGTTACGACTTCCTGATATCAAAGAAGATAGCAACAAGGTACTGAATGAATAGTAGGAAAGCATTCTTAATAGCTGTTTCCAGTCACACTAAATGGTCAATAGAAGATTATCTTTGTCGGAAACCACACTATTCTAGAGATAAAATGCCATGTCTCTCCAAGTACCACATAAGTCTGTGGTTCACCATCTTCCCATTACTTTGCATAAGATGCTTGTCAAGGAGATAGGGCAGTAGCTTGAGGGGCTAGCTTTGTCGTTACCAGGTTTAAGTACTAGTACGAAAATGGCTTCTGACCAGATGGGTGAGAAGACTTGTGTGCTGAGAATAAATCATTATAAATGCTCAATAGGTGTTGCAACACCGAATGAGGAAGGTGCGACAGCATACCGAGGCAAATGTTGTCAGGTCCAGGGGATGTGTTTTTAAGTGTGCGTGACAACTTGTTGAATGCAAATAAGCATATAATTCACTGACCAAATCACCAACATTCAATGATAATACTTCCATCTGTATCTTGTACCTCTGAAATTCGTTACTATATGATGAAGTGAGAGACACCGAGTGGAAAGAATTTGCTAAAGTAGTTGCTACTGTAGAAAATAATGAAAGTTCTTCTTGAGTAAGCCCAAGAATAGATTGTTTTGATGACCAACAAATAGATAAGAGTAATAACTAGTGTGACTGTACTGTAAGGAGAAAAATTTAATATTGTACATTTCACATCAGCCATCACCCGCACAATCCTGCAGGTTAAGATATATGTGCATAAATACCATGGTTTTTTTAGCATCATTTATTGTACTCATTTTTTAGGACAATATCTACTGTGACACTAAAAAATTATATAATATTATAAAAGTTAAGTGTTTTAATATAAAAAATTACATATTAAACTTGCAATCAAACAAAGACAAAATTAAACTGTTATCATGTGATAACAAAAATTTCATAACAAATCTGTCAGAAAAAATTGGTTTGCATTTGTTAAAAAATTCATCTGTACACTTCCAAAAATTACACACGCAAAAATGCACAACAGCCCCCATTGATAATCTTGATTAGAAAATCTATATTTCATTTTGTTAGATGTTAAAATGACCATGTTTCTTAAGATTAGTTATCTTGGTTGCACTAGTTTCTTCTTTATTGTTTATCAGTATTGCAGAATGTAAGTTACAAAAAGGCAAAGGAAAAATAAAACTTTCTAGATGTATAAATTAATCAAAGTAAGAAGGAACTGAAAGAAAACTACTTCTTGGTAAAATAATGAAAAGCAACATACTATTTATTACCTTTGTGTACTGCATTATATTTCAAACTTACATCTCAAATCTGAAAAATAGTTATGATAATAAAATTACAGACAAACAGATTTATCCTACTTTTTATATACTAAGTCCAGGCTATCTACCAGTTTGGTAAATAAATGGTATCCAGTTTGATGCGTTACATCAATTTATGGTTCGATCCCTCTATTCTCTAGGCCTTCAAGAGAAAACAGAAAGAGCAATGAAGAGATGATTTTTATTTAGACTTCCCTATCAGAGGCTATAAGCATTAAGATTTGATCTATTTATTAGATATTGATTCAGCAGTGCAATTTACAAATTTTCATGATTTTATTTTGACAGAAGACATGATAAGGGTAAATAAACAGAATAAGAGGTTACCTTTCATGAGAATCCATGATAAAGAAGGGTTGAAAAGAGGTTAAGGGGTGAGTGATTGAAGTTTCTAGTTATTATATAACTATATTAAAGTTATTATATATATAACATAATAAATATATATATTATAATTAATATAATTTTTTTCTCAATTTAATGCACACGTGCGCATGTTAAAATGAGATTATATATAATAATGAAAACACGCATGATATATAATATTGTATTAGAATATCGAGAATTATTTTTACATTTTGAAAATTCAATCACCTTCAAAGTACTCTCCATTATATCCAATTATATAGTATTGGTATTATATCCAATAATGTTGTCTAAACATTTTTTCCAAAGTTCAAAACAATTACTGAACTCTTCAATTGTTATGCCTTTCAAGGTATTGGTTGTTTTTTGTTTCACCTCTTCTATCTAAATCCCTTTTCTTTGGTGTCTCTTTAATCCCCAAAAATAACTCAATCTATTTTTTGATTGACTCAAAAAAATAAACTTAAGTCATTCTATTTCTGTCAAAAATGTCTGTACAGTGAACATGGTGTGGCTAGGGGCACTGTATCGATGAAATAACCAGTCATCTGATCATCACAATTCTGATCATATTTTCCACACAAAAACATGCAATCTTTTGAGAACTTTAGAAATACTGTTGGTTTATCATCAATGATGTTTCTATATTTTCATCACTTTAAATGTTTGTAGGACACCCAAATCACTGAAGATCTTAAACTGTCATTTTTCCTTGTTTGAAACATGAAAACCACTTGTAAACACATGTTTTGCTCATCATAGATCCTTTGTAGGCTTTCTGAACCATATCAAGTGTTTCCAACACATTTTTTCCAAAAAGAAACCAAAAATTGACAACTGCATATTGCTCATGAATTTCAGCCAACCTGTTTCTGCCAAAATCAGAAAATAACACTGCATTAAACATTCACTACGCTTCTGTAGTACCTCTTGGAATGGCATCACCTTGCACTCTAATTCAGAAAGGTTCCACCTACAATCTTCCAGTGACAAAAAGTGTGAACTGCTACCTTACCCCCCACCACAATACAATTTTGTTATTTTTCATTCCCTCCTTGTATATGATAAATATATGTTTGATATAAAAAATTTTGTTTAACACTGATTATTATTTAATTACCCAAATCTAATAAATCTAAGTTATTTGAAATTCAGTAATCTACAATCAATCTGTTTCCAATAGATTACATAATAAAGAAGGTACAATCGTACAGTTTCTATAGATAAGCTGTTACATGAATCAAACACTGAGAATGTAGAAGGAGAATACAAAGTTCTAAACAATATGTTCAGCTTTCGGTTAGTCTACTTCTTTTTAAGTTAATGTAATTTATAATGGACTTCATCAAAAGCTAACAGTAATAGTACAGCAAATAAATTTCTATGTACATGTCATAAAAATAGATTACAAATATCTTATAAAACAATGTAAAAAAACAGCAATTACATACCTATACCGACAAGAGAATTAATAATATATGGAACAGCAGTAAGACTAATGCTCTCCTTATTAGCTCCTAAATTACGTGCAAGATATGTTGGTAACCATTGCATTATTATATAATTAGACCAGTTCATGGCAAAATGTGCAATGTACACAGCCCATAATGGCCAGTGGCAAATAAACTCTGTCCATCTTACATTTGTATTAGTTACCTATAAACATAAATAAAAATTCAAAAAATATAATTCATACAAAAACATAAATATGTATTCACAAAAAAATGCATTATTTTACACAAATTCACAGAATGAAAAACTAAAACAGGGCTGCCGCCTCAGTTTCAAACTATGACTGACTCTTTGCTGAATGCCACCTATCTTGTGACTATAACAATGCTATTGCCATTTATGCAAATATCAGTTATTTTTATTATTAATAATTAAACACTGTTTACTTTATGTCCAGAAAGGACTGTTAGTTAATACTCATGTATGTAGGGACACAGAAAAATAGACAAATGTCTTTTGATGTTTCCTAATTTAATCACTACAGAAAATGGCAATATACAAAATTTAATAAACAGAGAAATACATGATCTACAGAAAAATCTTCATTCTTAAAATTTGGATAACATAATCATAAAAAGTTTTACAGGAGGTGGAGGAAGTGGACAGGGTCACATATAAATACTATGACTGAGAAATCAAGAAAATGAATAAAACAAAGAATTATAAAATCAAAGGAGTATAAATTCTAATATTGTAAGTATTTTGAAACAAAGCATGGTTTTATATAGCTGGAAAAGTCAATTCAAAAAATATCAGACATTGGTCTGCAGAAAAACCTCGTCAAAACTATTGTGACGATAAAACTGCATCACAAACTATTTCACAATGAGAAAATCATATTTTGTCGTTCTGTAATTTTTAGCATGACTATCAGTGTACAGGGACACCTAAGGATTTCCAAATAAAGTCTATCTCCATTGACTGTCAAGCAAGGAGGAAAGTGATTTTTACAAGAAAACCATTTCACATGATTCATTGGTGCATGTTCATGAGATTTCAGTAGAAGAATGAAGGTTAGCCAAGTTTCATGGCTGATGAATTTCCTAGATTTTTTACAAGCAATTTCTAGCAGTAATACTTTTCCAAGGAGAAAATTTGTTGAACTAGACATACAAATTCAAAGCACTATTAATGCCATGATAGTTTTGATTTCTGAAGTGTATTTCACCATAATTATTGAAAAAAAACTCGCAAATGCATTAGTGAGACCTACTAATGACTATTATGATTATAGAATAATAATGTTAAGAGTAACACAATATTGTGAGAGATTGGCGCAGGAAATTTAGGGGGTGCACAGATGTGAATGATGAGGCGAATGATAGTATGATATACATCTGTAATTGATATATTAATTCAAAAAGTTTAACAAATAATGCTTGATAAACATCCATGATTTCTGAACTTTCAAAGCATTCCCATAAATTATAAAAACTGTAGAAGAAGCTTCAGAGGTCAACCCAAAACAAATGTGTAGGATGATCATGATGTGCATTATTCTCCATGACAATAGGTTCTACTCCAAAAGTTTAGATTAGATTTTCAAGGATAGAAATTAATAAATAGTTGGATAACCTAGTGGCAGAGTTCTTCAGTAAATATCTATAAAAGCACTGGTGTTGCAGTAAATTACAGCATCTGAATATAAGTGACAAGTACATAAAGAAGTACTATAGAGATGTAGATAATTTATAAATAGATAAATTACCTATTCATTATTTGTATTGCTGTTCATTTTTTTTTTTTTTTTGATATCCAATCAGAAGGTAACTTTGAAAAAGTTCTCGTAAAAGTGTTAGTGATAATACTGAATTTTTTGGTAATTTAACAAATATTTTACAATTTATTTATATACGTTCAATAGTACCATTTGAGCAAGTAATTTTTCTTATCATTCATAATGTAATAACTGAAAAATAATAAAATACCACATTTCTATATTGTTTTAATTTATAATTTTTTTATTGTTTTATATATAATTTATAATTTTAATTTTAATTTAAATACAATTCACAATAGATGCTCAAGTATGTAGGATGTTTCAATTTCTCCTTGAATGGTAAAAAAAATGTATGAGACCCTCTTCTACTACTGTTCATAGATTTAATAAATTGTTCTCCTTGACATTAAAATTTACAATAATTAAACAATTTATAAAAATACTACCATGGAGCTAAAACTTGCCACCTCATAAAACTTAATTACACAATATTTGAGAGGGTTGTCTGCAACAGAGTAAATAATTTTTTTGCAAAAATTAAATTTGTAAAGTTTAATTTTAACAAAATCATTACAGTTGATAATGTAACTGAGATTATTTAGTTTAAATTGCAAGGAGCAGATGAGGTGATTACACCCATTCAGTATTTTTCTTGATTTCAGTGTAGTATTTCTGTTAACCATACTGCTTTGCTAAATAAATGAGTGATGGAAGTATACATAAAAGCTCTTGATTTCCTAAATCAATACATGAAAATTAATATCAAAGAAAGTAAAAAAAAAAAAAAAAAAAAAAAAAAAAAAAAAAAAAAAAAAAAAAAAAAATTTGGATGAATATGGATGGATAAATATGTATATATGTTATATGGATAAATATGGATGAATTAAAGTGTTAAGAAGGACTGGTTTTACTCTGGAACATCTACCAGACAGGAAACGAAGGATTCATGTACCAGCCTATAGTCAAAACTGCCATATATTAAACAACAGAAAACCCAATAAACAGTTTCTTTATGTATCTCCACAATTTTAGTACAGATCATGTAACTGTCTAGTCCTAATCCTTAGAACACCAGAAGGAAGAATGGATCAAGGAAAATAAAAAGTACTGGCTACTGAGAAAGGACTAATCTAATCAAAAAGGGACTGCAAGATAAGAAAAACTAAACACATCAAAAGGATACTTCTAGACCATTCCAAATAGTAAGTATCCATATCCTGACTACAATTCTTTTAAACCATGGTATCTTTACGAAGGATGTGAAGAGCATATTTCTGATCAACTTGCTACATAAACACTACTGATTGAAATACATTAACCATCTTATAATTTTTTTGTAGAATTTTTACAGTTAGAAGTACCACTTCAGAGTGACTGTATTTTATACACCTATAGTGTATAACATATACTGTACAATCTCTTTGATTAGGATTCATATTTAACTTTATGCACACAACAAATTATAATCATAGTTTTTTAGCTATTGCTACAATAATAATAATAGTTATGATAAAAATGTTATTACCTTTGGAACAAATAAAGGAATTTCATCCTTTCTTGGAGAAGTATTGTCATAAAAAACAAGCCAAATAAGGACCCAAACAATACCAAGCGTCCCGAACAAATAAAATCCAGTCTGCCAAGCTAAATGAGAACATATCTGTGACAAAATAAACTCTTCATTACCAGAAAATATAAATAAATTAAAAAAATAATAATATTAATAAAAGGACAAAAATTTACTTGAAGTAAAAAAGTCTCAGTAATTCAACCTTCTGATCTACATTTGCTTTTTTACCCAAAATAAGCTCCAATAATTACTTAATTGAACTGTAATTTCCAAGTAACTATTGATTCTACTTATTTTCACAGTATTCTTTATGTTTTCAGTCAGTATAGTTCACGAGGTACCAGAATTCACAAGCTAGAAACCAAAAACCTTCTCCAAAGACTGATTAAGCAAATTACCATAACTTCAACTGTTGTCAAGCAAGATTGCTTTACGCAACTCAAATTTGTTTTTTTAAGTTTAAAATTTAACTTAAAATGTTGTTCTAATTTATCAGCCTTGATTTGATCAAAGAGATTTTGGTCATAACATGTGGAGTTTTAAAAACTTTCACGTTGTGGCTTTCCTGTAGCAGCATGAATTGAGAACAACAATGCATCTCTTTGTGATTCCAAATAGTGAAATTGCAGCTGAAAATCCCAATTTGACATGATCTATCACACTATTTCTAACCAGTGGTCCGAGGACCATCGGTGGTCCATGGACCATTGGTGGTGCGCAGGAAAATATAAATAATTAAACATAACTATTCAGGTAGACCTGTATGATGTAAAAAAATTAAGACGGAAGGCAAATATTAAATACACTATTACTCATATGTTTTAATGGCAATAATAATGCAACTGAGCACTTGCTTACCTTACAACTGCGAGTTTACAGTTCTGTTTGAACCTTTTAGGTAATTAGCCTGCAAATTACTAAAAAAAAAAACCCTGCACTTTCTTCAGTTTGATATGCAACTTTTTATGTGGTCTGCAATACAAGCTTAAAATTTTTATCGGTCTGCAGTATCAGTTGTGTTGAGAAACACTAATCTATCACATTCAAAGATCAGCATCAAGTGTTTCAAATAGAACTCTTTAATCAGAAGTAACTACTTCAGAAGTTATAAATCAATGTCAAATAGTACATTTAGTTAAATGGAACAAATCTGTGAATATAAATTAAAATTAAAAATTAGTTTTTTTAGTTTCTACAGCCTTATTCATAAAGGTTTTTGGCCACATTGTGTAGAAAGCAAAGACCTCAAAAAAGTATAACAATTCATGTTTTTCACGTTTTTCTGCTGAGGCAGAAATTATACCTATATCATGTCAATTAACTTAAGTAAGCTTACTTGCAGTCTATATTCTTAATTCAGTTAATTATTATATAATAAACAACATCTAGGGTTTGTTTTTTCCTGTAACTTCATTAAATACTGTCAGCTAATTTGTCATGAAATTGTCATTAGACAACTTGCACAATAGTATAGTTCACTGTCACATAAAAAAAATCTTGAATGGCACTAAGGGGAACTTTATTGCATTTTCATTGACAGGGGAAGAATTTAAGATACAAATCATCAAAAGCTCAATCAAAATTAACAGGATGTGACATCATTGTAGAATATTTGTTGCTGTATTCAGAAATTTATGAATTTTATAAATTTTATATGTATAATTTCATATACACACAAAATGATATATATGAAAGTCTTATATTAAATAACTTATTTGTTTTTATGCAATCAAAATTTTGTTACCACAGATGCAACAGTTTGGCCAACAGAACCGGCTGCTACTAGGTAACCAAAAGCTCTAGACCTTTCTTCAATTGGTATACTGTGTGCAAATATATGAAATATTGTTGGTAGACCTGCAAAATTAATTAAAAACAACATATAAACCTACATTTTATTTAAATATATAAGGTATTATTTTTTAATTAACTTCAAAAAGAGAGAAAGTATGTTTGTGCCTCTGTCCAACAGTTGGACAGATTTTTATAAAATAACATCAAACAAATCATATGAAATCATAGGACAGGAAATATATGTTCATTTATTTCTAAAATACAATAAAAAAAATGTGTAGCAACTTTTAATAAAACTGCAATTAATGATAAAATTACAAAATTTTTAACAATATTAAGAATTGATATCTTTAATAAATTACAGATTCATTAAAAGATCTTCCCAACAATGTACTTAATATGATCAGCATGGCATTACTTTTCAAGGAATTCAAGAAAAAACTAAACACCGACAAATGATATAAATTCATGAAGCGAACAAGAAATGTAAAACCATAAGTTAGTGGTCCAGAAGAACATTTAAAATTATTCTACAAGTGAGTTGCAGTATTTGTTTTAAATGAAATGAAAGCAGACATAAATACCTGGTTTCTTTTAAAATAAAAAATAAGAGTTAATAATTTTAAGTTTTTTATAACACAAAAAGAAATTTATTTATTTTCACAACAAATTTTGTTAATATCCTTATTGTTACAATTTGATAAATAATGTTAGTAAATGCACTTTAAATATAAAATGTAAAAATGTTAATTAGGAATTACAATAATAGACAGGCTCAACTTACATTTATTTATTTTAAACATTTATTTATTTTTTTAAATTCAAAAACTTGTATGTTTGGTTTACCAAATTTAGGTAGACCTGTATAATGTAGAAAAATTAAGATAGAAATATGGTATAAAATAATATCATAAATCTCTCTAATAATAATAAATCCCTTGAATTGTCTAGTCTAGTCCTGGAGTATTACCATCCATAGAATAACACATCTATCATTCCTGACATATGTA
The DNA here is from genome assembly GCF_047948215.1 of Lycorma delicatula. Lineage (NCBI taxonomy): Eukaryota > Metazoa > Arthropoda > Insecta > Hemiptera > Fulgoridae > Lycorma > Lycorma delicatula. Next base: position 10,047,437 of record NC_134462.1, read on the forward strand.
TAAAATTTTTATTATGTGATGATATGAATGAAATGTTTATTTATTTGAAGAAAAAGCTTCTTGAAAGCATTCTTTATCCTCAGTTAACTGATTATTTTATTTAATTCAATGTTTGTTTTCCTGGTACAATTTTTAACTATTTTAAACAGCATCCTTTTACAAGCTACACTTACAAAAAGTAAGTGTAGCCTGAGTTACCTGTAACTCAGGTTTTATGTTATTGCACTCTGGTAGTACACTTTTTTTATAATATACTATATTGCTACACAAAACAAATAATATTAAAAAATATTTATGTTGTTACAGACTGATTTTCTTCACATTTAATTGTTGTGTGCTGACTTTTCTGAATTTCTAATTCTTGTGTGAAACAATTCTGAAAATGGAACAACTCATTCTGATCATGCTCAGGGAGAAAAAATACATTTTTTTTTTTAAATATATTATTTCTGATATGAAAATAGTGATATTCAGATATGAGTGTTATTCAAGTTCTCTTAGAGCAATCAAATAAAATCAAAGAGCAATCAAATAAATAATCTTAAAATTAAAGCGAATCAGAATTTTATGAATTAAGAATTCAAAATTAAAGTTAAAATTAATTTCAAAGATTTTTTTTTTAAATTGTATAAACATTGAAAGTTTAAGTAACGTTTTTAAAGTTACTTTTTAATGTACAGCAGTCCAGTTTTATTTTATATACTTAATTGTTTTTAATGTCAGACTTTTTTCTGGTAAGCTACAGAAAAATTATTTAAACTATATACCTATGTAAATTCACATACTATATATTCCACATAAATGTATGGAAAAATTCAACTTTTTATATGATTGCTTATATATTACATTATAAAATATTGCTTTATCAAATCATACTTAATACTCCTACAAAATTGCTTTATGCAAGTCAAGATGTAACCTTTGTGTTAACGTACTTAGAATACTACACAACTTTAACTTGTTTAATAAAATAAAAAAATAAAAGTTTAATGGGCCATACGCTTTATTTATTTTTAATATAAAAACTCCATTTTGCATGTTACTTTTTCACCATTAATCAAAACATCATAAGACATAATTTTAAAATACAAAAGAAACTTTAACAATTAAATAAAAGCCCAAATAACTGCCAAAAATAAAAACTTAACCATTCAAAAATTATTTAACTGTGACTATAAATACTAAGAAATTATTATTATATTTTAAGGAACACTAAAAATAAAAAAAATAATTTTAAATTGCAAAGGCATTTGTGATTTAAAATTTTACTATCAGACTTTTCTTTCTCTCCTGGATGGTGAGAGGCCCTTGCATGTCACTGGGAAGTGGACAATTTGCCAAGATTACAGAACATTTGACTTCAGTTGATCTAATATCTCATGTTGATCAATCTACTACATGTTGTATCAAAAGTAACACATTCAAGAGAAATAAATACTGAAAGAATGTTACATATGAAATTCTGAGTCACAAAGACTATTTTTTTATTATGTAAGAAAAAATCAATCAATATTTGAAAGTTTATAAGTATAACATATTTATGATCAATCATTACACTGGGCCATGACTGACAATTAATATCAAAAAAATTTAACAGGTAGTGTTAATTCAATGATGAAACACTGGTGAGGTAATATGTGCACAGAGGTAAATCATGTAAATCCAAATTTAAAAAAAATTATGATTATATTTTTCTGGTATAAGAAGTATATGTTCTGAATATATTTTTGCTAATTCAAGTAAATATTTTTAGAAATAAATTACAAACTTACTAAAAACCTTTAATGTAATTCTCTTGTAATAAATTAGGATTCTTAATAAATGTTATTTTATAGCTATATATGTATAATTTAAATTTCATCAACTAAAAAAAAAAAAAATAAATAAAACTTTTATTACCTACCAAGTCCTTCTCCAAGTCCTAATAAAACTCTACATAATATTAATGCAGGAACAGATGTAGCCAGCAATGGTGTGACAGATGTTGAAACTGACCAAAGAAAAACTGCAAATAATAAAACTGTCTTGCCACCAAACCTGCTAGCGGCACACGCTCCAAAAACCTAAATTCAGCCAACAAATAAATTGACAAGCAATGAACACATGCTAAAAAGGCTTAATCTTTTGTATGGTAATTGAAAAAAATCACACACATGTGCAGACACCTGCTTGTACATGCTCCAACCATATTAATATAATTCTATGATGAACTACCATAACCTCCTGAGGGGTTCAGAGTTCCTCAAAAGATTGACAAAACCTTTACCACTGATCTGTTCTTTCCTAAATTGAACTATGCAAATAGTAAGTCGACTACCAGATTGGTTCTACGGCTAGAGAGACAAAAACCAGTAAAGTAGCTGCTTCCTCAGTGTAGCTTTAATGGCAACTCTGAAGTAACTGTCTCATTTCCAAATCAATGATTGCACACAAAATAATAATAGCTGAAGCACATGTCCACTAAACCTGGACCTTCTTTTAACTAATTTAATCTAAACAGTTTCATATTAAACCTTTGAATAATGCAGAACATTATATTATTAAAATATGACAATAAAGAAGAACAGCTTAGCAGAGAACATATATATATATATATATAAAACAGCTATATATATAAAACAGCTCATTTAAAAAGAGGTGATACATAATGTAAATTGTACATTAACATTTAGAAATATTTAAATTATGTTCTGGTTACAATTTTTATAAATATAGATATGTTACAAGTAAAAAGATTAGACATTTGTTGGATGCACAAAAAATGGACTTTTTTTTGTTACAATTCCAAATACAAATTTACAAACTTTACTAAAATATGAATTTATTGTAGACGTATGTATTAATGTACAATACGATGTATGTTAATTACTAGCAAGCAATTTATTCTCTGGTAGGGAATTTATTCTCAAATTTTTAAAACTTTAGACTGAAAATTATTGGAGAACTATTTTTTTAATTTAATACGTATACTTCTTTTTTTCCTATATAAATTTCCAAACACAAATATATGTTAGCTCTAACTGGCTGTCAATGGGAACATAAGTGGTAAAGAGCACAATTTTATAGAAACCTTTGTTAAACAACTATTCTTTTATTATACAGATAATAAATTTAGATTTTTGGAGTTTTACAAGATAGGGACTTCAACCATTAATATGGCTTTTTCTGCAATCCCCATTCCACTGGTAGAAGTCCCACTAAGCCCCAAAAAAGAAGTTCTTTAGAAATAATTCCTTTAGATGGTGCTCGCATTACGCAGCTTCTATGTGAAAAAGGGAGAATTACAATAAAGAGGCAATCAACCCACAGAGGGCTGGCTGCCTTTGATCAAGGAAACGTGTAACATGCTAGGATCCATTATGTAGCTATAACTCAACCTAAATTTCTTAAGAAAGATGAGATTTAAAAGTGTTAAACACAATTATTTTCATGGCTTACCTGACTTGTGAAATAACCAAAGGCAAAGGCAGAAAGAATCCAACCCTGCCAATGTAAGCTCCATTTAAATTCATCAGTCATAGGAACAATAGCAATTGGCATAATAACACGATCAGCTGCATTAATAAAGTTAGCTATTGAACACAGCCCTACGATTCGTGAAGTTTTTGCCATCATCTTTGTATTTATCATTTTATCTGAGATTCATTCATTTATTTAATGGAATAAATTTGTTAGAGTTTCTATATACAAGTTTAATTATTGCAATATAATGTTCAAATAAATTTAATCTCACTATTTAAAACAGTAAATTAACTGCAAAAGTCACTTCAAAATAATTGTAAAATTTTTTTTAACTTCTACTGAAGTATGGAAATATGTAACACTTGTACCATTTTTTATAAATTCTCTTATTGAAATCATCTTTCCTAGAAAAAAAAAAGAAAGAATTACACTGAAATACAGGAAATTAACAAATATTAACCACTACCATTAACACTTGCAGATGTTAAACTGAATACAATTCATAAGAGTACAGATCCTTATGAACTGCACACATACCATTGATAGCAAGTTGTTACTTAGTCTGCTTCTCACTTACAGAGTGGTACTTATGAGGGGTGTCCAGAAAATAAAAACTATTTTCATTTTAAAACAAATCTATTGTATTTATTTTAACTTTAATATATGCATCATAATCTATATTTTTTAAGCTATTTTTCCACATAATCACCTCCTAAGTTCAAGCACCTGTGGCAAATTGGGGCACTAATTTTTATAAACAGTCATCAAAGAAATCTGTCGCTAGTGCGTTAAACTACTAGAGAACAGTTGTTTTGATATTACCATCTTCACTTTCACAACGGTTCCCGCCAAGAAACTCCTTCAATTTTGTAAACAGGTGGATGATATGGCTCAGAGAAAGATCTGGACTGTACGGCGGATGATCAAAAACATCCCATTCAAAACCTTTTGAGATGACAAGTTATTTTGTAGTATGTGGACGTGCATTGTCATGAACCAAACACACTACAGAAGACCACACTGAGGTCAAAAGAAACACTGTCACCATATACAACAGTAATCTGACAATGAATTTCCTGTAAACCTTGCATTTTTTTTCATTCAAAAACGTATGACATCATACCCCACAGTCGATGTATTCAATTTTTTTATTCATTACAAACACACACAAAATCACACAATTTCACAGTACATGTATGAAATTTCATACAGTGCTAGCAGAACAACAACAGAGACCATATGGTCTTGACCCATAGTTGTGAGTGAAGCTGTAAACATGCAATGCGTAAGCGATTCTTACTTTCTGGACCTTAATATTACAGAATGAAGCCTCTATCATATTTGTTAAATGCAAGTGTGAAGAGGTTACAGAAGAGCAAAATAAAGACAAATATTTTATTTTGGATAAAGTTACAATTTTATCAGAGACCTTTACTACTCCTGATGCAGATAAAAACAATTCTGAATTACCATGGTCCTGACTAATGATCTAATCAAAGATATTTTTGGTGAAATTTCTATGCTAGATTCAATAATTCTTCATTTCATCAATGTGTAATTTCGGACTGCATAAATGGGGCTGATCACTTATCTTATTCCAGAGAAACTGAAAAATTTCTTCACTTCTTACAACTAAGGCTTCTTACAACTGAGTTTCTCAATCGTGTAAGTGTGAATGAGCTGACTATCAATAATTCACCCTTAAAGAATATTAAATTTGAGTCTGGCCTTATATATGGTACATTTATACCTTTCCAATGAGCATCTTACCAATGCTTAAATTTAGAAGGTGTCTCTGATAAAGTAGGTGGGAAATGAGTAGGTTACCATTTTAAGACCTCATGACTATAATAGTATAGTGTAACAGTTACCTTTTTAACTGTAATTACACCTTTTGTGTAACTGTTAATATGTTGCAACATCAAACATTAGAACAAGTTGGTTTGTATTTGAAAGACTGTGCTTTCAATCACAGTTAACTGATTGTAGTTAATTCCTGCCAAAAGTTTAAAAATATATGTATATGGGAAATAAAAGTGGCAACTTTTGTAGATGATGTATGTTTGACTTAATGTTGACTTAAATGTTAAACTCAGAAAAATGGACTCCCTCAATATTCATTAATATCATTTATAAAAATAGCCTTCCTTAATACTTTTTATAAAACTCTTTCATATTGGGAACACAGAGTTTTTCTCAAAAATTAAACACTTTTGTTTAAAGTTATAAAATAAAAATGTAACTAAATTATAAATTCATCACTGTGGTGAATTTAGTCCTTAAAATATTTTGGCAGGGAAGGGGCTTAATCATTGCCAAAATATTATTTTCAGATAGCCAATTGTTTTGTTCTTTTTTAAATGTCCAGAGTATAAATATCAATGCATCTCATATTGATAAAAGGTCAATCATCTGATGTATTGGTACTAGAAAAAGCACTTTTCAACTTAATCTGAAATTTGGAAATTGTCAGATATAGAACCCACGATATAAAAACAGTTGAGGAATCAAGTAAAAGTTAAGGAGAACTACCATTTTTTGTAAGGGACAAAGAAGGTTCCTAAAGGCAAACAAAATTTTATAAAATAAAGTTAAAAAAGTATGGGAGTTTATAAATAATTTCTTTTTTGTGTACTTAAAATATGCAGAATCTCCATGCTGACTGTCGTCTACCAGCCTGACCATCAACACACTAATTCCTGAATTGCACACATCTGATCAAGAAATTTTGTATTACATTTCAAGTGCCACTTTTATCAAAATCCCAGTTAATTTTGAATATAAGCACCTTTGCCCAGAATTTAGTAGTTTAATGTAAAATTAACTGATATGAGATATTTCCCTCTGAGGTTTTTATAAAGCATATTTATTAAATTCATTGTTGACTGAATAGGTTAGCATGCTTTGCAATTTGTTGTTGCGATTTAAGATTAGCTAGCTAGCAAATGCCTAATGCTTTTACATGCAAAAATATTATTTTCTGTAGAAAACGTAAGATTATTTTTAATTAATAATAAATTATTAAGGAAAATTTTGGGTTACATAAATTAAAATCTAATAATGTGTTAAACAAAGATGGTACATCGATATATAATACGAAAGGCAAAGTTGACAGGTGGGTGGAATATACTGAAGAGTTATACGAAGGAAATGATTTAGAAAATGGAAGAAGAGGAAGTCGAAGAGGATGAAAGGAAGAAACAATACCGAGATCTGAATTTAAGAGGAAGAGAAAAGATAATGGAGGTAGAAGAATTTTATTATTTGGGAAGTAGAATTACTAAAGATGGACGAAGCAGGAGCGATATAAAATGCCAAATAGCACAGGCGAAACGAGCCTTCAGTAAGAAATATAATTTGTTTACATCAAAAATTAATTTAAATGTCAGGAGAAGATTTTTGAAAGTATATGTTTGGAGTGTCGCTTTATATGGAAGTGAAACTTGGACAATCGGAGTATCTGAGAAGAAAAGATTAGAAGCTTTTGAAATGTGGTGCTATAGGAGAATGTTAAAAATCAGACGGATGGATAAAGTGACAAATGAAGAGGTGTTGCGGCAAATACATGCAGAACGAAGCATTTGGAAAAATATAGTAAAAAGAAGAGGCAGACTTATAGGCCACATATTAAGCCATCCTGGAATAGTCGCTTTAATGTTGGAGGGACAGGTAGAAGGAAAAAAATTGTGCAGGCAGGCAACATTTGGAGTATGTAAAACAAATTGTTAGGGATGTAGGATGTAGGGGGTATATTGAAATGAAACGACTAGCACTAGATAGGGAATCTTGGAGAGCTGCATCAAACCAGTCAAATGACTGAAGACCAAAAAAAATAAATTATTTATTTTCATTTTAAAAACTCATATTCTGGGTAAAAATAGAAATCAATTTTGGCTTTAAAAGAACTCATAAAATTTAGAAATATATCCAAGGTTTTCATATTTAAATTAAGTATACTGCTTTTGAAGTGGTCCATATATTTAATTTGGATTTATTTTTATTTCTCATACAAAGATTAAAAAAAAAGAAATAATGTTTTTTTTCAACAAGAATAATCTCTGGAAAATTAATTAAAATAATCACAAAAAGAAATGCACATAAAAACACACTATACTATCATACAAAATGCATGATTTAAATTTAAATTTCTTCTTTTCATCATTAGATTAGATATAATGAAACACCTAGAATAGGAAAAAGATACAATAAATATTTTATTTTTCAACATCACAATAGAAGATGTAGTAGATATGCTAATGACTGTAAACACATATGTAAAATGAAGGCAAACACATGAAAAAATAAAAACAATTAACACATTTTTTTCATGTTACATAATACACAATAGGAAGTAAAAAAAAAAATTTTGTAAAGAAACCATCTGATCATTTTTCCACAAACATGCGCATGTACACAAACTGAACTTAAATTGCTGTCATTGCATGTCAGTTGAGCCTAGACAATCGGTAATATATGGGTTGTAATGAGGAAAAAATCTACTGCAAGCAAATTAGGATTAGTTATTGTGTAAACATTCACACTGTATAACAACACAACAGTGTTTTCTATAATATTTGCATATACTTGTGTTTTCTACCATAATATTATATGGGATACTAAATACTACCATATCATTACTGTGTTTTAAAATTTCATGATGTCTTTTTCTCATCAGAAGCAAATCATAAATATAAGTTTTAAGTTTGAATTAGGATTTTTAATAGTCGTAGAACATTTTTAATATTTTATAAGTTATTACTGAACTTTATTAATTAAAATGGAATAAAAAAGATAAGATTTTCTCTCTTGTGTAATCAAATAGACTGGGGACAATAATTTATAATGCTAAATTATAAACTAAATGTGATTTTGGTTTTTAATATATGCACATGATTAAAATTTTATTGCCATAAACAAAGATAATGCCATTATTAGTTGCTTATACAGCGATGCATGTTTGCCTGTTGTATGTTTCAAGAAATATGAACTGATAACTGCTTTCAAGTATCAAAATCATTTTTTTTACAGTATTCTCATCTATAAACAGAAATCAATTAATTGTCAATATAACTGTACACTATCTGTGTTTGATGAGTTTAAATAAACATAAAAATCTGTGCCAAATGTTAGCATTAACCTTTCTTTAAGAAGGATCAAGGTTCAAATTTCAGTCAGATTAGCATTTTTCATATGCTATAAAATTTACTTATCATGTTCCTAGTCAAAAACTTTGAGCTTACGTGATAAATTCATTTATCACGTAAAATTAATCACACATTAATTTATCAAATTAATTTATCAATCCCACCAACAAAGAAATCTGTAAGGCTCAGTGCTACATTTTTTTTAAAGCTTTTCACTGAAAGTTTAATTAAAGTCTTTAGTTTATCCTATACCTTATTTGTTTGAGTATGTTTTTATACAGGACATCATTTCACCTCCATTTTTTTTTTCAGTAGCTCTATAAATAGTATTAGATCTCTGTTCATTAATATTACTATTTGAGTAGGACAATAGCAAAATGTACAGACTGACAATTGCAATATTAAGCAAAAATAATATTTCAAAGTTTATTTATACTATTAAGTTTATTATTAATACATATACAAATAAATATATGTATGTATTTTTTCAAATTTATATATGTTATGTATTAAATTTAAATGTTTTATATAAACATTTTAAACATACTTATAACTTTGCATCAAATAGTTTTGATAGAAACGCATTTATGAGTTAAGAACAATACCACCAATTAATTGGCTAGTGTTTTCATGAAATTATCTTACTAGTTGTAGTAAATCTTTATTTAAAATTAATTTAAGCAATACAAACTGAATAAACTAAAATAATACTTCTAAAAATCTGGACAAAACTGTAAGACTACCAAACCATAGTAATGAAATTAAATTATATTAAGTGAAACCATTATATCAATTCAACTTAAAGAGTTTACTAATAACTTATCAAATTCAGTCTGTTTATTTATTAATTTATTACAATTTTCACGTATAATATTTTTTTTTTACAGAGCTATTCCATTTTTGATTATTTATAATAACTAATTTTCTAAATTCTTTTGTATACTGGTTATAATAAACTTGTTTTTGATCTGTTTACTCAGTTTCATTAGAACATGTAGTATTATAATTCTTGCCTTTAATGAATTCTCTAACCCTTCCTAGTCCCTTATAAATTAAATTATACTATTCTATATATGATGTCAAAAAAGAACTCTTGACTTCTTAATCTTACATTCTTGAATATTACTCAATCTATTTTATGTCCTATTAGTATTAAGCTATGTTATACATATAGCTGATTCTTCTTTTAGGCAATTTATTTATGCAAAAACAATACCACAGTATTAGGTTGATAATAAATTCAATATCTACTGTTTTCAACATTTGTTTTATAGATGTCTGACTTCTGTATGGTTATGTTAGTACAAAAATAGATTTTGGGGCAGGATTAAGAAATTTTTTTATACAGTTTCTTTTTTTTATTTTAAGCACATAATTTTCTTCTCATAAATAATGCTAAAGTAATAAGCATATCAGTTTCAGGAAAATTTCCATTTGTTCATTAAAACAAAAAAATTGGTGTGTGTGCGCATGTGCATCAATCTCCATGCTCAAATTTCAAATGCCTTCAGCCTTTCTTTAATTTTATATTTTGGATGTGAAACATGGAATACACTCCAAAAGTAACACTTCACAATATACCTCATCAATTCTAACTTCATCTTACTGGTTAACGTTTTCTTTCTGTAAAATGATTTTTTTTACCATTACTAGTCACATCTCTATTTCATTTTCACTATTTCAATCATCAGTTAATATTAGTACCTACATATATGTACTGTTTTTTTTTCGCTCAATTCTTCCTTTTTTTGTGCATACATTCATTAGCTTACTGTCTCTTATTCTCATTACTTTGAATTTCCTAAAATTTATATATTTTGAATTGCTCAACAGCATAGCATCTAGACTTTGTTCTTTAATGTTTACGTGTTATATTTACATGTTGCTGATATTTATGCACAAGTAAAATTTCAATTTCAGTGAGGTGATTTATGAGCATTTCAATAAATTTAAAAGTGCTTTATAATAAAAAAAATTAACTTCAAATTTATTTCATTAAAAATATATTACTGTCATTGATGTGTATTCAAAAAATAGTTCAATTAAAAAAAAATAAGCACGCAAATATTTCATTACATAGACTTTTCATATAACTTAGAAAAAACAGACAAAATATTACATTCACTCATACATTTACATCATAATTCATAATCCTACAAAAACAAGCATCACAAGATATTACTGCAGAATTGCAGAAAAGGAACGCTTGCTCGATTTCCTTTACTTCAACACATCAAAAAAACATGCTAACAAAAACATTACTAATCCTATCATTCTAAACTAATTATAAAATTAAATCCTGTTAATAATATTGACTACTTTTAAAAAAGGTTTAATTTTATCAGATCTTTACATCTCTTTTCAATTTATAATTATATTTAACACCAATGAACAAGTGATCGATTTCTAAAGTATCAAGTCAACACAATAATTTGTCTTTTAAGAACTGTTTTTTAACCAAACTGGAGATTAACCCCCGAAAAATATGAGCAGTTTGAGACTAAAGACCTTCAATAAAATTTTGATAAAAGGCTGTTCATGAAAAAAAACAGTACTTCAAATACACGCAAATAGCAAAAAAAAAAATAAATACACGCAAATAGCAATTTTCAACATGCAGAAACTAAACTAAATTAGCATTACTACATCTTACTATGGTTCCAATGCCATTTTTAATAAATTACGGACATGGCCTTGCTTTCAATTTATTTAAAATTAATTAAAATATTTTCTTTTAAAAAAAAATCACTATCGACACATTCTACTTAAAAAATTAAAAATAAAGCCTTGACTTTTCAGAATGTTGGTTTAACATCAACATAAATATGCCCTTACAAAATTTTCATTAATACCTTCTTAATTGTTAATTACTTTATGGTTATTTTATACATATAGAATCTGGTTTAATGCTTATATTTTGTCCCGACTTGCTGCAAGGCACGCCTTCGCCACTAGAGTTAAATTTCTACTAATTTAACTCTAGAAATTGATACTAACAAATCTGTATTTTCCGCTACTGATCGGTACATTCCGGTGCCTACATTTTGGTTCATTATTTTATGAAGAAAAACAATCACATATATAAATAAAAAATATGTAAAAAAAATTTAAAACACCACTCTTAAATTAAACGCACTAAAAAGTAATTTTTAGTCGGTATCTCAGATTGAATTTGACAACAAACTTTGATGGTGAAATGTAAGATTATGCGAGTCATAACTTCAAATTAAAAATTTAATATTTTGCCAATTTTTTCTTATGCAATTATTTTCTTTTACTTAAACTTTTCAACTTTATGGCTGCGCTAGCGCACAGGTTTGAGCGTATTTGGTGAAAGATCGGATCGTTACGTTATACGGTAGGCGAGTGCAATCAAAACAAAGGGGGCTGTACGATTTAATCACCAGATAACCAACATCCGGTCAATCAAAAGGTGTACCCGATACATTAAACACTTAGCGCTCGACCTGCTGATACATACGCCGTTTGAATCGTGAAAATCGGAAGAGCGATTGCCGAGATAATACGGTGGCATCCCCTCACCAATTTCCCAATGGCGGTCCAGGAGCACTTAAAATATTATCATCCGACGGGTACCACTGGAGGCGGATATGGTATCTCTAAGGGGGTCAAAAAATGTTTTCTGTGCGCTAGGAACGACAGTTTTCGAGATATTTGCGATTCAGTTAAAAAGTACTAAATTTTCCCAAAACTTCTATATATATATATATATATATATAACAAGTATACACCTGATCACCAAGAGACATGTACTAACGAATCAGTATTTTCCGCTAGTGATAGGGATTCATTCCGGTGCTAAGCTAAGGGAGACACGCTCACAGACACACAAAAACAAATGCCGTTTGGTAAAGTAGGATATTTAATTTTCTGTTTATATTTTAAATAATTAATATGGTCTTTAAACAACTTGTTTTTTATTTTATAATTACTTGTATATTTGTGACATTCAAGGATGATTTGAATAGATACTTAGATCAATCCAGGCAAGTGCAGGGGCAATTTTTTTATCAGACGTTTAACATACACCCATCCTACATTAGATCCTGATATGATCATTGTATACATGACATACTGTTCAGAATAAAATACCCATTTATCTGGGTATAAGAAACACAAATTTTTATTCCCATTGTCACAACTACACCGCATGTTTAAATCTTTAATTTTTATGATTTTGAAGAATCCATAAATCTTTACATAATTATAACAATAATACTTCTAATTTATTTACATTTTACATGAATACTTTATTTAGTTTTTTTGGTAATAATTCTTACAATTTTTTTTTGTATCTTGAAAATACAAAAATTAACTGCAATTTTCTTTACACAGAATAATTTAGACTGGTATTTTTTATCTTTGTGCAAGGAAGTTGTTAATGTATTTTACAGCTTTAAACATAACAAGAGTGTGTTTATATATCAGAAACAAAAACATAAATCTATACTACAAGGTACAATTCCAAGCAAAATCTTTATACATGCAGTTGATGATAAAGCTACACAATACTTTTTTTTTCAATTAACCACAGAACTAGACCTTTGAACCCAGAACAGTCTGTATAGAAGGCTGACTTGCCACAGATATCAGCAAACTGTGACTATAGTAATAAATAAACACAATATCATATCTTATATATAACAGAAATAATTACAATCAATTTGATTTAGTTAACTTATCTGTGATTTTCATAACTTTCTGTATATGAAAGCAGAGTTCTCATTTTTTATACACATATGTATATGTGAAAACCAAAGTGGCTCAATCTATGTAACAACTTTTTTTACTTACAAAACTGTAACACTGAAATTATATCATTTAAATAAATTTCTGAACATTTAAAATGTTTGTTTTTTGTCTTATCTCGTGCAAGACACAACAAGAAGCAGGACCTCATACACGCACATGTGCACACATACACACACTACAAATTTTATCTCAAAGTACAAAAAAGTTACACTGAAAAAATGAATTTCAAAATAATATATAAACAAGCACAACATAGTTCAAATGTATTATTCAAACTAATATGAAAATGAATTCCTAACTACCTCAAAACAAATGCTATTTTGTGTTTTTCACAAAGGAAGAACACAATAAAGGAATAAAATGAGTAATAAATCTAAAATTACTTTATAATCATATTTGGTGTTAAGAACAATACAACTGAATTACATTTAAAAGATATTGTCATTAAGGATCTGGTGCAATGTTCATATTATTACTAAATTATTTTATATTACAAAGCAAATGATTAAATAAAAACATTTATATAATCAGCATTAATAAATTTTTGTATGGCATTATCAATGATTAACTAATCATATAACTGAATAAGCAGTAATTGTTTTTGTCATTAATATGGCACTTAATTGACAGATTAATATTAGTATTAATATTAGCTAAATTGAAATCTGTATCTGAAGGCACACTTAGATTACAAATGATACTTAGATACTTTTAAGTTTTTGGTTTAAGTGACTAAAGCAATCATTGAAAATTTGTTTAAAATATACAATTTGTCAGCATCTGTAACATTATACATTTATTAAGACAATTAGGAATGATTTTGTTGCATGCATGTGACACTTATTTATGGCTAATGATCGTAGTTAATGCAAATCAGAATTTGTTTAAAAAAATTTTAATTACATATGTAAAAAAATGTATTGTTAAATCTAGGATCAAAAAAACATGAATGCATGCTTGAACATATTACTGTATAGACAATGGCCTTTGCTAGAGAATATATTCAGCTACACATTATTTATTAATGTTATTTGGGTTTTACAAAATTTTGTAAGATATCAAAAAAATACCATAAAATTTTATCTACGAGACTCGATTTTGGACCTGATAATATTTGGGATTTATAAAATCCCAAGGAGTGATTTTTGTTTTTTTTTTTAACTTTTTGATGACAGCAAGATAAAAAATGCTTATGTAAATAGTAAACCAATAATTTTACTTAATTTTAATGTTTAATTAAACACTTATTTATACAGAGTTAAGGAACAATTTTCTTCTTTTTCTTTATGCTATATTTGCACAAAGAAGATTAGAGTCTTAACAGGGCAAACCTGTTGATGCAGATGTTGAGTTTCTGGATATTGTATAGTATACTTCAATTTTTAATTCAATAAAAATTAGTATGAAAATCCTTTTAACACTAGTGAAATGAAAAATAATTCGTTAAACAAGAAACAGTATGAGCTTATCTTTAGTTATTTGAATTTGGTAGAAAATAATTTGGCTAATGTTAAAAAATTTAGGTGTAATGATTTAAATTAAGTTGAACTGAAACTACCAATGGAACACAAAATCAGTCAAGTAACGATGATGGCTTGCGGGCATCGTACAATATTTCATTACTTATAGCGAAATCTGGAAACCCGCACACCATTGGAGAACAGATAATTTTACCCGCTGTTGAAGAAGTTTTAAAAACTGTTCTGCACAAATCTCCATTTGACATACTCAAAAGAATTCCTTCGAGTAACAACACTGTACAAAGACGTATTGATGAAATGAATTCTGATATTGAAAGTTTCTTGTGTAATTATCTGCAAACAACTCATTTTTCTATTCAACTGGACGAGTCAACTTTACCTGGTAATGAAGCATTATTATTGGCATATGTTCGATTTGTTATGGACGAAGAAATTCATGAAGAGCTACTATTCGCGAAAACTTTGGAGACGGACACTAAAGGTGAATCAATATTTAATGTCCTGAGTGATTTTTTAACGAAAAATCATTTCCATTCACAAACTTCAATTCGGTGGCAACAGATGGAGCTCCTGCCATGCTCGGGCGATATCTTGGGTTTATAAGCCATCTTAAAAGAATTATACCAGAGGTAACTGCAATTCACTGTGTCATCCACCGACAACACCTATTAGCGAAAAATCTGAGTGATAGATTGCACCAATCGCTTCAACTTGTAATTAATGCTGTTAACAAAATAAGAAGCAATGCATTGAATACGCGTTTATTTGCCCAATTGTGCGATGAAAATGATGAAAACTTCCAACGATTGCTCTTACATACTGAAGTACGCTGGTTGTCGAAAGCTGCATGTTTAACAAGATTTTACTCACTTTTTGAATCAGAGTTTCTGGAAGGTAAAGATTCAGATTTAAAAGAAAACCTGATCACTTTGAAAGCTGACATCGCGTATTTGACAGATTTGTTCAAAAAATGTAATGACATTAACTTACAATTACAAGTGGACAGTCTCAATTTAATAAAAACAAAGGGTGTAATTTCAGCTTTTCTTGGAAAATTGAAATTTATGAAGCAAAATATTAGTCGGCGCGTATTTTCCCAGTTTTCAAACTTGTCACACGTAGAATACCTTGATGAGGATATTCAGACATACGTTCAACATTTAATCGCCTTGCATGATGACTTCAAAGTCAGATTTGAAGATATTCTGACTATGGAAATACCACCACGGATCATAAATCCATTTGATGAAACGGAAGTGGAGAATGTGACATTACAAGAGGAACTACTCGAGCTTAGCACTAATGAGGAGCTGAAGGTGAAATTTAAAAGAGAGTATCAAACATTTTGGCTGCAGGCAGAAATACCAGAAAAATATCCTGGACTGTGGGGAATTGCGAGAAAGCTTTTGATAGCGTTTCCCTCGTTATATCTTGTCGAAAAAAGTTTTAGTGTCGTTACAAACCTTTTATAAAAAAAGGAGCAGATTCAATATCACAGAACGGGGAGATTTGCGCTTATTCCTAACAAAACTGAAGCCAAATATTGATAATTTGCTGTCAATCCATCAAGTACATCCCTCCCATTAAAATTGTAACTATTTTGTGATTATCATTGTAGAAGTTACATTACGTTATTAATGTTTAATTTTAATTATATTACGACAATTTTATTATATTACATTGCAGTATGATAACAATAATAATTAATAGTGTAATGATTACATATTTGAATAAATGCAACACAAAAAAATATACTATTGTTCTTTTGCTTTTTACCACTCTGAATGGGAAGTTTTCTAAATAAAATAAGTGAGAATTGGTTGCTTTCTTGTGCTGTGAGTAGATGTCAAAAATGTAAAGTTGGATGGAAGCATTTTTTTTGATCGGCCAACTTTACTTTTTTGACATCCACTCACAGCACAGTCAATCAAAAATTAACCGATCAATTCTCACTTTATTCGGAAGCTGTTAGTTCGTGGAACTCAGCCGTAACGCAAATTTTCATAGTTAGATCTAATCTTCACATTTCCGTCGACTGGAAATACGGTAGAAATGGGGTCCACCGGAACCAGCAGTTTTGAAAGTGGTCTATGAGAAAAATAATTTTGGGAACCTCTGGATTAGAGGGTTTAAAATATGACCTCTGGTAAAGCCCATCCAGCCTAAGAAAGGAGGGGTAATGTAACAACTGGGATCGTCATAAGACGGGTCTCTTCCACATGGGAGTCTGGTTGCAATGAATACACTACACCCTTTCTTTATTTTTCCTGTTTAGTCTCAGTTTGACCATTCCTGAGATGTGTGGTTAATTGAAACCCAACCGCCAAAGAACACCGGTATCCACGATCTAGTATTCAAATCCGTGTAAAAATAACTGGCTTTACTAGGACTTGAACGCTGGAACTCTCGACTTCCAAATCAGCTGATTTGGGAAGCGCGTTCACCAGCAGACCAACCCGGTGGGTTTGTATACACTATACCCAATAAAAATCTATGTACCAAACAAAATAAGTCATTTTGAACATTTTATTTTTTAAATGGCAGCCAGTTAATTTTTTATTCATTCATAGCTCCATAGATATTATTTTTATAGAATATTTTATTAAATAGAATGTTAAGTCTCTTATCCCAGTCAGGCATGGAATTTTTCACACGCTACAAAATTAATTTATTATTCATCACATAACTGTAAAGAGAGCATAAGGCTTTTGTTACTATGTAAATAAATAAATTCTACCCTACTAAAGGCATTTGTGTGCGTCTGTGTGCGCGACCCCTTAGCTTAGCACCGGAATGTCTATCACTAGCGGAAAATACCGATTCCTTAGTACGTCTCGTGGTGGACAGATGTATACTTGTTATATTATTATTATATATATATAAAAGGATCATTTTTGTTTAGTTTTACAAGTAGAATTCGAAAAAATATAGCCAGCCTACCATTTTAGCAACTCTCTCTCTCTCCACATTTTTTTGGAAGACAAAAAATTCCTCTACAATTAAGAGGAAATATGTGGTTTCACCACGATGGAGCTTCAGCACATTTCAATCAGTTGGTATCAGATTTCCTGCGTGAAACTATCCATGAAAAACGGATAGGTCGCGGAGGGCCTGCTCGATCACCCGACAGAAACCATCTTAAGTTCTACCTGTGGGGCCACTTGAAACATATTATTGTGTATTCAACTCAACATTGAAGATCTTCAACAAAGGATCCAAAATGAATTTCAAGAAATTAGGAATACTCCCGAAATTTCTGAACGGTTACGACAATCTCTCAAAAAAAGGCTGGAGAATTGTGTAATTTCATACGGTGGACAATTTGAATATCTCTGATAACTTTTAATAATTGTTTACTGTTTTAAGTACACCTATGTTATACAATAATTAACGTAAGATTATCTCAGGTAGTTGTTTTATTTTTTTTAATTATTAGGTCTATTACTGTGAAAAAATTATTATTTAATCTGATAATAATTTACAATACTAGAATTAACAATAAATAAAAACATTTAATCGAATTGAACGTAAAGTGGAGGACATGGAAACAGACACAAAATTATGACATCAATTTTTTGCCATAACTCGGCTATTTGTTAACCTATTTAAAAAAAAATGTGATTTTTTTCAAAATAAAAGGCTTAATATTTTATCAAATATTGCCCTGTTAAGCAAACCTGTTGATGCAGATGTTGAGTTTCTGGATATTGTATAGTATACTTCAATTTTTAATTCAATAAAAATTAGTATGAAAATCCTTTTAACACTAGTGAAATGAAAAATAATTCGTTAAACAAGAAACAGTATGAGCTTATCTTTAGTTATTTGAATTTGGTAGAAAATAATTTGGCTAATGTTAAAAAATTTAGGTGTAATGATTTAAATTAAGTTGAACTGAAACTACCAATGGAACACAAAATCAAACTAATTAACTACAATATTCTTTCTTAACCAAAATGTTGAGAACTGTCAATGGTACATTTTATTCTGACTGTATGCATGGCTTAGTTATGAAATTTTGGAGTAAATACTTCATCCTGCGCAAATGGCATTTTTTGGATGCAAAGAACAGAATCCTCCATAAAGATCCTGGGCCTATCCAATAAAAATCATGAACTTCCCTCACATTTATAATTCGCAGCCAACTGTTAATATTTTTATAAAATAACTTGAATATTGACATTAAACAAATACACATATTCCTTTACATATATATATGATTTTAGTAGATGATGCCAAGGACTTAACAACTGTAATAAAATAATTCCATATTTACAAAGGAAACAAAATGTAATAAATTATCAGGCAGCTGTAATACTACTATTACAGCTAAATCAGATATTAAATAATTAATTATTCAATTCTTAAAATTTAAAGCCAAAATTGAAAAAAACTGTTTTCAAAACATTTTTATAAAATATGTTCAGTAGCTGCTGTATGTCCCTTATCTACAGTATATCATTAAGATTATTTTCCTTGCATTATTATATTTTGAATGAATGTTTATTTTGGGTCATTTGATCTTTTTATTTCTTGGTTTTGTCCATATTTTTTATGTGAATTAACAATTCTAATATTTATTGCTGTAAATTAAATCAAATAAATCAATAAACAAAGAGAAATAATATTCTGCCTAAAACCTGCAGTACTAAACATTTTCTAAGTCAAGATTTTGTTAGTGGAAAGGTGTAAAGCATTCTTAAGTTGATTAATGTGAAAAGACTCCTTCTCATAACTGGAAGTTTGTTAAAATTCTATCTATTTTTAAGGATAAAATATTCATTCACGAAAATATTGCTTAATTTTTCAATAAGAAACATGAATTATCAATACATAACTATACATTTTTAACTAGATAATCCCGCTCCCTGTGTAAATTGCAAAGATAAATCAGTAGAACTTAATTTTTATACACAAACAGATGCTTCTCTAGTTTAATAACACATAGCCAAATCACATAAAACGCGTATTTTATAGTCACATAACTATTACAAAAAAGGTTTTACCAGAAAGTTTCCACTTTTATGCTTCAAACATTATATAATAACAATTAATTTAATATTGAAATTTCTTCTTCACTAGAGGCTGAAACTGTTAATACTAAATAAAAATAATATATAAATAAAACGTATGAAGTAGCAAAGAAACTTCAATAACAACGTTCACACGGTTTACTACTATCATCAGCTGTTTTACAGCAAACAGCGGCCATTTAGATATCGTCTTCTGATATGTCAAAACACATTGTGCTACTGAATTTTTTAAGTATTTGAACCGTTATTCCTCCTCATTAAAGCAAGGTAACTGAAAAAATTGTTTATGGTTAGGCCCAGAAGAACATAGTGAGTATATTGTACTGTGATAATATTAATATCATTATTTCTGTAGCATACGTCCCCATGAACACGCGCTTAATTCGTCTAAATACTCAACCACAATTAACTTATTCAACGAAAAATATGAAGTTAGTTTAATTTAACATTTTAAATAAATGTTACCATAATGAATATCATATTAATAATTATTATTTTTCTGTTTATTTTCAAGGCAACTAATTTATGGTTTTTTACAAAATTGTTAAAATTAAATAAATAGAAGATTCGTTGTATAAAAACTAGTTGACATAACTAGTCAAGTAAAAATGAAGTATCCATTCATTGTTAAATTGCTTGATTTTCATTTGAATGTAAAACTATTATATCATACTAAAGCTATTCATAATTTTATCTAGAGCATTATTTGCCGATGTTAGATACTTGTTGATACCATTTGAAGTATCTTGTATATTGTATTTGAACTTGTATAATTTCAGTACCATTAAAACCATATGATAACGGTTTTAAATTGTCAAATATGATACCACTAAATTTAACAGAACATTTTCTTATTAAGGGGTTTTGGAACCGATTACCTCTTACGTATAGTGTCTAATGGCACCGAAGTAAATAATTTTAGTTCGAAAAGCCTTTAGCAGAAAAATTTTCCATTTTTTGCTAAATAAGCAGAAAGTAAAGTGCCTTATGAAGGTGGTTCCGCAAATCTGTCAATTTGATAGTTGGGGGTTAGAAGAGGCCATAAGAAGGCGATAGTAAGTTATGTAATACACTTATGGAAATGTCTGCTGAGGCATTTGCATCGGCGGCATCCTGACAGAGGCAAATTGATAACTGTAATGTGTTGTCGGTTTAGAACATTGATTCCCAAAGTGGTCCAGATGGACCCCCAGGGGTCCACGGGAGACTCGACGGAGGTCTACGTTGGCGTGACAAAAAAATGGGGGTTCACAATTCGTAAGCGGGGGTCCACGAAAATTCATCTGGTTTCGATAGTGAAGAACTAAAATGTTGGCTTGACTTTGCGTATCAATCTAGGCAGATAATGTTTTGAGAAGCTCAGCGACTGTTACTTGTAAAAACTTGCATATTCCATACTCAGTACAACGAACGTGTCGAGACTTGCAAAGCGCCGCCGCCGCCGTCCGCAACGCTTGTTCAGACGTGCAAAGGGACGAAATACGACTTGTGGTGTGAGTGCTAGCAATCTTGCATGAACTTGTTTGATTCTTCACTAATATAAATACGATTGCCGAGGATAAACGTTACTCATTTGTTTCCGGAATTTCGAAAAGAAAAGTAAAGTGAATAGATGTTAGCGTTTGCCAGTGTCGGAAAAAGTATTAAGTACTTACCTGCTTTTTTATTATACTTACTTTTATTTTATTTATTGTTTATTTATTTATTTGACAATTTATTGTACACGTCAGTAAACAAAAAATGCACAAATTACAAAAAAATACGTAGGTACAAAAGGCGAGGCTTATTCCTAAAAGAAATCTCTTCCGTTTAAGGATTTATTAATTTTTGGTCTAAATTTTTTTTCATATATATAATAAAAAACTATTGGAAACGACTTAAAAACTGATCCTGAACATACCATTTCCCGGTTGTAACCCTTATTCTGTAACACGTTGTATATTTTCATAAATTGTACCTATCTTTACATACTCGTAACGTGCATCAAAGTAATAAATAAATGATTAAAATCGCAGAGTTGTGATATCAAAATATTGGTTATTTAAAAGTATTTTCTATAGAATTTACAGAAATATAATTAATGAAAAAATGTTTTACATCACATTAAAATCGGTTCAGCCATTTTCATAAAACTTTATTATGGATCTTACCGATTTATTTCTTTTAATAATTAGAATCAGTTTGCCGCTAGTACTTTATTTCATTGCAATAATTAATTAACCCTATTCTGTTAAAATAGTCATATCCTGTTAAGTAAGACCGCCTTGAGATTACTAAAACGAAGTTTTTTTTTTATTTACCGGTAGGTAACTGATACGAAACATGGCTGAATCTAAGAAGAAATGTCGACTGTACAGTGTTGATTATTTAAAATTTGGATTTCTTCCATCAAAGGCAGACAAGCGATTGCCTATATGCCTTTTGTGCAGCAAAATGTTGAACAATGACTCTATGAAACCATCGAAGCTCGAAGATCATCTAAGAAGGTGTCATCCTGATAAAATAGGTAAAGATTTGAAATATTTTCAAACATTGAAGGAAAAATATGAAAAGAGACCTACCGTGCACAGTATGTTCGCTTCAACGTCTGAAAGTAACGATGATGGCTTGCGGGCATCGTACAATATTTCATTACTTATAGCGAAATCTGGAAACCCGCACACCATTGGAGAACAGATAATTTTACCCGCTGTTGAAGAAGTTTTAAAAACTGTTCTGCACAAATCTCCATTTGACATACTCAAAAGAATTCCTTCGAGTAACAACACTGTACAAAGACGTATTGATGAAATGAATTCTGATATTGAAAGTTTCTTGTGTAATTATCTGCAAACAACTCATTTTTCTATTCAACTGGACGAGTCAACTTTACCTGGTAATGAAGCATTATTATTGGCATATGTTCGATTTGTTATGGACGAAGAAATTCATGAAGAGCTACTATTCGCGAAAACTTTGGAGACGGACACTAAAGGTGAATCAATATTTAATGTCCTGAGTGATTTTTTAACGAAAAATCATTTCCATTCACAAACTTCAATTCGGTGGCAACAGATGGAGCTCCTGCCATGCTCGGGCGATATCTTGGGTTTATAAGCCATCTTAAAAGAATTATACCAGAGGTAACTGCAATTCACTGTGTCATCCACCGACAACACCTATTAGCGAAAAATCTGAGTGATAGATTGCACCAATCGCTTCAACTTGTAATTAATGCTGTTAACAAAATAAGAAGCAATGCATTGAATACGCGTTTATTTGCCCAATTGTGCGATGAAAATGATGAAAACTTCCAACGATTGCTCTTACATACTGAAGTACGCTGGTTGTCGAAAGCTGCATGTTTAACAAGATTTTACTCACTTTTTGAATCAGAGTTTCTGGAAGGTAAAGATTCAGATTTAAAAGAAAACCTGATCACTTTGAAAGCTGACATCGCGTATTTGACAGATTTGTTCAAAAAATGTAATGACATTAACTTACAATTACAAGTGGACAGTCTCAATTTAATAAAAACAAAGGGTGTAATTTCAGCTTTTCTTGGAAAATTGAAATTTATGAAGCAAAATATTAGTCGGCGCGTATTTTCCCAGTTTTCAAACTTGTCACACGTAGAATACCTTGATGAGGATATTCAGACATACGTTCAACATTTAATCGCCCTGCATGATGACTTCAAAGTCAGATTTGAAGATATTCTTACTATGGAAATACCACCACGGATCATAAATCCATTTGATGAAACGGAAGTGGAGAATGTGACATTACAAGAGGAACTACTCGAGCTTAGCACTAATGAGGAGCTGAAGGTGAAATTTAAAAGAGAGTATCAAACATTTTGGCTGCAGGCAGAAATACCAGAAAAATATCCTGGACTGTGGGGAATTGCGAGAAAGCTTTTGATAGCGTTTCCCTCGTTATATCTTGTCGAAAAAAGTTTTAGTGTCGTTACAAACCTTTTATAAAAAAAGGAGCAGATTCAATATCACAGAACGGGGAGATTTGCGCTTATTCCTAACAAAACTGAAGCCAAATATTGATAATTTGCTGTCAATCCATCAAGTACATCCCTCCCATTAAAATTGTAACTATTTTGTGATTATCATTGTAGAAGTTACATTGCGTTATTAATGTTTAATTTTAATTATATTACGACAATTTTATTATATTACATTGCAGTATGATAACAATAATAATTAATAGTGTAATGATTACATATTTGAATAAATGCAACACAAAAAAATATACTATTGTTCTTTTGCTTTTTACCACTCTGAATGGGAAGTTTTCTAAATAAAATAAGTGAGAATTGGTTGCTTTCTTGTGCTGTGAGTAGATGTCAAAAATGTAAAGTTGGATGGAAGCATTTTTTTTGATCGGCCAACTTTACTTTTTTGACATCCACTCACAGCACAGTCAATCAAAAATTAACCGATCAATTCTCACTTTATTCGGAAGCTGTTAGTTCGTGGAACTCAGCCGTAACGCAAATTTTCATAGTTAGATCTAATCTTCACATTTCCGTCGACTGGAAATACGGTAGAAATGGGGTCCACCGGAACCAGCAGTTTTGAAAGTGGTCTATGAGAAAAATAATTTTGGGAACCTCTGGATTAGAGGGTTTAAAATATGACCTCTGGTAAAGCCCATCCAGCCTAAGAAAGGAGGGGTAATGTAACAACTGGGATCGTCATAAGACGGGTCTCTTCCACATGGGAGTCTGGTTGCAATGAATACACTACACCCTTTCTTTATTTTTCCTGTTTAGTCTCAGTTTGACCATTCCTGAGATGTGTGGTTAATTGAAACCCAACCGCCAAAGAACACCGGTATCCACGATCTAGTATTCAAATCCGTGTAAAAATAACTGGCTTTACTAGGACTTGAACGCTGGAACTCTCGACTTCCAAATCAGCTGATTTGGGAAGCGCGTTCACCAGCAGACCAACCCGGTGGGTTTGTATACACTATACCCAATAAAAATCTATGTACCAAACAAAATAAGTCATTTTGAACATTTTATTTTTTAAATGGCAGCCAGTTAATTTTTTATTCATTCATAGCTCCATAGATATTATTTTTATAGAATATTTTATTAAATAGAATGTTAAGTCTCTTATCCCAGTCAGGCATGGAATTTTTCACACGCTACAAAATTAATTTATTATTCATCACATAACTGTAAAGAGAGCATAAGGCTTTTGTTACTATGTAAATAAATAAATTCTACCCTACTAAAGGCATTTGTGTGCGTCTGTGTGCGCGACCCCTTAGCTTAGCACCGGAATGTCTATCACTAGCGGAAAATACCGATTCCTTAGTACGTCTCGTGGTGGACAGATGTATACTTGTTATATTATTATTATATATATATAAAAGGATCATTTTTGTTTAGTTTTACAAGTAGAATTCGAAAAAATATAGCCAGCCTACCATTTTAGCAACTCTCTCTCTCTCCACATTTTTTTGGAAGACAAAAAATTCCTCTACAATTAAGAGGAAATATGTGGTTTCACCACGATGGAGCTTCAGCACATTTCAATCAGTTGGTATCAGATTTCCTGCGTGAAACTATCCATGAAAAACGGATAGGTCGCGGAGGGCCTGCTCGATCACCCGACAGAAACCATCTTAAGTTCTACCTGTGGGGCCACTTGAAACATATTATTGTGTATTCAACTCAACATTGAAGATCTTCAACAAAGGATCCAAAATGAATTTCAAGAAATTAGGAATACTCCCGAAATTTCTGAACGGTTACGACAATCTCTCAAAAAAAGGCTGGAGAATTGTGTAATTTCATACGGTGGACAATTTGAATATCTCTGATAACTTTTAATAATTGTTTACTGTTTTAAGTACACCTATGTTATACAATAATTAACGTAAGATTATCTCAGGTAGTTGTTTTATTTTTTTTAATTATTAGGTCTATTACTGTGAAAAAATTATTATTTAATCTGATAATAATTTACAATACTAGAATTAACAATAAATAAAAACATTTAATCGAATTGAACGTAAAGTGGAGGACATGGAAACAGACACAAAATTATGACATCAATTTTTTGCCATAACTCGGCTATTTGTTAACCTATTTAAAAAAAAATGTGATTTTTTTCAAAATAAAAGGCTTAATATTTTATCAAATAACAAAATTTTTATGAAATTAATATTTACGATAATATAACTGATTGAAAAATAAGCATGGCCACCATTTTGTAATTTGCAAAAGTAATTAAGTCCTGATTTTTTGCTAATTTTATTAAAACTTTATTACCAAGACGCTTACCAAATATTAATGTGATTCGTGAAACCGAAGTTGAGATATAAATTTTTATATAAAATAACAAAATGGTGGACAGTGGAAGAAGGAAGGAGAAATTGCAATTTTTCCTAAGGATACTTTTTGTTTAATTTTACAAGAAGAATCCGAAAAAATATAGCCAGCCCACCATTTTAGAAAACTTGTATATATATATATATATATACACTTCGATATATATATATATACACACACACACACAAGTTTTGGGAAAATTTGCCAAAACTTCGATATATATATATATATATCATTTTTAACTAGATCCGAATTTTCGAACGAAAATCGCAAATATCTCGAAAACGGTCGGTCCTAGCGCTCTGAAAGTTTTTTGACCTCCCCCCCCCCCCCAACAATCTCTCCGCTCCCAGTGGTACCCGCCGGATGATAATATTTTCAAGTTCCCCTCGGGCGTCATTCATTAATTGGGGAAGGGATGCGATGGGGTGCCACTGTAATATCTGGGCAACCGATTTTCACGATTCAAACGGCGTATGTATCAGCAGGTCGAGCGCTAATTGTTTAACGTATCGGGTACACTTTTGATCGACCGGATATTGGTTTTTTGGAGATTAAATCGTATAGCCCTATGATTTGATTGCAGTCACCCACCGTATAACGTAACGATCCGATCATTCATTAAATACGCTCAAACCTGTGCCCTAGCGCAGCTGTAAAGTAAAAAGTAGAAAATAAAAAATATATTAAAAAAACTTTTTAAAAACCACTCTTATATTAAATGTACTAAAAAGTAGAAAATAAAAATACGTAAAAAATAATTTCAAAACATCACTCTTAAATTAAACGCACTAAAAAGTAAAAAATAATTTTAGGACGGTATCTCAGAATCAATTTGACAAGCTTTGATGGTGATATGTAATATTACGTGAACATCATAGCTTCAAATTAAAAATTTGATGTTTTGCCAATTTTTCATATGCGTGTTGAGGAATGGCCTAAAGAGTGGGGTGCAAACACGCATAAGAAAAAATCGGCAAAAACATTAAATGTTTAATTTGAAGTTATGACTTTCACATAATCTTACATATCACCATCAAAGCTTGGTGTCAAATTCATTCTGAGATACCGTCCTAAAATTATTTTTTACTTTTTAGTGCGTTTAATTTAAGGGGTGCTTCAAAAAACGTTTTACATATTTTTTATTTATTTATGCGATTGTTTTTCTTCATAAAATAACGAATTATAACCAAAAAGTAGGCACCGGAATGTACCGATCAGTAGCGTAAAATCTCGATTCGTTAGTATCAATTTCTAGAGTTAAATTTCTAATTTAACTTTCATTGTATAAATTTTCATCATTAAAAAAAAAAAATATTTTTACACAAGAGGTAATCAATTTGGGGCAGCTAATAATCCCATTCCAAGACGCCGCTCACCGGGGCAACCATCCCGGAAGGCCTAGCTGCGAAGGCGTGCCACAGGTACCCCATGCAGCTAGTATTAAATAAAATTTAACTTATTAGGTTAATTCAGTCGATAAAGTGCTGAGATAAGACTGAAATTCTTAAAGTAGATCGCAAAAATTATTGAAATTGACACAAAATTGTTGTGTAATTTTTAAGTTATGTAAGTACTGAAATTTTAAGTCGGTTAGACTTAAGCTTTTTTTCCTTGGTGCACAACATGTCATCAGCAATCGGACACTATATTTATATTGTAAATAAATTAATATTAAAAATTAACAGTTAAAATAAAATTAAAAACTAAAACCCAGCAATATAAAAACACAGTATAAATGGAAAACACCTGTGTTAAAAATGAAATAAAAACACAATGAAATATTACAATAATAATCTAAATTACAACAATAAAATTACTATCTCCTATATGCCAAATTGTACAAATAGTCAAAACGTACTACAAAAAACTCAAATATTTGAATATAATCAGATGGCCCTAAGAAATCATAAAACATTACAATTGCGATGCAATGAGATATAACAGACACAATCCACAAGGTGTACAGTTGCAACAAGTGACTTAGGGGTGAGGATACAGTTAGCTTATTTTTTTTATAGTTTTTGCTATGAACTTCAAAAACGGATTACTAAAAGTTACAAAACTAACAAAAAATATTAAGCAAAAGTTAAATTTCTGTTAAATGTTGACCCTGACCCAACAATGAGGTACAGCCATATCCAAATTAATTGTCATTTAGATTTTGCTTAATACTCATATTTCTAAACTGGCTTTAATTAAGCGCCAAATTAGATCAAAATATTTCTGTGTATGAGATCTTAGTGATACTGATAACTACAATTGTTCCAGTAAAATGGTATTTATCATTTTTTCATAATTTATTCGTTTTCTTCTATCATTAAATAAATTTTATATAAAAGCAGAAATCAAATTAAAATTTTTCCTTTTGAGGATCATTCAATGGGTTATTAATTTTTATGAGGTTAACAATGCTACATTCAGTGCCTTCTATCACCCAGTAAAATACAGCCAGAACCTCTAAGGAATACTAACCAATTTCTGTTTTTTAACTGATTAATTTTAAGTAAAAATAATAGTCATAAATAATTAAAACCCAAACGCATATTTGAAATAGAAATCTAAAGGATGAAGCCAGGACAGGGTTTATGCAACTATTTACTGGCTTTACAAAGAATATTCGTTACTTTAAATATTTTCAAATGTAATTTTTCATGTTAAATTTCTCTGATCAAATTATAAAATATTTTTTACGTTTTAATTTGTGAATTTGTACTTTTTCTGTGATGATTGTTATTTTGAAAATGTTATCTATTTCAATTTTAAATATTTTTTCAAATTTTCTCAATTTTTTACTATTGATTCAGTTATTGTCAGAGTTTTGTGGAATGATTAACATCATGGTAATTTAGAATTTCCTTATGAATTAATGTCAGTTTTTGGTCTGCTTATTGTGCATTTTTGTTGGGTATTAATTATTGCATTTTTTTATGACGGTTTTGTTCAATTTAAACTTAATCATTGAATAAAATGTTAGTATTATTATTATCCTGAATATAGTTATCTTACTTTTTTACTTTATATAAAGAATTTTTTTGTTGAAAGTAATCTCAAGAAGCAGATGCAGATTTCTGCACAGGCGCATGCCTGGGCCTTAAATTTCAGCTTTTAAAATAAAAAAAAATATTTTATTAAAATCTTTTTTCATAATAAAAATAATTAATAATTTAGCAGTATTTCCTAAATTAAATTGACAAATGAATAATGCCAGCTATGACATGTTTTGCGGGTGGCAACCTTGCGGTCATATTTCAAACCGTACGCACTGACTTTTCCACAAACCTTTGTATACAGATCGTAAACTATTACTTGAATAAAACACATGCACGTTCAAAAACGTGTTCAAGAACCAGTTCAAACGTGTCTGATGGATTATCACTTTTAACAGAACAAAGCGTCCAAGTATACATGTAGATACTGTTTGTAACAGAAAATAACAGTGTAATTCAATTTCGTGTTTGGTGTTTTAATTAGTATAGATGTACAGTACATTTGTTTTGCTACCAAATACATATACGTAATAACTAAATATTAGAATAACATTTATGTAGTCATCTGCAAGTTTCCCAATAGTAATATTAATTAAATTCTGTGTATAAATACATCGGTACCAGTACCGCAGATCAAGGAATGAATTTTTCATCTTAACCTAAAATAGTGTAATTTTTTAGAACACTACAGGATGAAGTACGTAAAAAGAAAATACAAGACACGGAATAGTTACCGGTATTAATTAAGTTAGAAATTTGTCTGATTCCATAAGGTGATGTCAATGTCAGATTTATTCATGAGGTCTACAAAATCAATAAATTTATTCTAATTATACATATTTTTAGGAATTGCTGTTTTGTAACTTTGACACTGCTCATAAATTACTTTATTCATTAATAATTTATTTATTTAATATTTTAGCCACGTTCTTGAAAAGAAAATTTGAAACAGAAGCTTGGAAACGCAAAAGACAAACAGAAAAAGAATATGCAGAACAGCAAAAAAATTCACTGTATAAATCTACAATTTATTCAGAAAAACGAGCTAAAAAAGAAAATGAGCCTGAAAGAACAGGTGAGCGAGCTGATACAGAGTATGAATGAAGAAATTAATGAACGAACTGAGTTAACAAAATGTGAACTTGAAAACATCGATGAGCGAGCTGAGAATGAAACAAAAAAATCAACAACGTGATTTAAATGAATTGCTTTACCTTAGCTATTTTAAAAGCATCACAGCCACAGGATGAACAAGAGTCATACACTATAATACAAAAAATTAATTTACCCTTTTCTGTTATGAAACGATTTACATATACTACTTCTGCTCAGTAGGGAATTAAAATATACTAAGTTAAAAAAAATTGTTTATGAATATTATTTATTAAATAGGCTAAAATTTACAATAGAAAATACGTACATAAACAATTTATCACAAAATTTACATTAAAAAAATATTTCATATGATAAAAGACAATAATATTAATCTAAGACTAGCGAGGAAAAAAGCAAACAATACCTTTGATACAATTTTCCTGATTAAAAAAAATTCATACAATCAACACATTAATACTAGCTACTAAAAGAATATAACAAACAAAAATTATACACAACCATGCTGAATTGGGATACAACTTAAGCATATTAAAAATAACTCTATAAAAATTTTGCTTAGAAAACAAAAAACATACTACAGTAGTAAAAACCTGACCTCAGCAGATATTAATTATTTTAAATGACAATGTAATTTTATAGGAATAGAACATTAGGGGGTATGATAATAATATCAAAATGAAAATATCATATGCATATTTGAACAGATGTTCATAAAAAGAGTTAATTAAAATTTGGTTTGATAATTTTTATTTCCTTGTACAAAGTAAAGGAAGTATTATGATCGTAAAAAATTTCAGTTTTCAGATTTCAACAGAAATATCCATTTTTGACTATCCCTGAATAATCCGCTTTGACTAGTTTCGGCGTGATGTCGGTACGAACATATATATCTCGCATAACTCAAAAACAATTAGCTGCAGGATGCTGAAATTTTGGATTTAGGACTGTGGTAACATCTTGTTGTGCCCTCCCCTTTTGATTGCAATCGACTGGACCAAAAGTGCCCAAAATCTAAAAAATTTGGATTTTGGACTTTTTCTTAACTGCAGCAGTAAGCCCTCATTGAGAGCTTTTCAACTATATATTTAAGTGTTGATTATTTTCATTGGTTCCAGAGTTATAGCCAAATAAAATTTTAATTAACAAAATATTTGGATCTTACAAGAGGAAGGCACATCAGTTCAAATC
Source organism: Lycorma delicatula (assembly GCF_047948215.1). Classification (NCBI taxonomy): domain Eukaryota; kingdom Metazoa; phylum Arthropoda; class Insecta; order Hemiptera; family Fulgoridae; genus Lycorma; species Lycorma delicatula. Next base: position 10,078,964 of record NC_134462.1, read on the forward strand.
AGACTTAATCCCCTTTTTATTTTTTAAATTGAAATATATTGATTTATTAATAATTATTAACCTCTGCTGTAACAGATTTTTTACAATAAATAATAATTCAATAATAAAAAAAAAATGAAAAAATCAAAAGTTATGAATGAAATAAAATTTTCTGTACTTTTCATTTAAAAAAAAATGTGTATAAGTATTTAAAAAAATTTATTGTAAGTTATTCTTAAATTATTATAACAGTTAGTGAAGTGGCATTTCATTACCTTTGTATAGAACATAAAGTTATATATGATATAAAATTACAATTAGAGAAATATATATGAATACAGTTTTATTCATACTTACTTATTAAAACAATCAGTTTTACAGTACGCTTCCGTCACATTTTTTGAGGACAAAAATGTTATAAAATAAGACAAAATAAGACTTAATCGTAAGCAAAAAAGATTTATGTAAATAAATTAAAATAAATCTTTATTAATGAATGAACAATTATAATTAATTTACAGGTTACTAGAAAAACCATTCTCCTAATCTTCAGACGGTGAAACTAGTTTACTGTTCAAATTGTAGGCTCAGAATTAATAAATAATTGGCTAACAATAAGATGCTATTCCCATATTTATATCCAGTATACCATTAGTATATTAATGTAGTAAATTATCAAGGTAACTGTTGATATTTATTAATAAAGGTAATTATTTTAATGATAAAAATTATGGAGTGATTTCTTTTTAGTAACAATGAAACTGATATTTTCTGACTGGTTAATAATGAGTAAATACAAAAAGTATACAGCTTATGTTCTGCTCTATTCCTAATGTTCTACATAAAAGGTTGTAGAATAGAAAATATGGTGAGGGGATAATGTTAAAAATTAATCAAGATTAGAATACATTATATATAAAATTAAAATAGAAATTCACTAACAATTATATGCATTGTTCATTGTTATTAAGTATTGATGATATTGTTTTTTAGCAATAATATATAAATGATATATAATTACACAATGACTTAAAACAATTAATTTCAAATAGGTTTTTAAAATAATTCCTTTTAGTATTGTTTATCTTGCAGAAATGGACTTTTATCATTTAATTTTCAAACTACACTTTCAATGACCTATGTTAAATCATAACCTATGTAAAATATAATGGGACTGGGTCCTGTCCCATTATCTTATACTGCTGACTTTTAAAATATCTGTTTTAATGTTACTTAATATACATGTTATTACTAAAAGTAAATGCTCTTTTTCATACATTTATTACAAGGAAAAGTCCGGTACAAAAGATTTAATTTGAAACCTGGAATTACATTAATCTAAATATTTTGAACATAAAGACATGAAGAGAAAAAGGACACTTCTAATTGTAGCTAACAGAGGAAATTTAATGTAAAATAAAAAAATTTAATAAAAAAAAAAGAGTTCAGATATGAGGACTGCTGAGTAAATATTGTTATTAGTTCAGGTTTTTACTCTTTACAATTTATAATTACAGTTTTATAACTTTTATATAAAATAATCTATTAAAGTGCAAATAATTAAACTATGGTGAACACATACAAAAACAAATTTATAAGATATTATAGTGAAATGTGTCACAGTTCCCAGAAACTCTCTCTTCCCAGAAACAGTGTTTTTGAGACTACAAATTAATTTTGATACTTACGATTGTTTAATTATCTTGAAGATGACTGTGACCATCAAACTTCAATTAAGGCAACTGAATTTAACTATACTGCATTTGAAATAATAATTATTACACAATGAAATTCTTGTTGCAATAATTCTTTATTGCTTCTTCATTACTGATGTAAATGGTTGTATAAATTAATGAATTAATAAAATGTAATACTGATTAGTTCACTTATGCCAGCCATTTATTTATAGTATAGGATATTCAAAGATGACAATAGACATAAAAAAAAAGGAGTAGACAAAATCAAAAATTAGATTTTCTGCTAGGTCAGCAATTAGAGATTGATACGATACAGAATCAACTGAAAAAGAAGGCTAAAGAATTTTATACTGAGGAAAAAGATTAAAAAAAAAATTATAATTTTCCTGTAAAATTATGTTAATGCAAAAAAAAAATTAATTAGTTTACAAAAAAAATGCGTTTTAGTAAGTTAAACAATTTATGAGAAGGTGAAATCAAGAAGTCACATTATTTGAAGAGACTACTACTACATTTTTATTAAGGAGGAGTGCTCAGATGACTAACACAGCTTGTTAAAAAATTTCTTTGTAATGTTTATTATATTATCAGTAACATATTTATTTATTATACAACTCTGTTTGAATCCCAGTTAGACTTGGCATTTTTGATACGCTACGAAAAATCATCTCTTATCAGAAGCTGTAATTGTTTAATAAAGAAAATGAATTAAATTTACAGTACTTATCTTTTTAATCTATCTTTAGTTAATAATAATTAATATAAAACACTTCCAAGTTTTATATTTTTTTTAAAAAAACATCTTATATGGCTGATGTAATGCATTTTTTTAGCCATTATGAAAAGATGTTACTTATTACACAGTCATTTTCTTGAAGGTGACCATCTCTGTAAAGGATCATAATTTCCAAGATTGTGGGTTGTTTTATTTTAGGAAGATTCACAGAGTTAACACTTTTAATATGCAATTAATTCAAGACATTGGGGATTAACAGTTCATAAATAACAAAGACACCATAAAGATACTAAATTTCATTAAAAATTTTGTTAGTATAAGCTAGATGGTCTAGTATCATTAACAATTTATCCTTCATTTTTCATTTTGAGATGTGTAATTTGAAATCGGTTGATACCATTTATTTTAAATGTTTAATACATCTCAAATATATTTGTATATATGATCTTAACATAAATTTACTATTATTTTTTAATGGTGGTTTGGACTTCTACCACGCTACCTTTGTAACAAATACTTTCATGCTTACTTATCACCCATACTTCCCAAACTACACTTTCTCTGGCAACCAGAGCTTTTTTCTCATCAAATTAATTTTTTATCGTTTTTCTTTTAAATATTTTTTTTTTGTTAAAACACAATATAGTATTTGTAGATATTAAGTTACATTAGTGACAATGAATGAAAGAATTAAATATGAGTTTACTGATTTCCAGAGAAATATCAATTGTCTTGTTGCAAAACTAATTTTAACACTGAGTCTTCCTATGTTGCAATCATCAAATAAATGAGTTTAAGTTCCTCCCACACCCCATAACTACTGTCATGGCCTCTTCTGGTTTGTCCCTCCAGCATTAACAGTTATACAATTTCTTGAAACTAATCCTTCTGATTCTTTATTTTAACAATTTAAAATGTTTAAATATTACACCAGATTGAGTGTTTATTTTTTCATTAATTATCTCCTACCTTTTAACTTTGGCTTGAATATTTCCATGTCTTCTAGAATAATTACATTTTTCTTTTTCTGTGTAATGTAATATTTTCATAGATTTTATCATTTCATTGATATTATGTCCTTTTTCTCTCAAATGTGTTTCAAAAGAATCTGCATTTATTTTATTTCAAACCGATGGATTAAGTACACATAACTGTCAATGGCATGAGTTATATATTGGCCACCGGATACATCTTACCAGTAGACCCACAAACAATACATTAGATGAAATCCTAAATCTATATGATTGTAGGTGCAATTATTCATACAGATCAAATCATTGATTTTAATCAATTTACTATATTCACTTATAAAATACATAAAATATGCTTGGTAAACTGACTTAAGAAATGAGCTTTGTGACATTTATTACATATATGTATGATTACTGTTGATACTATTTGAAAAATAAATGTGAATACAGTTTTAAACTATTTGTGTAATACTTGTATAATTATTATACTATTTATTTAAACAATATGCACGATTGAACGTTTGTTAAGATACAACATTTTAGGTTATATTATTTGAATGACTTATTATTATTACAAATCAATGATGATTATTATTATTTTCCATGTTATTGTTTCTAATATGTGCACTTTCAATATTGTAAAGAATATGTAAATTGTAAAAATCATCTTATTTTTTTTTTGACGGGCAGTTATATTGACTCACTCTCTTTTTCTTCTTATAAATTTATAAATACATAAACTGTCTCGTTCTAGCTAGCCTATTTTATCAGCTGATATTTTATATTAGTAATTGATTGTTAAGTCTAATTTTACATCTCGTTCTGTCATGTACACTATGATCAACAATGTAATCTTCATTTAATATAAACTTAACTAAAATTAAAACACGTAATGATCATTATAACTTAAAAATATATTTATTTATTTTTATTTTTTTCTAAGGGGATAATTCTAGCATAGAAAAATTAAATTAAATGAGCTTTTTTGTAACCCATGGCAGCTTCCCATTATCAGATACACACATGTACAACTTAAAAATTGATTGTTAAGTCTAATTTTACATCTCGTTCTGTCATGTACACTATGATCAACAATGTAATCTTCATTTAATATAAACTTAACTAAAATTAAAACACGTAATGATCATTATAACTTAAAAATATATTTATTTATTATATCTGACAGAAAAAATACATATTTCCAATGTAATGATAAAATCCATGAAAATATTAATTACACAGAAAAAGGATAACGTTTAATTCTAAAAAACATGAAAGTATTCAAGCTAAAGTTAAAAAGATGCGATAATTAATGAACAAATAACTACTCAATCTGATCTATTATTTAAAAATTTTAAATTGTTAAAATAAATAATCAGAAGGAATAGTTTCACGAAATTGTATAACTGTTGAATTTGGAGGGACAAAGCAGAAGAAACCATGGCAGTAGAGATAGGGAGTGGAAGGAGCTTTTAAAATTGCTATTTATCTGACAAATCCAACATAGGTAGACTCGGTGTAAAAAAACGTTGAGAATGGAGGTATTCCAAAACATGTCAACTACAGATGTTAGAGTAACAGTGCCAGAAAGGACAGAAATTAACACTCAAATCCATCAAGGTTTAAATAATACAGTTTTCTTGAATCAAATATTGGTAAATGGCAGACAATGACAAAATCATGAAATGACACAATGCTGTCAGAGAAAAAACTAAAAGATAACGAAGGAAAATTAAGTGTTATTCTAGCAATAAAGAAGTTTTGTACCCGCTACCATACAAAATTTAAATCTCAAAAAATAAGTGATTATCATTGTAAAATGAACGCAGTAACTTTAAACAGTAGTTCAGAAAACTTCTTGCAAATATTAAATCAGAACCAAAAATAATAATGTATAACAATCCTTATTACTCTGTTGACAAATCAACTCAAGTCATGTTATGAAAGAATACAGAATAGTGATTCCATAAATATGACATTGACCTTAATATGAGGGAAGAAAAATTATTAGAAATGTAAGAGAAATAAACTACTTTTTATAACACATGGAAGAAATTTCTCTCTCTAGAGCAATTAACTAATTGCTCTAAGGGGATAATTCTAGCATAGAAAAATTAAATTAAATGAGCTTTTTTGTAACCCATGGCAGCTTCCCATTATCAGATACACACATGTACAACTTAAAAAATAAATCACAAAGTACATATTAATAAACATTATAAAAATGAGCAATGTTTGTAAGTTTCTTTTTTTGCCAAATAAATTTCATTACAACTAATTCACTACCTACAATTGTTTTTTTTTCTTTTAGCAAACTTTAAGTTCTACATCTTAATATTTAAAACAATTCTAGAATGATATTTTTGGCATTAAAAATACAGGGACAAAAATTATAAATTAAACAGCCAAATATTTTCTTATAAATATAAATTATAATCACAAAAAATAATTGCGATATATAATTTTAACAATAATATTAAATCAACTTTGCAACTCTAAAAACACATCACAGTTAAGTAACACATTCACTGCTAAGTACACTCGAATCATTTCTCTTCTAAGTGTGTATTTAAATGATTGATGATATTCCTTATACGATTAGATAATGTAATAAAGGAATAAAAAACCAAGCCGTTGAGTTATATGAGGCACTCATTAACAGATAACAGAATGAAATATTTTAAATTGACATTTTTATATTTAATTTGAAAAACATTTTTTGATATATTTTTATAAAACTATATTTTCATTTCTCTTTTTTTGCTTCATAGTACATAGTTTAAAAATTTCCCACTTATGTGTAAGAATGGTAAGAATGCTTCTAAATACCAATATCCTTAATCTATTTTTTTAAGAAACTCATCAAGAGTGGAAAAATAAATATATTAAGAGTCTCATTAAATTTGTACCCTTTACTTGGTGATACCTTTTATAAGTCTTATTAGAAGAAAAAAATGGAACAATGGTATAATCAAAGTTAAAAACTAAATAAAAAATCTAACTGTAACAAAGGTTTATTTAATTTTGTTATTAGCAATGAGTGTGTTAATTAATAGGAACAAAAATAGTGCAATTATAAAACTGCACTTTTATATCGCTTAACAGATAACAAGAGAATTACTATCACAATATTTATCAATAGAAATTACTGGTTGGGAACACTTATCAGTAAAGTTACATCATAAATAAATATATACATTTAATAATTTCTATTTTAAAAGAATAATTAAATTTACATAAATTTAATAAAATGTCCTCTAATGTCAATTCAAATCTTTTAAATTTTAACTACCTCAATATATATGACACATTAATAAAATAATTATAGTTATTTATAACACTTACAATAAGTTGTCCAATATTTTACAACATGTACAAAATGAACCATTTTCAGAAGTAATGGGGAGGGGTTGGGTTTATTTCAGATAACCCATAAATTAAAGTAAAAGTAGTATAACTTATAAGAAAACCACTTTTGTAAGAATAATTTGCAAAAAAAATGTTAATATATAATACAATATTACAACTAGCAGTTCATTAATAAAATCAAAACACTTATCTAACCTATATATAGTTTTTTTAAACAATTAGGAGGATTTTTTCTGAGATCCTGAGTCTAATGAAATACAGCCAATGTATAGTTACACTAAGACAATTAACTACAACCAATTTCTTCTAATCATATTCATTAATCACTATTGTTTGTTAAGGATCCAAATATCAAATTGGATTTGGCATTCAAATGACAACTATCACTTTTGGTTCTAATACAATACTAATATATTCATTTATTCATAACATCTGAATAAACAATAGTTTTCTTATATAAATAATTTTGTTATAAATACGGTCATATTAAAAATACTACGATCTTTTCATTAATCTTTTTGTATAAATGGATTTATCACTAAATTTTTTTTCATCTACCATTATTAATCCATTTAAATAATGATCTACTTGCATAAATTGGCCATGTAATGTTAACATTATATAAAACTTTACCAATTACAACTTTTCTAATAAATGCTTGCTTATAATAAATTCTTAGAATTTCATCTGTGAATAAATATATTCAAAGAAATACATTAAAATAAAACAACAAACTTTGATTTTACAAACAGCACTGAAATAAAATAAATACACTCAAAAATTTTATTTTTGTATGTACGGGTACAAGGCACCCAAAAAATGCTAGCAGTTACAAAATATCAAAGAAAAAAAATTATATATGGCGTTACCAACAAAAATTCTTATTACTTACATACATATTCACATAATACATTTTCTATTAATACATACATATATACTATTAAATACATACATACATACATACTCTATAATTTAAATAAATATTACATGGGGTATTTAAATAAAAACAGATGTTACTTTGCATATAAATATAAATTTTATAAAAATGATAAAACCAGGTTGCGTAATAATCCTCTCAAACAAGTCAAAATTTGATAAACCAAAATTTAAAATAAATTTTAAGATCAAACTATATAATGTGAAATGCAGGATTAAAAAAAATAATTACCTTACCTAATAGAAGTGAAAAAAACCTTAAATTTTGCATGTTACTTTCCACCATTTATTTCATACATTGTAATATATGAAAGCAGAATAACTAAAAAACTAAACTACATTCTTCCTTATCTATAATATACAGTGTCACTGTATCTTTCTCTGAGCTATTTAGATGTTTCATGAGTTTATAGCAAATATTACTCAACAGCACTAAAATAATGGTTAACATACACAACAAATGATAAAAAGATAAAGTAGAACATAGGATATTAAGAATGTAAATAAAAACTAAAGAAATAGAAACAGTAAAAAAACAGTTCAAAAATGATACATTAACAATGTGTGTGAAACAATTTTATTGAAAGAGGTAAAAAAAAAGTAAAAAATAAACACAGTGATTTAAAAAGAAATTTAACATGCTGAATGCACATAGAAATTTATCCTGAATACTTACAGAACTGGTTGAAGTGAGCAAAACAAACTAGTTTTATCATTAAACAGCCACTTTTATTTTGATAAGAGTGATCTGGTGTATCATTGCTTCTTCAACTGAAATGATGATTTAATTTTTGAGTTTGTTGTGGTAAGTGAAGGTGGCATATCTACTTTTATTATAAATGAAATCCCATACAAAAAAAACTGAGTGGTATCAAATCTAAGGTTTCAGAATATCAAAACACACAACTAACATGTTCCACACCAGTGAAAGTAGACATTTTGAATGTACTGCTCGCTTGTAAGGGAAAAAATTTGGTACTGCCGTAGAACATGAGTCAAGTGAAAAATTACACTTGAATGGATTCTGTAAGAAAGCATATTAAATATCCATACTCTTTCAAAATTGTTAAGTCCTTTTTATTATCCTACAAATACTTCATAAATATTTGTTGAAAAAATTATAAGCTCACACAAAGGTTTGGAAAAATTTTAATAAAAAAAACAATATTTTTTAAGTTGAAAATTAGTATAATATTGTTTCAAATTATATAAATTTGACATGGAAATTCTAAATCTCTTTATTGCATCACAATAATTACTTTTTGTTTATGAAAAGAACCCAATGCCTTGATTGATAAATAAATTCATAACTACATCCTGCAGCAATAAAATTACTTGTATAAAATTATAATTACAAATATCTTTACTGCATGTAATTTTTAATGATGTTATTTATTATTATTATCTTTCAGAGTACAATGAAATCTCTTAAAATGACCATTCTATGAAAAAAATCAACTCTTTATATGATAACAATATATTTTATTACATGCAGTTAAAAACAGTATAATTTACTACAATTTCTATATATCCAAAAAATTACCACAATCATTAAAACAGTCTACATTTATATAAAGTTTCTCATGTCAAAATTTCTAAGTAAAAAATGAATAGAGTATTTATCTTTAAAACATGGTTGATAAAATAGCTTATCTATAATATAAGAAAAAGAGTAACTACAGACAATTCTTGTGTACAAAAGCTTGTTCTGTAATTCCTACATAGCAATTTGGTGTAAATTTTATATGTTAGTCGAGAAAAGATTTCTTTTCTATGAGTAATTTAAATACTTTTAAGATTCTTCAAACTATGTTGAATTTCAGCCTATTATAATATTATAATCAGAATATACTTTTTAGGGAACTAGCTAGCTGTCTTGTAACATTACAGAAATAATTACTGCTGAAACATTATTTAATTGACAGCAGGTTTATTTAATCTACTCTTTGTTTTTTGTGCTAATTTACAATCCTGATGCTATCTCTAAATTTGAGCATACTACCTTGTACATTCTTTTGAATGATTATTTATTCACTTTATTATTTATCTGATTAAATAAATGATTTTCATAATATTCTTAGTAGAACAAATTCTTTATTGGCAGTAGCAAGATAACACTGAGTCACTGCCTGTATTCAAAAGCATTTTCGGGTCTATAATTTACCGACATTACTCTGTAATGTTAATAATTCTGCAACAGCAATGCAAAATTTTAAATGATTATGTAGTTCACTGAAAAAGTAGAAAAGGTACATAGAGGTAAAAGTAGTCACTCTATTTTTGTAAATTTATGTAATAATGAAAACTTCATTAAAAACATGATTATAAATGCAATGAGAAGGTTCATTATGGTTCTTTTGCCATTATAATCAATTACCAAATCATGTAAGGGATCATACAGCCAATTTATTTAAAGTAAAATTAAAAGATTTTCTTTTATAGGAATTTTTATTCAGGTGATTCATTTTTAAGTACCATAATATTAATTGAAAATAGTACCTTAACTTTCTGCATTTTTGTTTAATGTAATACACAATATATTTACAAACAAATAATTTCCATCAATGATTCAAAAATTACTTTTTGTACTTATTTTCAATATTCTCACATACTTTAATATTATTTCATACTAGCCAATTAGTGCTTGCTTCGCTCACCCGACCATCTAACCACGGGGCTTCGCTCTCTGAACCTTCAATGCTTTTGTATCCTCTTGTTTATGATAATATTAAGCATTTTACAGAAATATTTTAAGAAAAGAAATATTAAGTACGTAGAAAGTTTTTTCTGAAAATTTTGATGTTTTTATGTATATAATAGACTTAAGGAGTGATTTGATATGGAATTTAATAGTTTTTAATAGAAATATATGTTTAACGCAAGCCATACTGATAACAAGGAGTTGGCTTGGAGATGACGTCTTTTTTGTTTAAGTCTTGTGTGTGTTTGTGTGAAGTTGTTAGTTACAGTCCAGCTGCTGCTATTGGCGCAAAGCGGATGTGATTGCGCTGGCTGGATGTGCGCCAATGACTCTCTCCCGCTAAATAAAGAATCCTTTTTTACTGTGAAATAATAACAATCCCTTTCTTTTATTAATAAAATTAGTAAACAATAATAGGTAAAATATAAAATATAAATAAAAATAATCTACACCTAGAAATTAAATTAAATAATCTGTATCAATCTGTCAATCTTAATTGACAATGGACTACTTCCAGAGGGAGAAAGTCACCATGCACAGCCACCCGGCACACCACCATTGGTCCGCTCTGCATCAATAGCAGCTAAAATAAAAATGTGAACACATATAACAAATAAACAAACAAACCCATTCACCATCTTTTTTATGGAGAATGATACTTATTATTTTTATAAAACAATATGAAATTTAACAATGACCAATTTTAAATACAAAAATTTATAATTTTTAATCAGGCAAGAGCACAAAAAAAGATAAAATATTTTGTGATTCTGTTTCTGTCAACCAAGTAACATTATTTCAGGAAAAGCAATGAGAATATAGTAAATAAGACCTTCCATCTCCTTGATAACTGCATCTGGAACTAACTAGTAAATTTAAAAGATACCATCTCATACAGGTATACATGGAAATGAAATTGTAGCCTCTAGTGAAAAAGGGAATGTAAAGTACTTCATCAGCAATTCAAAAGTTACCTAACATTCTAATAAGGAAAATATTAATAACAAATCTTAAAAAGAAAAATAAGAATGTCTGATGATATAAGGTGAGGGGAAAAGATTGGTTTAGGTGTGCAGCACAAGAACACACTTCCTAAACAACCAAGGAGGAAGCTGTGTCAGCATTTAGAAAAATTAAATGCTACGACTACTTTAGAGAACAACTGCTTAAATTTACTATCCATCCCAATTATGTCCTAGAAATACATAAGAAACTATAAGAAGAATACTTTTGATATTAGGAAACTAAGTGACATGTCTATATATCAAATATGAAGGATTACGTAATAAATAATTTATTTTGTGATGCTACTCACATTAAAGTTTTACAACAGTTTCCTTTGATCTGTCCAGGCTAATTCTAGGGTAGTTAATTTCTCTACCAATGGAATAGCACACCTATCCATTCTCAGTGTGATCTTATATAATGTTCAGATCTGACTACAGTATTCATTATTTAGTTTTTATTCATTTTTACTAAATAATAAAACAGTTCCATTAAATTAAAAATCAGACATGGTAGGTAAGTATCTACATGTATGTAATACAAATAATTACAGTTTTTCTTAACATATTTTAAACTTACATTGTATATTTTAATTTTTTCATGTTATTGCTTTTCATGTAAGATGTTTTATTATAATCCATTTTTATTATAACAGATTCTACCTAGAAGACCCCAACATAACTAAAAAGTAGTGCGTTAAATTTTTCAATTTTCTTTCTTTTTTAAAATTAATATATGCAATGGTATTTTAGTTATATTTCTTTAATATATCAGGATGCCATTTTTTCATTAAAAAACGAAGTCTTCAAGTGAACCGTGAGTTACTCAAATTCAACAAGTCTGTTTATTCACATCTTAGTAGCAAGAATTATTGTTGATCTAAACAGCTTTCTGTAATACTATATGAGGTAAAATTTAAGCAAACGTTAATTTGTTGTTATTGAATGCTTATAGATACAGGAACTTTTATTGCTAAGGTACTGACAGAAGCCACTGAAACTGGCTTACTGTAATTACTAGTTTTAAATTGAAAAAACTGTAGAATGAAAAACTCGGGGAAAACTGAAGAATTGCTGTATTAACAACTTTAAAAATACTAATTATAAAAGAATTGTAATTCTAATGATGACATTAACAGCCAACCAAATGATAATAAATTCTGATAAAATGAGATGACTTCAGTTATTATATTTAAAAATGTAAACTGTTTTAAAGGCAACACAAAATATTTTTAATTAGTACAACTAGCAGAATTTTTCCTATAATCATAACTAATCATAACTTTTGAAACATTCCAAAATATGTCTAAAAAATATAAAAAAATTGCTACAAATAAAAATAACTAAAATGCATAATTTCAAAAATAAATTAAACATTTTAAAAGATTATTTTTAGCATTCATATTCAATTAACCAAAATAAATTATTACTTTCGTTATCTTAAACTGAAATCCTTTTAAAATACATTTCTTTTAATGAAGAGATTGTTCACAAAATAATATAACACATCTTGAACTTGGTTACTTTTATTTTTTCTCTTAAGCTATGTTATGAGGTCAAACTTTCACATTTCCTAAAGCGTAATGCAGTGCCTTTTATATCCCGGTAAAAATCAAATTTTATACCAAATCCACTATTGCAACAAACACAAAACGTTTCCCTAAACTTAAGCACATTACATTACTTTTAAATGACCTCATATATATTGTTTATAAGTTTGGTAAATGTAATTAAAAAAAAAAATTAATGAATTAGGACCCAATTTGAAGGATGATTATATGCAAGAAGTATGGGACAGTGTAGTAACAAAGACCAACTATCTTTATCAACAACATTTGACACAGAAATCCATGCAGTTAACCACATAACCATTTCTTCAGTAGTCATATTGGTTGGACTTAAACCACGAAATGAACAAGCCTGTAAAAAGAAAACAAAAAATTACATAGTTTACTTAAATTTGTGTAATAAATTAATTAAAAAAAAAAATTAATAAGAATTTACCCATCTGATTTCATCATTTGAAAGTGTAGCGATCCCACCTTCTTTAACAATAGCACGATCCATCAACTGAATTAGTTTTGCCCTTTGTTCAAGTCTAGTACGTCTTCGCCACCCCAAATGCATATCATGCAACTTCAACAAACCTCTCTGTTAACAACAATATCATTCACATGTTAGAGTTAGAAATTATGTATTAAGAAATAATAAAAACTAAGTTCAAATCATTTAATTATTTTTAATTTCATTAACTTTTTTAAATAACTCGAATGTGCAAACCAGTGATAATTTACTTTTAGTCCATGAACCTGCAGTATTTATCATCCGCTTCCACATTTTAACTTTAACTAAATTTTATTAATATTTTTCACAAACATTTAAAAACAATTATTTTTAAACCCAGAAATATCTTCCAGAAAATCTTTCCTTCCTCAATGAAAATATCACTAAGTAATAGAGTTTATAATTGAGTTGAGTTCATCATAATTCTGAAATGATGCTTTGAAGGCATATTTTCACATTTTTTATACTGAATTAAAAAAATAGTTACATTCAATCATACTGATCTAAAACTAATAACAGTAATTAGATTATTATCATTAAGAATTTTCTGATCTCTGGGATAGAGTGGTAGTGTCTCAGCCTTTCATCCATGGAATCTCAGGTTTGAAAACCAGAAGCATGGCATTTTTCCTATGTTACAAAATTTTATTTCTATACTCCCACAAACAAGCCTTAAAACATGTGGTAAATTAATTCGTTAATTTAACATTACAAAAAAAAAATGAATTTAACATTTTTATTTATGAAAATCGGGCTTAATTAAATTTGTTTATAAAATGAGCAGAAATGAGCCATTCGTTTTTAATGTTTAGCTTTTTACTTTGTATTTAGGTTTCAATGTAATATTTATTACGTAAATATTATTTTTTATATTAACAGCAAGCTGTTTTTAATACACAAAGAAAAAGCACTGCTAAACAATCATAGAAATAAATTGGAAAACAAGAAAATATTAAAAATTTTTTGTAAATTTTTGTTTTGGATAACCAGAATTTTTCAGATCAAGATGATTAACCCACCTGGTTTTTCTAGTGGTGAACTCATCGTCCCAAATCAGCTGATTTTGAAGTCGAGAGTTCTAAGGTTCAAATCTTAGTACAGTGGTTCTGGAGGCTAAATAGAAAAAAAATGACTGTTATATGGTTAATGACGCTGCAATGAACTCAAATAAAAAATCTTTAATCTGGTGGCATGAAAGTTTGGCACATCAAAATTTTAATCATGTGAAAAGTTTTTTGAATCAAAATGGAATTTTCTGTGAAGATAAAAATTAAACATTCTGCAAAGCCTGAGTGCAGGGAAAGCAACATTGTGATTTATTCAAAGAAAGTAATTCAAAGTTTTTAACCAACTGAAGTTGAAAACATAATCCGTGCTAATGTCTGTAGTCCTACGAAGTCGACTCAATAGGTGGCTCTAGTTACATGTTTTTAATGAAAGATGACTATTCGAATTATAGATATGTGTATTTTTTAAAATACAAGCAAGAAGTTTATGGTAAGCTTGAAATTTTTGTGAAACTGTGTTAAAATCAAACAGGTCAGAAAAATAAAATCTTAAAAACAGATAACAGAAAGGAGTTTGTTAATCACCATGTGAGAAAACTTCTGACTCAGTAACAAGTAGAATATCAAACTACTGTTTCTTATAATACTGAATTGAATGATCATCCTGAATAAGATAAGCATATGATCACTGAGGCAGCTCAGATTGATGACAGCAAAACATTTAACAAAGTTATTTTGGGCTGAAGCAACAAATACAGCTATGTATCTGATTAATCTAGAACTGGGACAAGTACAGTGGAAGGTAAAATACCTTATGAATTGTGAGTTTTGATTTAAAAAATCACTCGTTGGTACAGAATTATGGTTGCATATACCAAAAAAGAAGAAAAAGAAGCTTGATCTTAAAAGTAGAAAAGAAATCTTTGTATGTTAAGGTGAAAGTACAAAAGAACTGAGAGTTTATTTTCCAGATATGAATGTTACTACATTCACTCGTACACTGGAAAGAGATGTTATTTTTGTTTTATCTAAACCAAATAATTTCTTGTTTTTGATTGAAATGTGAACATGAAGAAAGAAGAATCTACACCTGAAGTTGAACATGTTGAAAACATAATTAAGGCTGTGACTACAAATGAAAGTTTAAAACGATGTTCCCTGAACATGATCATTAATAGTCCTATAAATAGAAGAGAGCTTCATCCAATGGATCAGCTGCTGCCTCCAGTTAAGTATAATGATTACGAGACTGTCTTTTAGTGTGAATGACATTGAAAAACCAACATCATTGGAAGAAGCTAAAGAGTCAGTTTTTTCTAAGCATTGGGAGGATACTATGGAGGTAGAGTTGAAATCATTAGCTGAAAATTACAGATGGGATGTTATTGATAAGCCAGAAATAAGTGATGTTACTGACAGCAAATACGTTTATAGAATTAAACAAACTAGTCAAGGTAAAATATATAATTCAATTTAAATCTAGATTAGTTGCCAGAGGGTTCATGCAGAAAGGGTCAATATATGATGTATGTTAATTCTCCTGTTGCCAAATTAAATTAAGTTTGATTAATGTTAGTTGTTAGTGTAAATTTTGACTGGCCTTTTACACAAATGTACGTCTGCAGTGCCTTTATACATGGCAAACTGAAAGAAAATGTACTTATGTGTTTACCTGAGAATTGCAGTTTACCAAATGGTAAATCGTGCAAACTTAAGAAAAGATTTATGGATTAAAAAATTCTCCCAAATGATGATATGATAAATTTCATGAATACTTGATACCTCAGAATTAATTAAAAATGTATGTACTATTTATGTCAATGATATAATTATCATGGGCTCAAATAAGCAAGAAATTAATGTTTTTAAAAATGAAACAAGTTTGAAATGAAAGATGTGGGTCAAATTTCATATTATTTAGATATTACTGCAGAACAAAATTTAAAAGATGGCATGATAACGTTGAATCAACGTAATTATCTAGAAAATGTACTTAAAACATTTCAATGTCCGATTATAAAATTGTCTCTACTCCAATGCATAATAATTTTGATTAGAATTATTTGCTGAGAGAAAAACCACAAAATACTGAGTTAAAAAATAAGGGTAAAAAATTAATAGGTTGTATTAATGTTAGGCAGCAGACCAGATTTGTGTATAAGTATCAGTACGCTAAGCAGATACAAAAGTTGTGCTAGTAATGATTTAGTATGTCTTAAAAGAGTTACGTTACATTAAAGGAACTCTTCAGTTGAAATTAATTTATATTAAAAATTTTACTACTGATATCAAAGGTTTTGTAGATGCTAACTGGGCACCACTAACAGAAAATTCATCAGCAGAAATTATTTTAAAACCTTTAATTGTATTGTGTCTTGGTAATCAAAGAAACAATCTTGTGTTGTTCTGCCTTCCACTGCAGCAAAATATACCTCAGTCAAATATCAGTAGGACTGTTGATTTAAAAATATTTTAATTGAATTAGATGTGACGGGTTCAAGTGATTTAGATGTACTTTTATTTCAATTTAATAGATGACTTTTACAATTTGTCAGCTATATGAATTTGACCCACCAGCTTGGTCTAGTGGTGAACATGTCTTCCCAAATCAGCTGATTTGAAAGTCAAGAGTTCCAGTGTTCAAGTCCTAGTAAAGTCAGTTATTTTTACATGGATTTGAATACTAGTTCATGGATACCGGTGTTCTTTGGTGGTTGAGTTTCAATTAACCACGCATCTCAGAAATGGTCTACCTGAGACTGTACAAGATTACACTCATGCAAGTCATCCTCATTCATCCTCTGAAGTATTAACTGAAAGGTAATTACCAGAAGCTAAACAGGAAAAAGAAAGATAGCTATACGAATTAGTAAATCTTGCGCGCAGTCTGAATTGTTAACGCACACTTACTTTAAGTATCATTTTATTCAAAAGAAAATTAAACAAGGTGTAATAAAAGTATGGTATATACTATCATACGTTCAAATGGTTGACATGCTCACCACGCCTCTCAATAAAATGTCATTTGTTTTTTTAAGAAAGCTAATGTTAAATAAAAAGTAAGTACCAGTTTATTTTTATTTTTTGTTGACATACTTAAAGTTGATTATGTTTTGTTTTTGATTGTTTTGGTGTGTTATGTTATTATATCTAATATTACTATATTTGTAAGGTTATTATGTTTGCATGTATTATTTTTGTTATTGTAAACATTTTGATTGAGAGAAGGTGTTTGTGATATAATTGAGATGTTGGCTTGTATTGATCGATAGCAAGTGAGTGTCCACAGTAATAGTAATGTAAAGGGGGAAAAAGACAACAACAATGAAAAAGAAGCCATGCAATATATGAAGATTCTTGTTTACAGTTATAAGTTTTTGAGTTATTAAAATTACATTTAAGAAGTGAACTGCTAGTCATCAATGTATGTATTTATTTAAAGCAGTCTGTAACAATTAACAGAAAAAGTTATTTAATATCTAAAACTAGAAGTTTATCTTGATTTCTAAACAATCATTGCAAGTAGACACTGAAAATCTAACATTAAAAAAAATATATGAGGGGCATTCAATAAATAATTAATGAGACAAATGGATATAGAGAAAAAATGATTTATTCAACAACAATGAAACTTACACTACTTTTCAACTAGTTTCCAATAACATTTACACTTATTCCACTGTTCTGCGAGCTTTTTGATTCCTGCTGCGTAGAAGTCTTTACCTTGCTGTTTGAACCATTTGTGTACCGCTTTTTTGACCGCTTTGTTGTCGTCAAACTTCTTGCCCCTAAAACGTCTTTGAGCGAGCCAAATAAATGAAAATCAGACGGGGCGAGGTCTGGGCTGTAAGGAGAATGTGGTAACAACTCTCAACCTAACTTCTCTTGAGTGTTTCTCCTGTTCTCTGAGTGATGTGGGGGCATGTATTGTCATGAAAGAGAATTGCTCTCACTTTCTGTTAGAGCAAGTAAGAAAAGAACTTACTGTTCATGGTATGTTGTTCTTCTAAATAGTATTAAAAATTGGGCCTTGCAAGTCCCAGAAGACTGTCAACATCACTTTATATTACAAAAGCAGCTGACGTGAGTTTTGAATTTTTTTTGGTGGGCAAATCCAGATGTTTCCACACAAGACTTTGCTCTTTGGTATTGGGCTTGAAATGGTGTATCCACATTATATCACAAGTTATTACACGATCTAGAAGGTGCTAGAACCTGCTTTAAACCATTCTTTGAGTTCAGATAAAATGCAATTCCAGGTGTCTTCATGGGCTTCAATCAACTCTCTTGGAACTATCTCAAACACATTTTGCAATAATTCAGCATGTCATGAATGAATTTATGAATAGCAATTTGGGAAAGTTTGACTCGCCTGTCTTCACAAATAAGATAATTTATGAGATTTTGCAGCACGGTAGTGTAGTGGAAACTTCAACTGGTTTTCCAGAGCGATGTAGATCAGCGACACTTGTTCTGCCCAAATTAAACTGTTCCTCCCACTTATACACATTACTGCAGTTTAAACATGTTTCACCACACTATTTCAACATTCTTGAGTAAATTTCTGCTGGTTTCATACCTTCTGATAGCAAAAATCTTATCACTGAACATTGGTCTTCTGGTGTACACGTTTCAAGTGGAGCTGACATTCTGAAATCAACAAAAAAGGTTGTGTTTAGATTAATTATGGTCGAACAGCTGATTAAATGTCTTCCCAAAATTGCCAACTTGACCCTCAAAAAATTACATTGTCACTGAATAAACAGTTTTTTCTCTACATCAATTTGTCTCGTTAATTATTGAATGTCCCTTGTATATAAAAGAAAAAATGACAAATGAATACTAATGTTTAATATTTAAAAATTTTTGAAGTATTCACAGAGTAAAAAGTCACAAAATACTTATACAAGTATTGTTTTATAATAAAATCCTACGTAGAACTGATTTTTGTTATGTACAGGTGTTTTGTGATTATTATTTATATGTATGTATTATGTGTTGTCATGATTATTATTTATCATAATATGTTTTATGATTGATCTTATATAACTCTTATCCTTATGTGAAAGTGAAGATGAGATGATAAGTGACAGAAAAATGCTAAAGTCACACTGAAATTGAACTCAATACTTTCAGAATATTGGTTAGTGGACTACAACCAAGTTACTTTGTAATATTAATATTACAATTTGTACACTTAAGACAATTAAAAAAAATTAAAAACATATATATAAATTAAAAAAGGCCAAATTACATACCACATGACCAGTATAAAGTTTCCTTAAGTGATAAGGCGAATCCACAAATAAAGGTTTACATTTAATAATAGTTTCAGCATTAGGATGAAGTCCACTTCCAATTAATCTAATAACATACTGCCAATCATCATAACAAGGATGGGATTGAAGAGAATCAAGCTGCGCTTGTAAACTACGAAATACTGGTTTATACCAATGCAACCTTCTTCTTTGAAAATGTATGGCAAATTCAGCACGCTGTTGTAATGACCAAAAATGAGATGACAGTAACTGTCTAGGAAAGAAATATCTGAAAAAAATGATTTATTATGCATTTCTATTAATGAAGTATTTACTTAACACTAAATTTTATATGTGGCATACTTTAAGTTAATGCTAATTTTTAATTTACCACTAATTTATTCCTGGGATGAAAATAGATGCATATAGCATATTTTTTAATATTGTTAGCTAATGAGCATGCTAGCCATATTACTGTCATACAATCTGCATAATCAATTTATAATACATGATAAACTAAATAATTTTTTTGACTTGTTCAAGCAGTAATTCAGTCTTGATGGTAAAACACAATTCTGCAGGGTTAGATGGTGAAACTACAATTATAGTTTTTACCTATAAATTTTTATAATTTTTTGGTTAAATAAGAATCACTGTAAAAATAGAAAATAATCTGTTTTGGGAAGAAATATATATTCATAACTTTTTATTACAAAATCTTACTCCACTTTTGCCATTATTTTCTAGGACTCAAAATGAATCATGCTTGTATAAACTATAAAAAAAATTCAGGATACAGTTCAATGAGACTGTATGTTTTGCATGATAATGCTTCAACTCATAAAACGAACCAAGCAGTTTGAATTAAAATAATTTGCATTGAAATCTTTGATCACCTTCCCTGCAGTCCTTATTACAGACCAAGTGATTTAAATGATTATCATCCATGTTGTTCTGCAAAATAACCTCCTAGCTGGGCTCAAACAAATTTAGGATTATAGTTTTCCCTCAAACAAAAGTCAAATACATCATAGTAGCTTCATCCTCCTATACTTATCTCTTATATTATTCTACCTCCTATATTTTTCATCTTATAATTATGGGTTTGGTTCAACATCTAAAAAGTAAGTTTCTTCCTTAATAATATTATATATATAATACATATAATATATAAATTATATATTAAATGAAACTTAAATCACTGAAACACAGTAAACAGATAAGTTAAACTACCAAGAATCAATATTTGCAGGAGCTTGCATCTTCAGTTTGTATTTAATTCTACAATTACATTAAAATCAATTGTTTTTTTAAGAATTTGGAAATTGTCAAAGTTGTTACTCCAGTACTGTGCAGCAGAGTTGCGTGTTCATCCCCAATAAAATTCAAGATTATAAAACAGTAACAATTTCGGCCTTTTTTTTCGGTTGTTTTTAAAATTCTGAATTTAAAAAAACAATTGATTTTAATGTAATTATAGAATTAAATACCAGCTGAAGATGCAGGAGCCCATGAAAATCGATTCTTTGTATTAATTTGAAAGTTTAACTAATCTGTTCAGTGCATTTAGGTGGTTAAATATTCAATTAATATTAAATTTAATTTAGCACAGTGGTCAAATGTTAATGAATTATTTGAATTTTTAAATAATTTTATATATATATATAACATTTTCTGAAAATTCAAATAATTCATCAGCCTACTAACCACAGTGCCAATTAACCTCAAATAACAACAAAATTACTACCAAACACAGTAAGAGAAATCCTAAAAAACTAATAGTAAAATTCAACTGTCGCAGGATCCTGCATCATCAGTCGGTACAAAATTCTACAATATTTTACTTTATTTGCCTGGCAATTCAAAATTATACACAATTTTGTAACTCTGTATTAAAAATTAAGAATAATAACATATGTAAACTAAATTACATCTGATAATACTCGCAACAAAGTTTACATATAGAATTCATAATTGTTCAATTTGGCCCCCTCCTCCTGCACGGCTCACATCTAAGCAATAGCCTGACCTCGTCCCACACACGAGGAAGCATATCTTGTGTTAGTGAGTTCATCACAGCTGTGATACTATTCCACAGATCGACCAAATTTGTTGGTAGAGGTAAACTACATCTTTCACACATCCCCACAAGAAAAAGTCACATGATATGAGATCAGGTGATCTTGGAGATCGGAACAGAAGTGCCAGGCCTTCATTCCCAACGTGTCCTATCCATCATTGAGGTAGAGATTCATTCAGATAGCATCAAACACCTAGGTGCCAATAGGTCAGAACTCCATCCAGTTGAGAAACAAAGTCTTGTGCATCTTCATTTAGTTGAGAGAAAAGCCAGTTTTCCAGCATGTCCTGGAACGGAAATCCCAGTAACTGTGTTCCACAAAAAAAATTGGTCCATAAACCTTTGTTTGCAATAGGGAGAAAAACACATTAAACTTGGAGGAGTCTCTCTCTCATTTTGCAGTGTATCATAGGGATTTTGTAGACCCCCCGCACATACGAATATTGGGCTTTAGAAATTAGATTACTTCATCTTCGATAGTTAAAAATTACTATATTACACATAAAATATCATCATATCAAGCTTCGATATGTTAATATTTTATAAATTTTAAGAACACTTACCCAAAAATTGTTCTTACTATTTTTGTGGTTTTGATATTATAATTAATTATATTATTCTACACAGTAGATAGAATGTTTGAAAATACAGTCAAACCTCCATAAATTGAATCTCCTTAATTCAAATAACTTTCTAAATCGAATATTTACTTTGTCCCCTTGAAAAATCCTCTTTAAATCGAATTAAATCACCTACATTATTTGAAAATTTTGAAGACTTGATATAAATATTATTTCTTTGATGAAAACGTTTTTTAAACATTTTCAATAAAGAATTTAGATACTGCACACGATTTCCAAAGAAGCATAGATAGCATGATAGTAAACTCAGTTTAATCATGTGTATAGCAATCGTTAGTGTGGACTGTGAATTTTATCTGGTACTGTATGCCTAATGTTAATCAACTTCCGTTTTATTACCGTTGCCGGAGTAGTCAATAACGAAAGTACATACATGGTGCCACTATATGATGAGTAATATCCTTTCTTATTCCTTACAGCAGGCTATGCATAACGAGTCAGATTTTACTAGAGTATGCGTTTTGATTTAACATAGTTAACATAAAAATTGTTATTACTAATTGTGTTTTACAATTTACATTTACACAATGCACTAGATTTTCTTGCAGAATTCAAGTTTTATTTCATTCTAAAATTTACAATTCATTACGTACTGTCACCAAATGGCTTCAGCGGCACGTGATACCTTATAACCTTATGGTAGCCCTGAAAAGGGCTGTTGTGTTGTCGCCGTCGCTGAATGGCTTCGACGGGTTGCGACAATTTAAAACCTTATAGTAGCCTTAAAAGGTGTGTTGTTGTCGCCATATGGCTTTGATGGCTCATTGAAATTTAAAACCTGGTGGTGGCACTAAACAGGGTTACACAATGCACTAGATTTTCTTGCAGAATTCAAGTTTTATTTCATTCTAAAATTTACAATTCATTACGTACTGTCACCAAATGGCTTCAGCGGCACGTGATACCTTATAACCTTATGGTAGCCCTGAAAAGGGCTGTTGTGTTGTCGCCGTCGCTGAATGGCTTCGACGGGTTGCGACAATTTAAAACCTTATAGTAGCCTTAAAAGGTGTGTTGTTGTCGCCATATGGCTTTGATGGCTCATTGAAATTTAAAACCTGGTGGTGGCACTAAACAGGGCCGTTTTTTGCATTAGCTCTGAAAAGAGCTGTTGGGTCCGGAAGCTGGTCTCCGGCAAAGTCGACTTGGCTGTAGTCGAAGTGTTGCGGCTTGTCCATAGAAATCAGACTGGGCTTCCCCTCAGCAGCAGTTGCATCCTCACAACAGCATGGCAATGGTGGCCCCCAGAGCCCCGCAGTGACGGGTCGGCATTGGTCATCCCACATTGTGGCAGCCAGGGATCTTCTTCTTCTTCTTCTTCTTCTTCTTGGTCTTCTCCAGGTGGTGGTCGATGATGAATTGAAAATTTACTCTCATGTATGTTCTTTTATTGGAACCTGCTAGTGGAAGGACTGCTGTGCCACTATGGTGGGAGAACTGCACGGTCATCTGTGTGGCGGGAGTGATGCTTGTGCAAGTGCGTATGTATGCTGTACTCCCACTGACATCTGAGCTACTACCGTTGCCATCTGCTGGTATTAAGTTAGGCATATATGTGGTAACAGTACATTTTTGTCTCTTCTAGCTCCTTTTTGTTTAAACTTTGATACGTATGCCTACTGTACCTTTTTAATAGCCGCGTTTTATAATCAGCATACAGTGGAAACATACAGAATTATCTATCAGTGATAAAATAAAGATTATGAATAAAGACTATAAAAAAAGAAAGACATTGCTCACGAATGCGGAATTCCATCAAGCACTTCACTGACAATTTTAAAAAATTAGAGATAATACTGTCAGTTAAGAGGATTCAATCACCAAAGAAAAAGCACAGATGTTTGCAGAGGTGTTGAGGCATAAACAATTTCAAGCGAGCGACAGATGGTTAGAAAAATTCCAGAGACATGGTATTGCGTTCTATAAAGTTAGCGGTAAAAGTGCTAGTGTTAGTGAAAATGTATGCGAATCGTGGAAACAATGATTAATCGCTTTGTTAAAAGACTATTAACCACAAAATGTTTTTAATGCTGATGAAACCAGATTATTTTACAAATGTCTTCCAGCTCATACTCTGGCTTTTAAAAATGACAAATGCCATGGTGGAAAGAACAGTAAAGAGAGAATTACCTTGTTACTTATCGCTAACATACGGGTACAGAAAAACATTAACTTTTTTTTTTTATTGGAAAATCTGCCAAACCTAGGAGTTTCAAGAACATAAAATCTCTTCCAGTTACTATGCTGCAAACAAAAAAGCATGAATGACGGCTAAATTACTTTTAGAACAATTAATTAATCTAGACAAAGATAATGTGAAACAGAAGAGAAACATTTTGTTATTTATGAATAACTGCACTGTGTATAATTATATTCCGACATTGAAGAAAATTACAGTAAAATTTCTGCTTGCCAATACAATGTCAAAACTCCAACCCCTTGATCAAAAAATTATTAAAAAAATGTAAAACTCTACAGAAAAGAAATGCGTGAAATTATAGCAGGTGTTGAAGATGGCGCAGGAAAATGTATATAACTATGTTACAGGTTGTACATTTCGTTGACAAAGCATGGAAGAATGTCTGTCCAGAATCAATTGTAATTGCTTCAAAACTTATGGATTTTCATCTGGAAAAAATCAAAATAATTTGTAGACCCTTTCTCAATTTCAAAAGGATGAAATTTCATTTGACTTGTTCGCACTCTTGATGATTATATTGCAGTTAGTGCCATTCCAACCAATGATATCATCATGTCTGTTTACGCCAATGCGTAAAGTAGATTTGGTCTAGTGGATTCAAGGTCTTCTCGTAGTGTCAAGTTCACTGTAATTTTCTATTTTGTCTGCTGTGGTCTTAATGATTCTTAAAAACAGTTACTATTTACCCAACCCACCGGGTTGGTCTAGTGGTGAACGCGTCTTCCCAAATCAGCTGATTTGGAAGTCGAGAGTTCCAGCGCTCAAGTCCTAGTAAATCCAGCTATTTTTACACGGACTTGAATACTTGATCGTGGATACCGGTGTTCTTTGGTGGTTTGGTTTCAATTAACCACACACCTCAGATATGGTCGAACTGAGAATGTACAAGACTACACTTCATTCATACTCATACATATCATCCTCATTCATCCTCTGAAGTATTATCTAAACTGTAGTTACCGGAAATTAAACAGGAAAAAAGAAAAGGTGAAAGAAGTTACTATTTACCCAACACATTCAAAATTTAACCTCTATTCCATTAAGTGCTAAACATTTTTGTATTAATTTCATTGTTCAATTTTCTGTTTTATTATGTTTTAATGTTTGTAATTGTTCATGTTTGTTCATGTTAAAAACTGATGTATCCAAGGTGAGCGGTATGTTGCATTTCTAACGCAATTCATACTTCCAACAAATATACATATGTTTATCGTTGCTAAGGGCAGTTGTTTTGGCAATGGTAGGCAATAGGAAAATCATTCCATTTTTAACTATTAAACCATTCAGTTCAGTACAAGCTTATTGTATCATGTGTTATACTAAACGTTCTTATATAAACATTAATTTTATTAAACTTAATTTCTATTTAGTTTTTATTGCGTGAATCTTATTCATCTGCATTTATACTAAACATAATTTTGGCAACCCCGACGTGATTCAAGTGAACGCATTAAATTTGTTAAACGTGTCGGTGTGTTTAAAACGTGAACTTTTCATATCAGTTAAACATACTCAAGGACTAATTATCAACTTCGTTCACTTTACATCATTGATCACTTGTAAATATATTTTGAATTTTTACTTAAGATTAATGATTAAACGACCATTGCCGATGCAGATGCTCCATTCAGTTCTTGTATTGAAGTATTAAGTACACATGCAGCTGGGATCAGATCTACAAAGTTTCTTGGTTTTCAAAATTACCGATGTTACTTCTATTTTTGAAGCATAATTTATCACAAAAATACATGGAAAATGGAATATGTCAATAATGCAACAGTTTTCCAGTTATACTATATTTATTGATGTTATGTTTATAAGTATATGATTGTGAAAAAAGGTGATTTAAGTTCTTTTGTTTTCAGTCTTTGTTAAATTGCAGATTTTATTATTGTTATCCTATATTCAGTTTATTTTGTGTGATTAAAGTCCAATACTTTTTGGCAAACGAGTTATGTTTAATTTTTTGTAATTTACCCAACAATGTCTGTGTCACATTTAACCATTGATAAGGATTCCGATGAAGATGATGAAATGGAACAAGGAGAAATTACAATTACAGCAACAGATGTGAAATCAGCAATAAATAATCTTAGAACATAATTTGAAAGTTCAAGCAAAATTGAAGATTGTGTATTTAGTGCATTAATGAAGATTGAAAATGCCCTTGATTTTCAAATCTGTCAGAAGAAAATTCGAAAAAAAAATACAGACTTTTTCAAAAAATAATTAAAGGTATTGTACTAATTTCATTTTTTTTAAATTTTTACTTAATACTATGCACATGTAAAATATGCATAATGTAATTTAGTACTGTAGTACATTATTATAAATTAACATAAATCTTTATTAAATTATTACATTTTTCTGTAAAATTATTTAGTTTCATTATTTTACCTCTCTGAATAGAAAACTCCCTAAATTGAAAAAAAAAATTGGTCCCTTGAAATACGAATTAAGAGAGGTTCGACGCGCGTGTGTGCGTGCGCACGCCCGTGTCTGTGCATGTCTCTCTCTCTCTCTCTCTCTCTCTCTCTGTGTGTGTCTATCTGTCTGTCTGTGAATGTCTGTTGTCTGTCTGTGTGCCTCTGTGTGTGTGTGTATGTGTGTCTGGCTCTGTGTGTGTCTGTGTGTCTATTGTCTGTCTGTGTGTGTGTGTGTATGTCTGTGTATGTGTGTCTGGCTCTGTGTATGTCTGTGTATGTGTGTCTGGCTCTGTGTGCCTGTGTGTGTGTCTACTGTCTGTCTGTGTGCCTCTGTGTGTGTATGTGTGTGTCTGTCTCTGTGCGTCTGTTTGTGTGTGTTTATGTTGTGTGTCTCTGTGTCTGTCTGTGCGTCTCTCTCTCTGTATGTGTGTTTGTATGTGTGTATTCCTGTTTTACCCATGCAGAAATGACATATATGACATTGGTTTTATTCTTATATATTCTAGAGTTTATTTGGTGGTGCAAGTTGGCAGGAACAGGAAATAATATTATTCCTAAAAATGCAACAAAACTTCCTAGAGTAGCGTAGTGAATATAAGTAATTTCTGCTACAATTAATAACAAAGGAACTTTAATCAACATGAATACAATATTACCTAAGAACATTCACTGACCGAAGATATTAAAATAAAATGTAATATTTATTTATAAAATATATATTTATAAGCTAGCAATCTAACTATTGATTAAATCATGACATTTACTATTTTTTTTTTTTTTTTATCATAACAATTTAAATTTTCTGATAAATGGTAACAACATTCATTGTTGTTTATGAATGTTCTTATTATGAATTTTTTTTTATAAATAAGCAAATCAAAATCTATGAAATTGCAGCTGAACTGGGTATTTTGCAAACAAGTAAGCATGAAAATCATCTTAGAGCAATCACCTGAAATGTCAAACAATTTGTCTTGTTTATTAACAGCAGAACACTAGGAGAAACATTTGCAAAAGCTACTATATTTTTGGATTTTTTTTTGTTATGTGAAGGAAGGAAATGACTTTTTGGATAAAATTGTAATCACAGATGGTCAATATAGTTTTATTTAAATGAGATAGAGTTTACTTAAGTGGAAACATTCCATATCTCTAAAAAATTGTTGAAAGTTTTCATCTGCCGGAAAGAAGATGCTGACCTGTTTCTTCAATTAATAAGGTGTACATGCTGAATGATTTCTATGATTAATGTGGAATCATGTTATGAAAACTTAAAGGGGCTGAGAAAGATGACTGAAGATCAACGATCAAAAAAGCTCAAAAATGCATTGAAAATGCAACACTTTTTATTTAGTATGCATCATGAAGGAAAAAATTGTCATGCTATAATAAATGTTTAAATAAACAAGTTATGTAGAAAAGTATCTTAATGATACTTCCAGGTAAATAAAAGGATTTTCATACATATTCTATTTATATATATTTTTTTCTGTTAGTACAACTAACTCTTGGGCTATCCCTTACATAGTTTTTATTTATATTTTATAGAGCTCTCTCTATACCTCTCTCTCTCTCTATATATATATATATACATATGACAAAATATCATGAAATATACCAAAAAAATGAAGGAATCCAACCTCATTATACAAACAACAACAATATTTTTTCTTTGTTGATGAAATCATCAACAAAGATAGTTTTTGTAGGTTTTGTAAGTTTTTGTAGGCAAGAGTTTTTGTAGGACTTAAGTGTAAAGACTATATGATCAGATGCAATTTATACATACATGTAATAATATAAACAACTATAGAAAAAAGGAATAACTCTACTTACAGCAAAGGAAATATAACATAAGTAAACATTGGTAACAACGATACTATAAGAACTGGTGTTACTTTAACAATATCCTTAGGCATTTTATAATATAACTGTAATTCACTTCTTTTTAATGAATGCAAACCCATTGTACTCAAATTCTTTTTTCTTACAACAACAATGTAATTTTTTAAATCTGCATAGAAATCCTAAAAATAAATAAATGTTTATTAAAAATAACAAAAACAATGTGACATTATTTAGTTAATATAAAGCACATAAGACATAAGGAAAATTATACAAAAATAAAAAATAAAATGATATCTATGAAAAAAAAAAACACAATTTGAATGCGATATATGAATCCTCTTCAATTTTTTTTTCTTTTGAATCCACTAAAAAACTAGAAGATATTTATGAAAGTAAATTTATTTTTATTCTAGTAAACAGATCTTCACACAAAGAAACTGAAATCAAATATACTCATTTTACACATCCAATAATCTTATCACTCAGCATTTCATTCAGTTTTTGAAAATATGCCACAGAAAACTTGGTTCTGTATTAGATGACAAAGCCATGGAACAAACTGGTAGTTAAATTACAAACTTATTTAGATAAATCTGATAACATTAGTGTCATATGTTCTTGTGATAAATAGACAGGTAACAACTTTTTTTTATATGACTTACTATTATATGACATTTGATCAAAAAATACACAGAATTTTAATTTTTCTCAAAAAATCATTATTCATTCATTAATATTGATTTTGTCACCTTCAAATTACTACATAATAAATTTGTGCCAAGTTTTTTTCCAATTTTTGAAGCACCTCTTAACACAATTTCTGGTATGACATTCAGCTCCTTCAGTGATTCTGTCTTCATCTCTTCAATGTTGTCAAAACATTGTCTTTCATGTTGCTTTTCAGCTTTGGGAAAAGGAAGAAGTCACAGGGGGGCCATGTCCAATGATTACAGAGGCTGAGGCATCATTACAATGTTGTTTTTGACCAAAAATTCATGAACAAGCAGTGAAGTGTGAGCAGGTGCATTACCGTGGTGCTATTGCCATGAATTGTTTTGCCACAAATTCAGGCGTTTTCTTTGGATTGCTTCATGTAAACAGCATAGAACTTCCAAGTATTAATCCTTATTGACTGTGGGATAGTGATTCGACAATTATCCATATCATTTTCTTCACTTTTTCAACATTGTCATCAAATGTTAATGTTCTGGGACGCCCAGGATGCCTTAATCTGAATAAACTTCTCTTTGTCAACTTAAACAATCCGTTCATACTTTCTCAATAATATAACATACATATTCATGTATTTTTTTTTTTTATTAATTTCAATGGTCTGTCTATAATCAAGATAAGGACTGCCTACTCTTTTTCAATTTCTATTTTTCTAATGTTAGGTAAAAATTTAACCAGAAAACAAATAAAATAATTTAGATTATATTAAAAATAAAATAGTCACTCAACAAATAAAATATCTGGATCACAAATTTTAGATGGAATATTTATATTAAATTTATTAATCTGGTTATAAGTATTAAAATAAATTTTCATTTTTAAAACTAAGTTACTAAGAATGAATATTTAGCAATAATGTAGCAACTGTTTCTACCTGAGGAGTAAAAATTAATAATAAAATATTTAAGAGTAAAAATATTATAATAAAATAATGTTTATAAATATAATGTTTAAATTATTATTACAAGTTCAAATATTATAATAATATTAATTTACAACACAAAATAATAAAGACTATTATTTATTTCATTGAAGCAGCAAATAATAAAGATTTAGAATAATTAAACCTAACCAAGGTGGCAATTATTCAACACTTTTACTCCTCCGGCCACGGATATCATTTGAAATTTTGACAGAACATCATTTTTAGTACTCCAGCTCCAGATATAATCTGCAATTTTGAAGAAACATCATTTTGGTATTCCAGAACCCTAGATATCATTTGAAATTTTGAAGAATATCATTTGGATTTTCTGGAATTGCAGATGTAATTTGAAATTTCAAGAATCTTAATAATCAACAAATTACTACAATAAAAGGGATTGCAACATTTTAGATCTACAACATCATTTGCGTAATAGCTATTTAATTTATTATATTTAACTTATATTGTTTTATCATTTATGTAAAATTATTTGATTCACTTCACATTTAATTTACTTTATTAATAATTCACATTGTTAATTTAAATTACTATTATTATGGGTAGGGAACAATTAATTAGACTAACAGGGTTAGTAAAAGCCGCTATAACTAGGATTGGTACATTTACTCACAATTATGATCCTTCACAAAGTGATATTCCCACCTTACAAATTAAAATAAGGAATCTTCTTGAATTGCAAAGCAAATATGACAACATTCAATCAGAAAATGAATTGGAATATTTTGATGATGTTTTAGCTTTGGATTGTACTTAAGTCAAAGAAGACTTGTGAACTATAGAGTCCAAATTGAACATTTAATAAATAATAGTCAAAAATCATCTTATAAAGAATTTAGTTCAAATACTACATTTAAACAAACACAACTACAACCCATTAATATAGCTTTATTCGGAGATAATTTGTTAAGAGTGGTAGCATCATTTTAATATATTTATTGATTTAGTACAAAATAGAGATGACTTATCTAATAACCAAAAATTACATTATTTACATTCATCTGAAGGATGAAGCCTTAGCGATCATTAAAAATTGACCAATAACTAAAGAAAATTATATTATTGCTCTAGAATTATTAAATACATGATTTGATAACAAATACATAATTGCATTTCATAACGCTGAACGCATTTTAAGGTCAGATTCTATAAAAATAAAATCAATCGGTAGATACTTTATCAAAATTTATTACTGAAATTTCCACATCAAAATTGGTTTACAGTATTTCAAGATTATGGAAGGAAAAGTTATCAAATGAAAGGTTTCCCACCTTCAATTTTATTGAATTTCGTAACTCCAGAAAACAACTTCTAGAAAATATTAATGCATTCACTTCAAACACGGAAGTCAAAATAGAAAATGAAACAAAAGGACAGTGTCATAACAATTCAACCAAAGCTTTTAACAAGCGCTTTACCTTGAATTATAACAAGAAATTTAAAGGAAATGTCAGTTTTTATTCAAAATTTAAGTCTAAGCAATGTTTGTTGTGTAATTCAAATCATCATTTACCATATTGAAAAGAATTTTTAAATTTGTCCATTGAGGATTGTAAGGCCTTTTTGCGGGATATAATAATTGTTATTCTAATTGTTTATGTAAAGGTCATTCTATTAATGAATGTCATTCAAAATATCAATGTCAGATTTGTAATAAAAAAACATAATACTCTTATTCATTTGAACAAAATTAATGATTCTAATTTAGATAGCAATAAGCCTGAAAATAATGCCTATTGTTCATTTAATAATCAGTCAAAAGAAAATATACTTTTATCAACAATCATATATAACACCAATGACATATATGGTAATCATTATTCGTGTAGAATCTTGTTAGATTCTGGTAGCCAGGCAAATTTTTGCACACATAAATTTGCCTGAAAATTAGGACTTGGAATAAAAATGATATCCCCATTTCAGGCATAAGTAACTCATTCAATCCAAATACAGTTTTATACTAACATTACACTCTCAATATAAAAACCATTTAAAGTGTAATGTGATGTTTTAGCTGATATATCAGACAGCCTTCCATCAACCACATTTGACATTACTAATTTTAATCTTCTTCATAATTTATTTTTAGCAGGTCCCAAGTTCAACAAAGCAAATAACACTGACATTAATTGGAGCTTAATTCTATTTAAGTCTTATCATACCAGAGAAATGCATTAGAAATTCCAGATATCCTGTTATTCAGGAAACTAAATTAGGATATATACTTAGTGGTCGCCTTCCTAATAACATTAAGGGCAACAATACTGTTGCATCTTTTCTTGTTCATAACACTCATTAAATCTCTCAACTATACTCGAGAATTTCTGGAAAATTGAAGAAACAGTTACATTTGATGCCTTCAAGTCGTAAAAATAATGCTGATTTAACTTCGAGTACAAGGGTTGAAGATATTAGTCATAGTGGTACTGTTAAACATAATCATATTGAAAGGAAAACAAAAAAGAAATATACTGGTAAAATATCATCAAAAACATTACCAATCGATGATATCATCAATGAAATGAATGCAACAGCTCCAAATGAAACAGATATTACATCTAACAATAAAGCAAATGATTCTAATAATGATGTAAACAAGATGGTTTATAAATATCTGTTAAAAGGCCAACAGTTAAAAGAAAACGAAGTGCTAGTACACTACCATTAAAATTTATTATCGATGACATAACAGTTGCAAAATCAATTGAATTACCTATACAACAAAAACCATTTACAAAGTTAAATTATATGGTTATTGTTGAAGAATTGACGGAAGATGATACAAAAAGAAATTCATTGAAAATGAAGAAGAATAAAAGACATAACAATAATCAAAATTTTAAGATATAATCACCATTTATTATTGAATGATAAGAAAAGGACAAAAAATATTGTTGTAAGTTCAAAAGTAGATGACAGATGTCTAAATATTAAAAAAAGACATAATAGACAAGTCAAATGAATGTAGTAAGGAATCTAATACCTGTGATTAAGATGATAAGTGACAATATAAAAAGTACTAATGATTAATGTTTTAATGATAACAAAGATTGTACAATCTAGAAAAATATATTGAGTAAAACAAATTGAAAAAAGATTGAGTAATCTAGAAAATAAAGATGCTAACAGATTTAGTTATAACAACATTAAACATTTATTTACAAAACAGCAATCATCATCTAAAATTAATGATAATGATATTGAACAAAAATCTAAAATAGAAATTGATGATAAAAAGAGAGTTAATGTGTTAACATGCGATAAAAAAATCATTCCAACTGAAAAAAATAAATTATGTCAACAATGTCGCAGTGTGCCAAGAAGTGTTAGAATGCTAGCTGAAGACCAAGATGATAAATTGGTAGAAATATCTGAAGCAAATGCTAAGAAAATTGCAGTCGGAATCAAAGTTAATGAATGGGGATCAGCCAGGAATATGTACAATTGTTATACACAGCCAATTCTTAATAATATTAATACAAGTGGTAGAGCCGAACACCTAATTTAAAAACTAGAGGAGAATAGGAAAAATAAAAAATTAATTGAAAAAGAATCATCTAATTCAGATAAACCTGTAATAACTAGCTCTGTTTGTAACTGTAATATTTATGAATCACTGAAAACAAATCGTATTGTTTATGGAAAGAGCACAGATGGAGAAGCAGATGAACAAAGAAAATAAAGATAATCAAAACCATTAAATTGAACAATGATTCAGCAACTCATATAAAAGAACGTGACAGATCAAAGAAATTCACTGTAAAAGATATGAGAAGTCAATCTTATGTCCAAGGACTGAAAGAATCAGAAATGATGGAACAATATGGTAATATTAAAAGAGACGAACCGATGACATCTTTGAAGTCAGATGTAACAAATGAAAACAAAAATAGAAAATTAAACACAAAACAAAAACAAAATAGTAATCAAGAAAATCATGACAGAACTAATCTAACTCAGGCTATTAGAAGATTTGTTACAAATTATGAATTCCATGTGTCTTTCGAAAAAAAAACCAATTAGTATTGCTAGTAAGTGTACACAAAAGGTTGCAAGTGCTAAAAATATCAATGCTCAGTCTGAAACAACTTCCAATAAATTACAAAATAATAATATCACAACAATCATAGTATTTCTCTACTTGCACAGTAGACTATGGCGGTCCTATTATGTATGATTCATGTTAGGCAGAGGTCTAAAAGTTCAAATAAATCTTATATGGCACCTTCATATGTCTCACTACTAAAGCTATCCATCTAGAATTAGTCTCTGATCTGACTTATTGCAGCATTTAAAAGATTTATATCACGTTGGGGTATTCGCACTCAAGTCTTTTCTGATAACGGTTCAAATTTCCGTTCCGCCAAAAATATACTTTATAATTTGTGTCAACTTTTAAATTCAAAAAACTAAAATCAGACATTCAAGCGTTCACTACTGCACAAGGTCTGATTCATTTGTTCTGATCTGATCATTTATTCCACCCTCTTCACCCCACTTCGGTGGTTTATAGGAAAGCTCAATCAAAGGCGTTAAATTCCATATACTTTGTGTTATTGGACAAAAGATCCTTAATTTTGAGGAATTATATAAAGTTTTAACACAACAGAAGATCTGTGCATAAATTATGCCTATTACCAATCTCAAACAATTTTTTTAAATAATGTTTTTACGAAATATTTTTTATTGGTTTAATTATTTCATACTATTGTTCTTGTAATTTCATTTGATTATATTCTTATAAGATAAATGTGAAATGCTCATAAATATTGTTTTAATATTTATAATCTAACTTACATATTTGTATTAATTTAATAATGATTTCACATTTATGTTATACAGTATATTATTATGTATTGATTTATATATATAAAGTGCAATAAGACACCAGTAATAATTGTTTGATTTTGAGGATTAGGATTCCTAGAGTTATTTATTATTTAAGATTAATGTGAATGTAATTTCAAACTGTTACAGATTAAATTATTCAATCGTATTATTATTTATTTAGCAATACGCTGATTATTATTAATTGAAATACTATATAGGTTATTTATTATGAGGTTTTAATTAATTTATTATACATTTATATGAATAATATTAATATTATATTACAATGAACTTAATTACTATGTCAACTAATCATAAAGATTAACAATTTAATATATTCTGGTTCATTTATTCATAACTAAACTTCGTTTGTTGTTCAGTTAAAATGCTTCATTGTGGATTGTGTTATGTATTAGCTTATTTGTAATTGCAAAAATCACATGATTCATTTGTTTGTAATAATTTAATTTATAATATATAAAAAACCAGTAATAAAAATATATATATCGTATGATTTTTGACAGGCAGTTATGTTAAAACTCAAATTTCACTTCATGTTCTTTTGATTTTATTATTAATGAGGAACTTTAAATTTTATTTAAAGAACTTTTAAATTTTTTAAATCCTTCAGACGGCTGCACTTGGCTCCCTCCACGCTAAAAGCAAGGTTTTACTTTACAATGGTTCTGACTAAAATAGTCAGTCTTCTGTCAGCTGTCAATGAATCAACATGTGTTAATACAATATTGATATACATACTGTTATTACAAGTTCAAAATAATATTGGTATATATGTTATTATGATTAATTTGTAATATAAAATAATAGACTATTATTTATTTGATTTAACCAGCGTATAATAAAGATTTAGAATAATTAAACCTAACTAAGATAATAAGCCAAGGCAGCAATTATTAAAAAAAATGTATTATGTGTGTGTATAAATAATATACGAGGTGCTACCCAAAAGTTCGAGGAATTTGAATTTCGTGTGCGAACCATTGCTGGTACAACCCGCTGCCGCTAGATGTGGCTAACAGTACTCTTTGTGATCAGTGTTCCAACAGCTGTGATGGTGAGAGGCTGCATTGTTGACTTTTGTGCGGTTGTGTAACGTGTTTTACAGCTTCGGTGAAGTTCTAAATGGCAGATTTTAAAGACCAAAGAACCTGCATCAAATTTTGCTTCATGCTTAAAAAACCTGGTGCAGAAACCCATCGCATGCTTGTGGAAGCATTTGGTGACAATGCTACAAGTAAAAGTAAAACTTTTTTGTGGTACAAACGATTCAAAGATGGACAAACGACAGTCGATGACAATGAGCGTTGAGGAAGACCATCACAAGCACAACACCGGAAAACATCGCGAAAGTGCGAGAGGCTATTGTTGCAGATCGTAGACAAACAATCCATGATGTTTGTGCAATCGTACAAATATCATATGGGTTCGTGCAAACAATATGAACATGAGATGCATTGCTGCAAAATTCGTACAGAGACTGTTGAACAGTGACCAGAAACAAAATCGCATAGCTGTCTGTAGTGAATTGAAAAATTCAGCAAGAGATGACCCTAACTTCATCTCCAACATCATAACCGGTGATGAGACATGGGTGTATGGGTATGACCCTGAAACTAAGCAGCAGTTGTCACAGTGGAAGTCGCCAAATTCATCGCTGCCAAAAAAAGCATGCCAAGTTCACAGCAACGTGAAGTCCATGATGATTTTTTTTTTTCGACATCAAAGGCATTATCCATGAGGAATTTGTTTCTCTTGGTCAAACTGTCAATGGAATGTTCTATTGTGAAGTTTTGAAGTGGTTACGTGAAAGCATTAGGCGTAAACGTTCAGATCTGTGGGGTAACAACAGCTGGGTTCTGCACCATGACAATGCACCCACGCACACATCGCTAGCCGTTCGGAATTTCTTGGCTTCCAAAAAGATGGCAGTGATTCCCCACCCACCCTATTCGTTTGATCTTGCCCCGTGCAACTTTTTTCTCTCTCCAAAAATAAAATTTCAATTGAAAGGCCATCGTTTTAACACAATTGAGAGATTCAGGAAGAAATGCAGAACATGCTTCGAACACTTACACCTGCAGACTTCCAGGGATCCATGGAATCATGGGAAAAATGCTGGGATCACTGTATCAATGCCCAAGGGGATTAACTTTGAAGGAGACAGTGGAAATTATAAGTTATGGTAAGCTATTTTATTTTTATTGTAAAATTCCCCAAACTTTTGGGTAGCAGCTCGTATATATACTTAACAGTTGATAAATTATTTATGATAAAAATACAATTTGTATAAAATCCTGTATAGCATTAACTTTTAGGAGTAAATTTTTTTTATGTATTAAAGTCTATTAATCATTAAAATGTAGGTCATCTAATTAATACTGTACCAATCACATGACTGTTAACGGGCAAGTTCTCTGTTTCAACATTATTCATTTTCATCATCTATCAGAAAATTATAAAAAAATTAAGCATATTTACAAATCCTTTTGAAAAGTTCTTGTAATCTTTAAAATCTGTATTCTAATTTTTGCAACCATCAACAATTTTTGTCACCATTTAAAAATTCAAATTTATAAAATACTGACAAACCGATATCTACGTTTCAATGTACACCTAATGTATTTTTTTTCAATTTAACTAATATTATATCTTACAATTTGAAGCATGCTAAATTACATTTACCTTTGTTCCCAACATAAACACTCTATATAGCTGTGTTGCTTTAGGAAAACGTTTATCAAGAATAACAGAATAACGTTCAATAAATGCCATATACCTTGACAAAAAATACTGCTCTCTGGGCTCATTTTGCTTTTTCCCCCAGTGCATACCTCTGCAAAATTAAACCTGCAATTAATATGATATTTCTAATAAAAACAAAACAAATACATTACAGAAAATAATTGACATTATACTACATCATTCTTAGATTACGATTTGGAAGAAGAAGGCTGTATATAATAAGCATTTCATAACACTAATTATTGATATAATAAACTTTTTTTTCATTGACTATAATATAAGAAGCCACTAGTTAGGGTTCATACGTTAACTTCTGAGCAAGTAATAGAATCAATGGATAGTCTCAAAGGCAGTCACTATATCAGAATGTCTCATTAAAAAGAACCTGTCCAGTGATTTTTAACATTGTGTCAACACAAGTGACAATTCTCACGGCATCTTCAATGATAGAGAGGGCAAAAGATAAGTACAGCAGAAGGTAAATCATTAGGCTATCATCAATAGACATTGATCTATACTGCCTTAAGTAGCAATATTGCGTGTCCTGTGAGCTGCAAGTAACTGATTTTAGGTGTCTTTTGTTACATACCCCTGCATTTCCTAAATTAAATTACCACCAAATTCATTGTAATAGTTTTATCTGGCAAACTTATACATATTCCAAACAAAATCAATGTAGATAATAATTTACAAATCTAAAATAGTTCTTTCTCAGTCTTCCTGATCTAGTTCCATTAAAGGTTGCTTGATTAAGGTCCTATATTTCATTACTATATATGGAAAATTTTCTTACATACTGAGATTAAAAGCCATAAAGAGATTTAAAATGAATCATTTTTGAATGTCAGTTTCTAGAGTAGAAGTGATTACACAAATTTGGAACCTTCATAAATGTTATTGTGAATATTTTTAACTGGCCAGAAAGATTTTCCACTCATTAGAGTTACAAAACTTGACAGGCTATGCGAGATTTTTGGGTATAAAAAATAAACCTCACAATTTAAGTAGCTTGGGACTTTTCTTCATAATCTTTCATAATAAACAAATAATATACAGTTATATCAAAATAAAGTTATTAAATAGAAAGCAACCACTAAGAAAATGATGAGTTGTTATCTAAAAATATATTGGTAACAGAATTTACTCTACTTGCTTTTGGATTGTTTATAATTCTTTTTTTTCTGAAAGAGATGAATTTAAGTTTTATTTATGACTACAATTATTCTCTTACATATAATAGAATAAAACAATAAACAGACCTCCAAAATAATTTTGTTTCCTTAATTAGGAAAGAGCCATAATTTATGTTTACTTAATCAGATAAATGTTTCCCTAATTAAGTAATTACATATTTCCTTAACTGCACATAAAGTCATCGTAAAAACAATATTATATATATATATATATATATACATATTTTTTCTGAAGTGACATGCATGATTTACATCCCTCTTCACCTTACTGCTGCCTAACAGACTAGTAATCATCCTGGTAACACAATATGTAACCAGCACAACTACTGTCATAAATCTGACAAATAAAAATTAAAATTAGTATAATATACATGTATTACTGAAAAGTGTTGCTTACAAGAATGCCCACAATATATGTTTATATTCACCAAGACCCCCTCCCACAACTTCTCTTAAAGTACTGTCCAACTTGGTAAAAATATAACTAGGGTTTATTGGATTTTTCTGCTTCTAGAAAATAATTATTTGTTAACTTCTCCTACATAAAAATTTACAATCATATATTTTTTTATTTTGGACACGATCCCAAATGTAATTACAATTTCAAGATAGTTTGAGCCAATTCTAGAAAAACATATGTAAAAGAGGTACAACGAATGAATTTTTCTAAGAAACCTAGAGGATAAATAATAGTACCAAGTGACCACAGCGCTCATTAACCAATCAGAACTCATAGTAATAAAAACTGAGAAAACTGTTATAATAAAATACTGAACTATCATCTCGATAATAAGAAAGTTTAAATCAAAACAAGACAGAAATCTGATTTACAGTTTTTGAAGTTCTCATTTTCCATATGAACGAATGGGTTTATAAATTTTGAAATGTATTTCTGGTAATAACTCGACGTACCAACCATTAGTGTTCAAGTACTGGGGAAGCGTTAATTTACCAGCATCAACAATTTACAATCTATAACGCAAACTGCATTTACTTAACGTATCTAATTACTCAAAAACCAGTTTACACAAGATGGCTTACTTTATTATCTACAATAAATAAAGTAACTTTATTAATAGTCTTTTCCTTTTTCCTGTAATTCTGTAACGTCCTATGACAGTATAGGGCAACATTAATAACCTTTTACGCAATTAATTATGAGGAGTACTAACCTCAAAGTAAGAGATTTGACTACAGCTGACAACTCACGTTTATTAATCAGCTTTTTACTAAAATAGTACGACAAAAACATTTTAAAACTTTTTCACAATATCACATAAGAAACAAATTTATAAAAGAAAAATTCCAAGTTCAATTTATAAACACTTTACCGAGCAAAAACAGAAACTTAATTTTCCCATCTTTAGTGCCTATTTGATAATATAAGCGTTGAGTAATGATTATATTTTGGTTAATTTGTATCGTATAATTTTATAAACCAAAATTCTCTGAATACCAATGATTTAAATTGTTAAAATGTTTTATGAAAAAAATTAACTTGTCGAAATCAATTCAACCATTCATTTTACTGATTTGGCAGGAATAATAATGCTTTCTAACCTATACTTACACTATAAATCAGTATACGATTGGTAGTTTTGTTACAACTTTAGGAGGTTAAAATTTGAATTAATGACATTAAAAGAAATACAGATTTTGATAAAATTTAACTAAAAGATAAGAACGCTATTTACATTCTTTAAATTTCAACTTTCTTAAGTCAGGGCGAAATTAAAACTAAGTAACTAACTATCAAGTAACTACTTACAAACACTTGGCGCAAAGTGCAAAAATGATGAAGTTTAAAGAAGAATTCAAAATATACTATTTTTTAGTTCTTGGAGCAGTTTTTAAGAATTCAACTTGTTTTATTTTTATTGTTTTAAATTTGCATAGGCTTACAAAAACTGCTGAGTGTATGAAAAAACGTGTGAAAGCAAGAAATGTACATGTCGGTAAAAGTAAGATGATGAGA
Organism: Lycorma delicatula; assembly: GCF_047948215.1. Lineage (NCBI taxonomy): Eukaryota > Metazoa > Arthropoda > Insecta > Hemiptera > Fulgoridae > Lycorma > Lycorma delicatula. Next base: position 10,120,317 of record NC_134462.1, read on the forward strand.
TCGAAAAAACGTAGACTGTAACTATGGATGAGCAGAGGTATTCTGGAACAAGGAAACATTTATTATACATTTATTCTCCTGATAAAACAAAAAAGGAACTTTACACGCATATTCTCAATCCTTTCAAGTCATTCAATTTTTAAGATTGTCAAAGAGAAAAATGTCTTCAAGGAGACTTTTGATATTTAAGACATCAAAACGGTTCACAAACCGATACGCAGTAATAAAAAATAATTATCGTGAATTTTGTGTTATGTTTTTCAACTGGCGGCTATGCCTTTTACCATCCTCTAAATATGAACTATTATATTATTATAGAAAATAAACAGATTATTAAATTCGATAATCATGGAAATTGATATTTAACATTAATTTTTTATCGTGAAAAAATAGAAACATTAAAATTTATTTGCTATAATGTTAATAAAATAAATCGCTCTAATACTCAGCCATAATACTCGGAAATATTTATTGTCAAAATAAGCATGTATTCCTTATTTTTAATCTTTTAAAGTGCTGTCTAATACTAAAATGTTCGTACTTTTGACAACTGTAGTACATACTGGTATTTACGTAGAATTTAGCTTTTACCGAACAAACTCCACAATGGAATATTTTCATAATATAGGGACACATTTAAATGAGTAAAAATTTTGACTCAAAAGGCATTCTTTAATACTATTGTTCTACCAAAAGCAAATAACATGTTCTTGAAACCAATCATATACAGATTTAACCTTAATTACACGGCCTATATCAATATAAATCAATTGTTTATACAAATTTTATACTTGCCTAGGTACGAAAAAAGTGCAAAAAATCTAACAACTGCTACGTCAGATACAGTGTTCGGATAGAATAAATACAGCCGAGCACTTATAGCAAGGCGCTTGTGGAGGGGGTAGATGTACGGCTATAAGTAGAAGAAAAAAAAATGTTTATTAACTTCTTCAGTAAAATCTGATTTTTTAAAACGTTTATTTAATTTTAATTGGACTTATTTACATCACTAGTTTTAGAATTAAATTTTCTACAAGTTTCATTAATAAATTTTACGCATTTAACAAAATTATTGTAAAGTAAACCTAAAAAAATGGGTTTCAGATTACAAATTTTTCAGTTTTACTTCGGATATCAAATTTATTCAATTTATCAGGTCAAAAACCATGGGAAACCATTAATTTCGTCCCTCAAGTAATGTGGTAAAAATTTCAGTACGAACTTATTTCACCGGGGGAAGCTGAATTCCGGATGAAATATTTTGCTAGCCGTAATTCGCTAACGAAGCGTTTCCAAACCTATGTTTATGTGAACTTTTTTCATTATTTTGATGAGAGGAGTACACCTGTAAAGTATGTCGGTTTCCTCGTGGTACACAATGTATTTAACAAAATTCTGCCATTATGCTTACCTTCAATGATGAAAATTACATTTTTACATCTCTGTCTTAATCATTATCCCAAGAATAACACGCTGTGAAAATAACATTCATTCTTAAATTAATTTACATTCTGTAAATTAACATTCTTAAAATGACTAACTTTCATTTGGATTTGAAATTGAGTTTAAAATTTTACTTACTCTTCAAACATACTATTCACGTCTCATACAGTAATTATTTATATTAAAAAAAAATTAAAAGAAAAATATATATATCTACAGATATTTATTTTCTTTATCGTATCTTCTGTAGCTATAAAACAAGATGTCCTGTTTGACACAGTCAACGCCCAGTAAAAACTACTGAAGATAAATTGATGAAGTTTGTATAGTCGTTCTTCTTACGGTGCGAGTGCATACAAAAAAGGATTTTTTGAAATTCCGAGATTAAAGGATTAAAATGGGATAACATTAAATTTTACTATTTTTTTTTTTCGTTTTTTTAATTTTTCGGTTAGAAGTCAACAAAAATTGATTTTTTGTATGTGTAAAACAATTTCTAGATTTTTCAAAATTCCACCTTGAAACGAATGAAGAAAAGTAAATAAATTTTGAAGGATTACAAATTTTCCCCATTTACGACTACATTAAACGAAATATTCATTCGATTACAAATACTCTTCGGATATGTAAAAATCATTTAGGGGCTTTTTGAATTTGAATTAAAATTTTTTTAATAGATGCGGCGAAGTACGGCACAGATGCTCAACCAACACAGCCACTGCCACTGTTACAATACGTGCAACGCGACTGACTGTATCTGCCTCCGTTACTTGACTAAAAAATATAAAATAAACAAAAAATGAGAAACAAAGTACGGTCACCTACTAGTGGTGTTTGTCGGGGGTAACGCTAAGTACCGGACAAAGTAATTTTTGTAACCGACAATAAATACTATTTTTTCAGATATTGACCGACTATTTTTAACTCCACATTCTTCAGATCACTCGTAGTTTCGAGTCCTGCACTGACCAAACTGTTGCTCTGAAGCAATTACAATATACTGATAGCTTTTATAAATTGAACAGGCTTTAATTTTCATTCATCATTAATATTCTCACAAGCTAGAATTTAAAGAACACGGTTGGATCCAGGGGCAGAGCCCCATGGCTAGACGGGAAAGCCGAGCGAAGCGAGTCCTGACCGGTTCGTAAATATATATATATATATATATATATATATATATATATATATATATATATATATGTATATATAACAAATTCATTCCACATCAATCAGTTTTTACGGTTGTAGTTAGTTTCTCTTGTTAAAGCCCATCAGGGCTATGAACGGCGGGGGGAGGGCGACCGGAAGCCACAAGGCGGGTTCCCCTACGGGGTTGGGATGGTTGTAGTTAGTAAAATATATTTATTAAAACAATTTTACACTTGTTTCTGTCTTAGATTTCACGTCTAGGCGTATTATTCTCACTCAGATTTATACAATATGGAATGGCCGGGATGTCATCGTACCCCTAAAGTTAACGAAAATATGAGTTAGGATATGTGTTTAAAACATACGGTATTTTCGTCGGGGTCGGTGGTAACAGTTTTTTACAACGTCACACTGAGTAAAAGACAGTTTTGCTAAAATAGCCGACACGAGTAGTTACAGCGTCGAGGAGCGGTTAGTGACAAGTGTATGGGTTCATGAACGATAACATACAAATTAATGAAGCTAATTAGTGAAATGTTTCGGCAACGCTTTAATAAGCCGCTATCACGAAAAGCAATAATGATGGCTTGAGAAAAACACGCATTTAGACAGTGTTAAAAATAGGCCGCTAAGTGGACGAAAGTTAACGCAGAGAAACATGTGCTGCTGTTGCAGTTTCCATTGAACATTCCCTGATGAAATCAACTTGTAAACGGTCAGCTAAACTTCGTATACCGCGGACGACAATGCAAGACCTTATGAAAAAAGACTTAAAAAGTAGGCCATTTCGTCCGATGTTCATCAACGGACTGTCAGATACAAACACGGAACGTCGCGCTGCATCCTGCCCGACTTATTATTTCTTATTGTATTATATTATTACATTCCTTATTATTCCTGCTGGAATAATAGAAATATTCTCCGCTGCAATGCACCGTGAAAGGTGCTTTTTACTGACGACGAATGTGCAATCTACCGCAGTTAGCGTGTCAGAAATGTGTTATTTTGGGCAAAATAAAATCCTTATTACACGACAGAGTCGGAAAGAAATTCATCGCATGTCATGATTTGAGCTGGAATGAGAGCTCTTCATTTGTTTGGTTCTTATTTTTTTGACAGGCCAGTGAATGCGCAAACTTATTTAAAGATGTTGGACGCACGATTTTCAAGAGAAGGATCTCATGGAACGAGTATGGTTGCACCAGGATGGAACACCTGCACATTTTGTTCTATCGGTCCATGAAACATTTCCGGGACGTTGAATTGGCCGCGGTACTCCAGTATCACCAACTCCGTTATCATGGCCACCACGAAGTCCTAATCTCACCATACCAGACAATTTATTATGGGGAATTATCAAGGCACACGTATCTGCAGGTCACTACACCACAAATTAAGAATTGCGTGATCCTGTGAGTGACGCTTTCCGTAAGGTAACATCAGAAATATTCCATCGCATGTCACAGAGGACGTGGCGACGTATAGAATTGTGCGTGCAACATGAGGGCATTTTCACATACGCTACAAATGATTCATCTCATCCTCTGAAGCATTACCTAACGATGGTCCCGGAGATTAAAAAAAAAACAGGAGGGCGAACGCACAGACCCACTGGACAATTAAAAATTATACTATGTATCAAGTGAGTAAATAAAATAATTCATTATTATATAGAATTTCTCATTTATAGCTGATTATAAATTTTTAATTCTAACCTTAGGGGGTACTGTGACTTCCCGGCCACTCAGTACAGTCATGAAATAATATAATACAATCATGAAATATTTTTAACAGGTGTATATAAGAAAAAGTTAATTAAAACAATTAAGTCTATTTTATTTTACTTGTAAGTAGATTTTAATTCTATCTAATGGTGCTGTTCAAGCTGTTCCAGTACGTGTACAGCACCATTAGAGAGAATTTCGTTGCGACGCCGCCTGCAACCATTTAGTTGTAGATGACGTATCATTTCTTTTTATATAGAATCATAGGGTACATTCATGTCCTCACCGATATCAAGATACTGAAATTACAAATTTATTTGCCCAGAGTTTCATGACATTTCAAAATAATAACAAATGTAGAGTAAAAAAAGGTTAATGATATTTATTTATGTATATGATGGTGTTAATTGTATACCAACATATGTTCGAACAGTATAGCTACTACTATACTACACGAACATGTATGTTTATGTCTCGGATATCAGAAAAAGAATGAAAATTTATTATATTAACTTTATAAGGAAACCTTTTACGCTTCTGTGGATATAGTTATTTAAAAAAAAAGACCCATTATTGAAATGAAAAAATTTATTAAGTTTAACAATTAATAAAGTCTAATTTAACTAATATTATATATAATGTAAATATAATATAAAGAGCTATTGGAAATATTAAATTTATGATATATAATATTTAATAAATTTGTATAAAAAAGAAAATTTGTAAAAGAAGAAAAATTCTATTTTTCGATTATTAAAAGCTAAGACAAAATGGCCTACGTTAATATAAATGATATTGAAATAATTTCTAATAGGATTGATTTAAATTGGAAAAACATTTTTCAAATTTTTTGAGTTGAAAAACGTTGCTGCAAGAGAAACAGTTGATGCGGATAAAATTTATATTTCGAAAACAGTTGTTATTAAAGCAACAAACTACATTTATATTGCCATTTACAATAAATAACTGTAATATATCGGTGAACTTGATTCAGTGTATAAAATTTTTCTTGATTTAAACAAGAATCTCTTTTTGTTGATTTTATTTTATTATTTTTTTCATTTTGAAATTTTAAATTAAACTTTGATGAAATGTTATTACAGTTTAAAAGAATCTACGATATGAAACAAAATGTGTAGATATAATCTTGTAAACATCAAACTAAACATTTTTCAGAAGTGACTTTTTTATGAATTCGAGAAAGCAATAAACGAGCTTAAAGCGGCTGGTGCGAAAGTCACCGAATAGAAAAAACTAAGTTATATGTTGAAAGCACTTCCGCCATATCTATTGGAGATTTAATTGGTGTAATCCGAAGATAGAATGGTTTTAATACCAGAAAAGTAAAAAAAAAAAAAATTAAATTGAGAAAAAATCAAACCGAAGGATTTTCCCCCAAAGTAAAGTGCCTTTTATACTGAATCGAAAAGAAAATATTTTCATTGTGGTAAAGTCGGTCATCTGAAAAAAAAATATTGTCTGCAAGGAAATTAAAACGAGATCGTGGCGAACAAAAACGTGGCCGATGAAATCGGTCGATAGAAACATTCTAGGTACATCAAACTGGTCAACGAATAATCATGGTTATAAAGAGAAACCTGAAGTAAATACATCAGACATTAAAAATAATTAGATAATCAGATACTCGATAGACATTACGCTGATCATATTGTAAAAGACACCTTTTTTGAAAAATGTAGTTTTGAAAAAAACAGTCTATATAAATTAGATGATTGTATAACTGAAAGAAAAGCAAGCAAAATAAACGCAGTATTCCACGTTTATGGAATGTTTCATACGAAGTTATCAACATAACCTAACGCTCGCTAACCTCGTCTAATTAACATGAAATAATTTTAATAATCGAGGTTTTTTAAATAAGTTTGAAAGGTTAGTTTTTGACAAAGAAAATTTCATTGTAAGTTGACATAAATTTTAATTATTTAAATACTTAGACAAAAATTAATGGTGTACTGAAAGAAATAGAATCAGAATACATAAAATGTGCAATATGTATAATACATTATACTTAGGAACTAATGATGAAGTAAAATATAAAACATTACCTTTTTAAAATGGAAATGTGCCAAAGAAATTTTAGAAATGTATAGAGATTTTAATGGGCCTCGTGCAACAGTAGGCAATTATGATATTTAACATTTGTAGATAAATAAATTAAATGAATAAAAGTTTACTGAATTTAATCTTTCTGAAGTTTGTAATAGTTTTGAAAATTTGAATGGTAAAAGAATAAATCTAATGTGTAATATTTGTAAAGAATAATTGAATGCAAATGTTTATCAGTGTGTTAAAAAGAAGGTTTTACAAATGATTCCATGCTCACCTTATATACTTATTAGTTAAATGGTGTAGCAGAAATAAACAGATAAATTATGAATATGGCTAGATATTTGTTAGCCGAAGCAAAAGTTATACTAATGATTAAAACAGCAGCTTACTTGAAAACTTGATCTCTAGCTAACACTGATTTACATAAAACTTATGAAATAGTGTTTTGGTGAAAAACCTAGAGCTCAGAGTTTGATAAAAAGTGTATCAAACCAAAGTAAAAAATCAGATTCAAGTAGAGAGTATGAAGAAAATAGAACTAATGATGAAAAAACTGATGATGAAACTAGTTGAAAAGTCAAATAAGTTAGATGTAAAATGGGTTTTTAGGGAGAAACGTAAATTCAAAACCAGTCTGAGCAATATTCATTTACAAAAAGCAAATGTAAATTTAAGGAGACATTTATTTATCAATGGCATATGCCAATTCACAAAAGATACAATATAATAAACAATGCAACAATAGTAGTAATAGGGAAAAGCAAACGCACAACAAAACAAGGATGTGATAATAGTCAGTAAATCAGAAAAAATAAATAAATTCACAAAGAGAACATGGCATAGTGTAAGGAATTAAATATGTTTCTTAGGTAATTATCATGAAAGAACTCGTGGAGCGGAGAGACCAACATTCTAAGCTTGTGAAAAGTTGCAGATTACTAATACTACTATGAAGATTGTAATTTGTAGAACACATGATGGACAGGTGTGACAGAATATGACTTGGAATTCTGAAATCAAGCAGCTTAAGTAGTTCAGGACAGTCCACTTCACTGATAAGAACTTTATGGAGAAATATAACGTCATGCAGCTGTCATCTCCTAAGCAATGGTTCCAACCCCAAGACCTCCTCCACAGGATTTCAGTGGCAAGGACCAGTAATCAAAGTCAAACCTTGACCCCAAAAATCTGAAAAATTCTGTCCTGTATCCTCTGGAGATGCTGGATGTGTCCAAGCTGGTGAGGTGACCAAGCAACACTCCCAAACTCCAGAACTGATGTGACAAGAGCAGAATAAACAATCCTCATAGCCTCCACACTCAGACCCATTTTTAATAAGTTTCTGATAAGACCCAGCCTTGAGCTCAAGCAGCCTTGCTAGTAATAACATTAAAATGATCTTCAGGTTTGAGATTGAAAGATTGAAAAAGTAATACCCAAGTCACAGATGGATGATTCATGCCTTAGTATAGATCCATCAAGTGTGCAGTCAAATAAAAGGGCACCAGAAGAGTGACGAAAAGTGACAATGCACTTGCCAATATTAATCCTCATTAACAGAACTGTAGATCTTGATGTCATCACCAATCAGGCATTCACTATTAATGTAGTCCATAATATTCAAAAAGATGGCCAATAAGAAGGGTCCCATGTGAGAGCTTTGAGGAACAACAGATGTTGCAAAAAAAATATGTGAAGAAGCACCAAGAAATTTAACAGAGTATTTGGTCAGCAAGATAGGAGTGAAACCACTGAAGACGACTGCCCAAAATTCTATAAGACTTTAACTTAACAAGGAGGAGATGTGCACGGCTGACTTGCCAAATGCCTTAGAGAAGTCAATGTAAACACTATCAACCTGCTTACATTCTCTGAAAGAAGAATGAATGTAGTGTTCATAAAGTTAATAGTGGTGGATCTACCACAAATGAAACTGTGTTCAAATGAAATGGTGTTCTTGCTTCATGATACTACCACAACAAAATCAATGCAATCAAGCACAAGGGACTCAAAAACCTTACCCAAGGTAAGACTGATGACAAATGGGTCTGTATATCATCAGAAGATTTATGAATAGAAACTACATAACTGGCCAGTCTCTCAGGGAAGAAAGAATATTAAAAACTATTGTTAAGAGTCCAAGTAGCTTACTGCAGTGGTTGAGAATCTGTGGAGGTATTTCATCAGGCCCCGTGCCCTTATATGGATCAAGGGAACACAGTTTAGGTTCAACATCAATCTCCAGCACACATCTAAAGAAATTTAAAGAAAATTCAAACAGATAATGAAGAGTGGGAGTATTGTTCAAGGAGTATACAGAGGAGAAATGGTCGGCAAAAAGATTGCAGATTCCAGTACGGGAAGACTCAAGGCAGTTGTTGAGGTAATAAGTTGCAGTAGAACTTGCGGAATCTTTTATGCTATTAAAAAAAACTCCAAAAAGATCTGATATTCAGAGGGATGATGCTGTTAATATGAGAGATGTAATCAGCATAACACTTAGAGCTCAGCTCCCTGCACAATGATCGCAGCCAATGAAATTCAAAGTAATCAATTGATCAGCTGAGGTTTTATTTAAACTTCTTATAGCCAATTTTCTTTCTAACTACCAAATGTCATAAGTTCAGCAGAGAACTGACAAGGAAATCCAGGTTTACAGATTTTCTTCATAGGATTGTACTAAAGTACAGTGCTGTGCGAAATGTCCACTAAGTGATTAAAATATTCCAAAACATTGGTTATATGGAAAAAAACAGGGCCAAGCTGATGATGCAGTGTGCTGAAGATCTTATCGCAACGATGAAAGTCTAGCCATCGCAACGATGAAAGTCTAGCCATCGCAACGATAAAAGCCTAGCCATCGCAACGATGAAAGCCTAGCCATCGCAACGATGAAAGCCTAGCCATCGCAACGATGAAAGCCTAGCCATCGCAACGATGAAAGCCTAGCCATCGCAACGATGAAAGCCTAGCCATCGCAACGATGAAAGCCTAGCCATCGCAACGATGAAAGCCTAGCCATCGCAACGATGAAAGCCTAGCCATCGCAACGATGAAAGCCTAGCCATCGCAACGATGAAAGCCTAGCCATCGCAACGATGAAAGCCTAGCCATCGCAACGATGAAAGTCAGGTACATTAAGCTGAACATTAGGTAGTGGTTTGGGAAGCAAAAGGTCACAGATGATCTCAAGGTTGAGTGGGTCCTTCACAAAGAGAGAAGTTGGAGCTGAATACCAAATCAAGGGTAACATTATATGCATTACGCATTTATTAATTTGAGAACTCAAAAGTAGAGGCCATATCTATGATGATCTGCACTTTTATCTCTTGGAGTAAGTATAGACAGTTCAATCAACTTCAAGTAGATTGAAGTGCCAATAAAAAGTACCGAACTAAGGCTCTTTTTTTTTCTTGTTTAGCCTCCGGTAACTACCGTTTAGATAATTCTTCAGAGGATGATATGTATGAGTGTAGTCTTGTACAATCTCAGTTCGACCATTCCTGAGATGTGTGGTTAATTGAAACCCAACCACCAAAGAACACCGGTATCCACGATCTAGTATTCAAATCCATGTAAAAATAACTGGCTTTACTAGGACTTGAACGCTGTAACTCTCAACTTCCAAATCAGCTGATTTGGGAAGACGCGTTAACCACTAGACCAACCCGGTGGGGTAAACCGAACTAAGGCTGGTATAGGTAGATGTAACTTCAACAGCAGCACTACAAAAACTATCATTTACATCAGCTAGCTGTTGAGGTTATATATATGTGCCACAAATTAAATAGGAGAGGAGTTGGTAACAATGGATACAAATACAAATTCAGTATCAAGAGCAGAAGTTTAAATAACTCCAGTATTTAACATAGATAATATGGCAATGAGTACTCTGCCACCACTACTCTTAGAACTAGTTTAGGGATCTGTTTTTCCTAAAGACATTAAAACCAGTGAGGCCAAACTCAATCATTTATATTGGGAGTTAAATTTGTCTGTGCAAGAACCAATGTCATGCATACACACAAAGACCACCTTTTTAAGGTCTTGTCTGGTACGAAGCCCATTGACAATCTGGTAGTAGACATGCAGATTTTAGTATTTGAGAGTAAATTGTTTTTTGAAATCTTGACAATTTTAGGTACTCCATTCACAAATATGATGCAGAGATCATTATCCCCACTACCAGATCTCTACCTTAAAGATCACAAATTATTCAGGCTGTATGATCTCTTGAAAAGGTAACATTGGTGCCATTGAAAATGAATATCAAAAAAAATTATACCTTTCCCCAAATTCCAATATTAGTTAGGATGATCTGTCCAATCTGTTTTCAGTTACCCTACCTAATAATTAGTGATTTCACTGTCCATCACTATTTGTGGAGCTCATCACATCATGTTCTTCAAAAGGCATTGTAGTTGATAGATTAAGGCAGAACTCTGAATCTTTGCTTGTTAAACAATAGGTTGTATGTTTGTCATTTTCATCAGGTATATTTTCATGCATCAATCTGTCCTTGTTTTCAGCATCCCTACTTCCACAACTTACCTGGTACCTAACCAAAAACTTCTTTGGAAGGAATCACAGACCATTATCATTGCTGGCAATAGCTATAGGAAAGCAGACTGCATTGGATACAATGATTTCTTTGGAAAAGAGTGGTAGTGAGATCGACTGACTTCGCAAGTTGACACATTTGATACTCAATAGTACAAGTGAATTTATTAACAGCAAGCCAAGGCAGCCTGCTGTTCCTTGGTGGGACAAAGACTGCAGTAGTGCACTAAGGGATTGTCACAGAGCATTATGCAATTTCAATCAAAGGCCTATGACAGAATTGCTTTGTGCATTACAGGTAGTTGTCATGAATTCCAGACACCCTGTTGTCTGTAATAAACAGTCTGTTATCTCTGAAATAACTCAGCATAACAGAACTATGAGTGCTTGAGCTGGATCCCTAGCCATATTAGAAATGCAAGAAATGAGCATGTTGATAGTACGGCAAAACATGCTTGTTTCCACAAAGCTCAGTAATGGATGTTAATGTGGTTTTTGCAAGCTTGCGACATGGAACAGAGAAGAGCGATAAAATTTTGTGCCGACTTCAAAAACGTTTCGTTGAGTCCTGGAGCACGAAGACCGGCGAAAGTCAAGTAGCAAAAAACAAGAGTGAAAACTATGTTGATTGCAATCTTTGACTCAAAAGGGTCTGATTCATCATGAATTTTAAATTCTATTTGAAAGCAATGAAACGCCTGATACATTGCATTCGTCAAAAATGGCCCGAGTACCGGGATCTGGACAGTTGGACTTTTGCACGACACACATGGCAAGAGTTTTAGTATGTTATTACGCCACCCATCAGATCGCCGTATTCACCCGACTTGGCTCCAACAGACTATTTTCTGTTCTCGAAAGTTGAAGAGAAAGACCGCTTTTTTGACGACATTTCAGCCACCAAAAGGCTTGCACCGAGCAGTTAAAGGCTCCCAGAAAGTTATTTCTCCAGAGCGTTTGACGGACTCTACCGGCGATGAATCAAGTAAATTTGTTTCTTTAAAACTGTATTTTTATTTAATTTAGTTCAGGAACTTTAAGACATACTGTGTATATATAACAATATTATAGTACAATATTGCAGTGAAAGTGAAGATATAAAAAAATTAAAAAAATTTTTAATTTATTTATTTTAATTGAATTATAATCTGTGTATATACGTATTGAAATTGAAATTAAGATACTGAAATCTATGAAGAATTTGGAGCATTGGATTTCTTTCAGTTCATAGAAAGAAACAAGATGAACGCTCTACTTATGATAGAAAAAAAGTGTTATCTGCTGCAATTGTAGACAGGTTTGAGGACTTCCGCTAGCAATCATCTTTATAAGGAATGTAATTATGAAGAAATTTAAAAATTATAGCTGGTAATTGATACCCAGCTGATGATAAAATCAAATGCGAGACTTAAAATTAGTTTCTGCTTATAAACATATAAAAAGCTCTTTTATCTATTCAACCCAACCTAATATACTTAGTCTATCTTCAACAATCAAGATAATATACATATCAGCAATGAAGAAGGAAATGAATTCATTTCAACAAACAAGTATGCTGTCAATGAAAAAACTTTCGAAATAGCATTTGATTCTTTCTAATTGTATAATAAATTATGTTATTACTTTTTATTAATACAAAAAATATATAATGTATAAAATATTATATTGTCAATTTAATTTTTAATTTTCAGTAAGTATTAGCATTGACTGAGGGCACTGCAACAGCAAACAAATCTAAAATTGAAACACAAAATTAGCTTATTAAAAATAGTTAGTGGTGGGCTAAAACAAGGTACGGCCTTGTTTTAGTACAAAACTAAAAAAAGTACAAATCTAAATATTGTTGATAAATACACTACGAACGTATTGTATTTATCAATACGTTCGTAGTATTGATAAAACAAGGCCGTACCTTGTTTTAGTACAAAACTAAAAAAAGTACAAATCTAAATATTGTTGATAAATACACTACGGTGCTACTACAATTACACAGATAAATAATTCATGTTGACTTCTTCATAATAGCAAATATAAAATCCAGGGGTTTATCCATAAAACTGAAACCAGCTTACAAATGCAGATTTTTATTCATTTGAGCAATCTATTTATGTTGAATACTCTCCCAAACAATCATACTTTTTCCAAAACTCATGAAGTAGTCACTAAGCAGCTAATAAGATGATATGCAATGTCCTGAGCTATGTTCAAATTCAGGTAAATGCTTAATTCAATCTGGTACATTTTTTTTGTTTTATGATTTCACCATGTAAGTCTAAAGCTTGTCAATGGGATATGGAAATGGAATTTTGTTGCATATGAAAAACACCCATGCCTGACTTGGGATTCAAGCCTGGGACCTCCAGATGAAAAAGTATGAGATGCTACCACTGTCCAGCAAGGAAATTTTACTTTCTTGTAAAATTATAATCTGATTTTCCCTATTATACAGTTAAGTAGTTATAAAACCGTAAATTACTAATAAAACATAAAAATAGAGGCAATTTACTTAAATAGAGGCAAAAATCTAAACATCATAATTTTTTGAAATATTTTTTAGTTAACAGGGAAAAAAGGTTTCACAAAGAAGAATTTAGAAGAAACGACAAGAAATGTTAACCTATGTCACAAATTTATCTTTAGTTAGAATATCATACCATTAAACTGAGATATGGGCAGATCTACCAAAAAGATTGTACAATTCATAGCCTTACTGCAAGAGGATAAGTGAGATTGCTGGATAAGTTGGAACACCTTTATGAACACTGGCAGACTTAAGTTACATATGCAGGTTATAACAAATTTTATGTGAAAAAAAATTCTTATTTCTCCGGGCAGCAGAAAGGTAAGAATTTGTTATATAAAATCAGATAGACAGGAAAAATAAAACAAGCACTCTGAACATCTGCGGTATAGTTTTATTAAACAATAACAGTTTTTCATTTGAAAGATCACAATATATGCAAGAGAAATTTTTCATAAATATTTATTTATATTAAATTACATAGTTCAAAGTTTAACATTCATTTCATTAAGTAATTTTAAATTAAGAAAAAAATGTTAATGTAACTTATTTAAATAATATATAGGTCCTTTATTATGCTGTACTTTGCCAACTTTTCAAAATTAATAAAATTTTTTATTAAAAAAATCATAAAAAAAGGTTTTTTATTAACTGTAACAATATTGTTACAAAATTTAAGACTAAATTGCTTTATTTTTGGGTGTATGCTTGAGAGAAACCAAATTTGGAAAAAATACACAGAAGTATCATCCTTCTCGAATTTAAAATAAAGCAGGTATTATATTTCTAGAAAAATAATTGAAAGCAAATACACACATAGAAAAAACTAGAAAAGTTGGCAACTACAATATGTATTTGGTGTATATGTAAATATGTATGTAAACAAAGGCAAAACACACATACACTTAATTTTTATTATGCTTTAAGGTATTATTTTAAATTAGGTATTACTAAATTCATGTTTACTAATATAGTACTGGATATGCAGGTGGATCAGCAAGGCGTAAGGGCAAAATAAGTAATTTAAAAATGTAAGTAACTGCTTTTTCATTAAAGCATAATTCTAAAAACTCATCAGAAATTTCTTAACTTGAAAAAACACATACCCTTATTTTACATTTGCAACGCATACCAAAATATATAAATCACATTTAAAAAAAAAAATCTTAACATTAAAAAAATGTAACTGAATTATTTTTTTTTCCATCCATTCATTCAAACACCATTTAATAGTTACAATAGCACATAAAAGTAGTCTGAAAATGAAATACATTAATAAACTATGCAAATAAATTAATAGACTCTTTTATTAATTGTATTTATTTACACATATCTGACAATATTACACAATATTGTTAGAGCTTATCCTTTCACATTAGTGGACAGATACACAGAATGTAATCAATAGAATATAATATGTATTAAAAGGTTTATAAATAATTTTATACTGCCCAACTGTATTTTGTTTAAAAACATATTTTTAGAATCTCAAAATTATGAAAAGGGAATTTTTTTAATTGTAATTCTTACGTAAGTGCTTATTTATAAATAAGAAAGAGAACAATAATTTTACTGGTTTCAGGTAAAAATATTTATTTTCAAGGAAAATCTTATTCTTCATCAAATGATGAATTTACAAGATACTTGTAGGTATCATATTAGTAGAAGCAGTACAACATACTCTAGCAGTAAACAATAATTTTAACAAATTATTTAAAAAGCAGCATAATATAATCTAAAAGTTAAAAATTTACATTTATTAACTAATAATTATTAGATGGGTCCTGCCAGAACACTGATTAAGCAGCAAGGCAGTGATAGATATATATAAAATTGTTTTTAAGTGCATTTTACAATTCAGAAAATTAAAATATATATATATATATATGAGATATATCTCATATATATAGAATGTCAGTGACAATACATAGCTTAATATATTAACATATGTAATATTTAACATATTAAATAGAGACATATCTCTTTTACTACAAATAAGTTATCGCATCGATTAAAATTGACATATTTGCAATTAAATGATGTCCACTTATGTGAAAAAATTACCTTCCATAAACTGAAAAAAGCCAAAGCCAAAAAACAATCACATACGTATATGAAAACTGTGGATCAAAAAAAATTGCAATTTTTCTTTTTAATAAAAATATTTCATAAATTATGATACATTTCCAAATAACATTTAGTTAGGCCACATTTAAACACGATTAAAATAAAACAAAAATTGTACACTTAGCACACAAGTTAGATCATAATAATAAAATTATTCTATTAAATAAAATTAGTATTTTATTATATAATCCAGGAAAAGTAAATCTGTCCTAATTATGCAAACATTTAATAAGTGCACCTAATCAGTGCAACTACTACTATCAGTAGAATTCACAACTAATACGAGTCATGAATCAAAAAAGCAATTTGTACTGTATGGAGAAGTGAAATTTTGGAATGTCATGAATCATCAGGGGGAGTAAAAATAAAATTTTGGCATATATATGCATAAATATATTTGGTATATGTTGAAGAAGCCACAGCCTGTAATTTAAAGTATAGCATTATAAATATCCCAATGCCTGTAAAATTATAATCTAATTTTACAGTTCTTATTTGATGACTGTACCAGATTAGTCTCTATGATGTTCTTAGTTTATGAATGGGGTGGCTGTGAAGGAGTCAGTTGAGTCGGATTTTATTATTTTCATATTAAACAGTTCTTTTGCATCACCAATTAAATACTTAATTGTTCTGGATGTTTGTAACACAGTTTTCATTTTGGAACCTTTCAGTAATTTCAATGTAAATTTAGTTATATTTTAATATGTTCCACAAAAACACATTTATCCTTTAATTTATTTAAAATTATTTACTTTTTTTTTGCTGGTTATATTTTTTTTTTTAATTAGTCAAAAACATTATATGGTTAGCTTTTCAAATTTATAAATTCATTTAACAGTTACCCTTATTCTTTGGCAAGTTTTTATTTTTACACACACTTCATAATTTAATAAAGTAGATTTTCTATAGCTAGTTCTTGTTTTTACATCTAATTAATTTTCTTTTCTAATATAAAATAATTTTGCATGCATAGTATTTTAGTTGTTTTTTGCATATATTAATTATCTTATCTTCATTAAAATGATTTGATATTTAGTATATTGTTGATTTTATTATATTGGGTTTGACATCATTATTCTTTATATAAAACATTGTAATTACAATTGAAAATGAATAAGGCTTAAAATACTCATTTTTCAATTAAGTTGAAAGTGAAAAATAACTGCTGCCAAACCTATTTAGGCTAGAAGCTGCAGGGATGGTGGCGGTGATTATCCTTTTAAGTATTTGTTACAACAAATCTATACTTATTAATGAATAATGAAATTAGCAAGGGAATCTTTTCTATATGGGCATGTACATATTTTTGAATTTAAATAACACACATAATAAAAAAATATTTTAAAAAAAATTATTTTATTAATGGTTATAAATATATATGTTTTTTATATGTTTTTTAATGATAAAATTATATCTTTACAAATAATTTTTCATCACATGAAAAATCACTAAGTAATTACAGTTAATAATATTTCTACAAATAACAATAATTTATATATTCTAAATCTCAATATATAAAACATATAATATAAAAATAAATATACACAACAGTTGTAATAATATTATTGAATAGTACATCAAATTAGCTGTATATTTAATCACATACATTCATTAAAGTAATGGATTTATAATTAACAATTAAAAAATAGCAACAGCAAATGGGGAATGGGAGAGCAAAAAGTAAAAAAGAAAAAATTAAAATTTGCAATGTGTAAATAATTTTTAAAATTAATTTATTTCAGCCTGTCCATCACACACAAAAGCAGATGACGTGACATTTTTTGCATACATATTCATTAATATCTTAAACCCACTATTTTTCCAGTATAACATTAAGTAAAAAAATGAAAAAAATATATAAGGCTTTATTATACCAACGGTACACTTTCACAACCTAAATTTGTTTATTATTTCAATTTTTAATCATTCAAATGCTTATTAATCACTCAATCATTGAAATACGTAATTAAATTAAGAATATATATAAGCATTGCCAACAAGAAATTACAATGTAATAAACATATAAAAAAATTTTTATGAGTAGCAAAAGAATTACATTTAAAAAAATTTTAACACATTTTAAGAGTTAAATTAATCAGAACACATAAATGATCAAAGAATCACATATTGCTCAGCATATTTACATTTGATGAAGCATTATTTAGTTAGCATAATAAAATAAAAAGAATTTGTTTGTTTCAAGTAGTTAGGCTTAAAAAAAATATATAACAAAACTTCTTTGATAAGACTAAATAAAAATTTGTACAAGGAGTATATGAGGTAGGTTGCATGCATCATGTAAAAAAAATAAAAATAAAAGCTAAAAATATATAAATTTTACAGGCCCAATGGTACCATATGAAAAATGCCAATTTGAATTCAAACCCATAACTTTCTGAATGAAAGACTGAGACAGCACAAGGTACATATATATATTCAATAAAAAATATACAGAAATAAGCTAGATAATTTAATAATAACTTTTTTCTATGAAATTTATACATCTTTCTATAAAATGTCAGTTTTAATAAAAAAAGACAGGCTATCTTTAATTCTTGTTCCTTCTATAGCTAGATGAGAGTTCTAGCTGCCCTCTATGATTTTATTTATAAAAATAATGACTTCTCTCCCAAAAATTCTAAAATAATAAATATTAACAACTAATAAACAATATTAAACAACAATTAATTATAATAACATCACATAATTTTTGGTATTTTTTTTTACTATTTTTTTTAATTTTTTATATTTTTATTCATTATTCACTCCTTTCACAAACAAACATATTTATATTAATACCTGCAACTTTAATAAGTAATATTTATAATATGTAGTAGAGAATATTACTTATTAATTAGTTTTTCAATAGTAACAATATAAATAAATAAATATTGGTAAGAACTATTTAATATATATACTACATAATAATAATAGTAAAATCTTTGCATGAAAACAAAAATTTTTCATTTGAATTTTATTATATACAACAATCAACATAAAAATAAAAACAATTTCAGATTAAATATTTATAAAAATACAGGAAATATTCACGTTCACATGATGATTAGTATCAGTATCTATTAACATTAATAAACACTAGTTAATTTTACATATTCAAACAATTTTAAGTACATAGCACATAATATATTTAAACAATCACACAGTATAAATAACAAATATATCTATCTTATGGTTACTTAAAAATGATGTGTTTCACCAATTTCTTTTACTGCAATTTTGATTCTGAAATATGAAACATAAATTTAATTCTGAATAAATATAGTTTTGTTCATCATGCACCATGATTAAATATATTTGGTCACATAAAATATTATTTCGGAACTTTTAATGGATGAAATGACAGGTGAAAAAATTCCACTCTTACCAGGAATGGAACACAAGACCCCACTAACATCACCAATTTATAATGTCGACATTACAAACTGGCCCATCAGTTATTGTATTATTGTTAAGATATAAATCTTTATAAAAACAATTACATGTTAGCTGGTATGCAATCAGGCTTCAACAAGTCAAGAACCATAATTTTCTATTAAAAAAGTATGAAGCATCATTATACTACAAACATAGAAACTACTATAAGGTAAATTTGTAAGAAGAGATTTTAATTGATGTTAGACATTTTGTTATAATATTATAAATCATAAAAAAAATTAGTGCAACACTTTCTTTCAACATAATACCAATAAATATGTAATTAAAAATGCATTTAATTTATAATACAAGGAAATACTTCTCATGCATCTCACATTTAATAAGCACACAAAATCAGAATACATTCGACAATAAAGTAACTGACAAGTATCTCAGCAAGAATTCTGTTCACATTTATTACTAATAAGTTATCTCATCAAAAAACAAAATAAATAAATGCACATATAGTCCATTGACTTTCACTTAACTGCGCAGAATGCAAAGTATTTTTATATACTATATATTTTTTCAAACTCATTACGTTTGAAAAAAAATTATATAAAAATATAGTGTTTTAAATAGCACAAATTCAAATTATGTAAATAAAATTAGTTACAAAAAAAAATTAATGTAGTTCTTCCACAATAAGGAAGAATTACAATCCATTGAAAACTTTAGTAGGATTAATGTTATAGTAACAATAAAAGATTAGTGATTGACAAAAGATTAAATGAAGCACATCATCCAAGATGATAAAGCAATGCATCTTTAGGTTTCAATATTTACTTTTAATAAATATTATGATGAGAACGATGAAGAGGCTGTATTACTGAGCATCAATCAATAAGTTGTTTTGAACTTTTCAAACTCAAAACAATTTATCATACAGACAATAATTGGCTTACCATTTCACTATTACTGACGATGATAAATACATAAATACCATCTAGCACCGCATTACCATGAAGTTACTAATAAAACTTGTTTAACAGGTCATTATAGAACATTTAAAACGTAGGAAATTGCAAAAAAAGCTACATACATTCTTTTTACCCAGATATTAATTTTTTTACAGATTATGCCAAGATAGGATTTTCTTGCTGACAAAAAGATCAAATGAATTTTTCCTAAAATCTGGTTAAACAAATTAACTCAAAATCCTATTTTAATAATTAATATTTTTACATGCACTATGGCTGTAAATGAAAATATTTCTTAAAATTTAAGAGTGAGAAACACATATTATTTATAATTACAAATCCAAATTATTTTTGGATTTGGTAAAAATTTTCCATAAATTTTTTTAATAAAATGCTTACCTCAAACATGATAGAAAGAAACAATAAGTAAGCGATTACAAAAAAAAAAAAATGAAATTACTGTAATGTGTGCAGATCTGCGTTAAATGCCATACATTTACAATGAATATAAAATATAAGAATATTATATGAATGATGAAAAAAGGAAATCTTTTGATAAACTGTTAGAATATGAGAGTGCATTTGATTAACAATTTACTATGTATTGGTAGGCTGGAAAGTATTAATAAATTCTTTTAGTTTAAATAATATCTAACAATCTGTTTTATAACAGCAAATATTAAAATAACCAGACCATGTGATCAAATTCAAAGTACTTTCTTTTGAATGTATGTAAAATAATAAAATTCACTTTCCTTGACCTTGACATATCTGCCAATGGGGTTAATTATATTAATCCTGTAGTGAAAAGTTTTATTAGGTTATTGCACTATTTATTACTCTGTAGAAGAAACCTGGCTCACACTATAAATCTTGGCTTCTGACTAAATTACCTTACAAAAAAGGTAATTTAACTTCAAGTTTTGAGTACCATAAAAACACATGTAATCACATTAGCTGTATTTATTAATATGAGAAATAATATCTGAAATAAATTTTGTTTAATATGACAAAATAGCTCAGACATAAGGAGGGCACAACCATCCAATCCTGTACAATAAAGTAACATCACAATTTCAACCAAAGAACTCATGCGACAAACATCAATGAACTAAAAGTAAAGGAAACACTTTTAAGAAACAAAAAGACAAAAAACATTCTTTTAAGAAAACCACTTTAATTCTACAATTCAACCACAATTCTACATCAACGATTGACAATTGTACATTGTTACTAAATATACATAAATAAAATACTGATAACTTTCATCTTATTTTAGACAACAGAATACAAAATAAATAAAAATACAGGAATGTGCAAGTAATAATAGGAATGATAGGCAGATAGAAATTATCAGTTACTTGGGATACTTAGCACTTTTTTAAAAAACTCTAACTTTTTTATTATACAAGAGCAAACAATTCAATGATCATATAACAGAATTCAATTAAGACTAGCATTCATAAGTAATCTCAAAATTTTCATACACCAAAAATAAATCAATCACCTAAGTTCCTACAAACCCTTTCATTTCTGGAGCTCTTTACTTAACATTTTAGAACATCATCAATGTTTTCATCAACAAAGATCTGAAATCCTACCTTGACAGTTTGTGAAATCCTACTTTGACAATTTTATAAAGTCTTTGTTCATAATTTTGGGTCTTTTTAGTATTAATTACTCTGTACTTGTTCATAATTTTATCTCTAGAAGTATCATCCTCATAAATATTTATTTTTAATCTTACGTATTTTCTTTCTTCTAAGTATTTTCAAATTTTACGTTTTCACTTTCACAATAGCCTTAAGTTAAAATTTAGTTTCATTTTTTTTTTTTAAAGAATTATTTTATATTAATCATCATAGTTGCTTTTTCAATATGTAAAGTATAATTTCCTCTTTTATTTTTCGTAGTGCGCTTAATATTCCATTTACAAGAAAAAACTTATATTGTTTTTAAATAAAGAAGATATAGTATAATAAATAGCTTTCAAATATAATCTTATATTTTTAACATCAATATACAAAACAAGTTGTATTACATATTATTCAGTAACAGGTAAGTAAATATTTATAAGGTTTTTATGTATATTTTTAAATACACATTTCAAACTAAAAATTTTAAATAATTGATTCATATAAGTTCATAAACACAGGACCTCCTCTTTCTGCATCTAATAGTAATTTTTAATTATTGGACATTTGTATTTTTAATAATGGCATTAAATCACTGATTCCCCAAATAAACTTTAAATTTGTACATGTACATGAAAAGATTCTAAATTCTGTGAAGATTGCTGTCGAACCTAGAACTTACAAATGGAAGACAGATGCTATTGATCTGTTATAGAAGTTGATATTGGATTTAGTTTTTGTTTGATATACTCCTATTACTAAATTCATCTCATATTTCTTTTGACATTCTGCATTATCATGTAGTTTTAATAATATACATTTATTTGTCATTTCATACTTTTAAGTACATGTCATATGTCATAAGTAAATGAATTTAATATAGTTTTGAAGTATTATTTCATTAAATTTTTTCTGCTTATTTTTTCATAAACATATCAATAGTTAAAACTCATTTTAATTGTTACACGTAATTTAACAATTTAATTTTACTTCAATGTATTAATTTTATGAGAACAAATTTTAAATTAAAAATCCTGTTAAAAATATTAATATTGCTTTCTAATAATGAATTATATATAATATTTGTAATCATTAGATAAAGTAGAATCAGATTTAATGGTGGGGGTGTGTATATGTAATAAGAAAGGAACAAACAACATTCGGTAAGGTCTTTTGTTTTAATATGTATATATATAAAACAAAGAAGAGCGTGGTAATATGGATAGACAAGAGGGTTACAAGGTAACCCCCTGTAACCTACTTTAAAAGATAAGTGGTGTGAATAATAAGTGACCAACAAATTACAAATGAGAAAGAATTTAAATATTTAGGGAAAAGAATTAAAAGAGTAAAATCCTATAACAAATGAAAATAGAAAACTTAAAAATTACATTACTGTATAAGTTTAATTCTTTTCTAACAGATAATATATCCTGGAATTAATTTAAAACTTAACATTATAATATCACTTCTGAATGTAAATATTAAAAAAGAAAAACAAAATACTTGTTCAAATACACTTTATGTGACTGAACACTTGATGTATTTAAGGATGCTTAATCAAATATACTTAAGTATAAACATATCTGAATTCTAAAGAAAGAAAAAATGGAAACACTAAACATATTCCAATAAAATTGATTAAAAAAATTAAAATCTCCTAACAAGTTACAGGAAAACAAACTGAAATACAGAATAAAGTGTTATGGTATATATAACAATAAATATAAATGTTTTAAATAAAAAAAAAAAAACAATAAAAAGAATTACTTTTAAGTATTAAAAATATTAAAATTTTAAGTTAAATTTGAAACATTGTACTATATCATTTTTTTTTGTATGTAAGACTTCGTTTATACACATGTAGATGATTAAGACTAGTAAAACAAATTATGCACACTGATGATCAATACCTAAGAACATGCACGATTTAATGATAAAAAAATGTGACAAGAGTTGCACAATCAATACAAATAAAAACTTAATACATATTTTCTAATAACCCATTCAAAAATTAAATTATTCATACATTGTTTCAAAATAACCAATTTTAATATTTATTTCTGAATCCATATTGTGATTATTATTGGATTAAATTAACTTAAGAGAAATATATATATATATAGAACCATTGAATCATATTTACTAGAAATCACAAATATTCATAATGCGATATGATTTTCATACTGTAGAAACTAAAAGAAGGATAAAATAATTTCATATTTATACTGATACAGATAAGAGCAGAACATCATTCAAACTAAGTAAAATTCTTTCTCGTAACACTGAAATTTATGGAAAATGGATACCTTTTAAGGAGAATACTTAAGTGATAAAGTGACTTGCCAAACAGATGTGTAATAACAGAACTGATAATTGCCACAGCTAAACAAAATTTATAAGTGCATTATAAAATATATTACTGAGCTCCTAGTATGGCCTAATATTCAGTGAAGTAGCAGGCTTTTTTCTAACAGAAAATAGTAATATTAAGACCGATTTAAAATATTTTATAATTAAGAAAACTTAATAAAGACTGTAGTTAATCGTAAAACTTGAGAAACCCAGACCTCAATAATAAAATTGTATTTTGAAAATATATTCATTCTTAACAGAAATGACGGGGAAAACTCAATACACTCTTATTTTTATGGGTTATAAGTGGTGTATTTAGGAAAATGTATTACATAGGAAAAAATTATTTTTACAGCTGTTTTGATAAAAAAAACAACATTTTAATTATCTGCAAACTTATGAATGCATAACGTTCTGTCCAGTTTTCTTAATAGAAATAATTAGCATTTATACACTTACACATTTTAAAAGAAAAATTTTAGTGGAACAATACAACTAAAATCTTTGTTTCCATGGAAAGATTCTGGAAGAAAATTTACAACACATATCTTACAACTAGAAAATAATTTAAATTAAACATTTTCTATCTCACAACAATTAAATACTTCAAAAATAAGTAAATCAAATTTTTACACAAACAAAACAAAGTAAAATAATTATTAATATAAAAAGAAAATTATTAATTACAACATGAATACAGAAAACTAAGTTAAATGAATAAAATATATATATTGTAAATGTTGATACTTCAACAAAAAATTTAAAAGTAATGGACCATATAAGAAAACATTTTAGTAAAGAAATTAACAATTTTCTTACTAAATTTAGTAAGGAAATATGAAAAAATATCTATTAGAGACTAATGACCACAGTAACTGATGCCAAAGCACTAATGATTGCTACATTTATTAGAGGTTTAGCCTCTAATAAACCGTGCAGCAGCAGATACTATTAAAAAAAATCAAAAATGAATTTAACAAACAGAAATTTTATATTTAAAAATAAAAAAAAAAATTATGAAAAAATATAAAAATTAATAAAGAACATAAAATGAAAGTAAAAAACAAAAAAATAAATAAAAACTGAAAAGTTTGAAAAAAGGAACAAAGAAGAATGAAAAAATAAGAAGTAACAAAATGAAAAATAACAAAACAAAAAAGATAAATAAATAAACAATTAAACCTATACTTAAAATCACAGTTTAAAATGCCAATTGGCAAAACATTTCTTTTTTCTGATTGGCGACATTAAGCGTTTGATTAGTTGTATCATGTCATTTGTACACCTAAGGCTTCTCGGCAATGTTCATAGACGGCGTAACTGATGCTGACGGCTGGTATTACTTTAATGAAGTTTGGTGTTAATCCAGTATATAATCCAGTAAATCCTTCACTTACAATTATATGCCTGATCATTGCAATCATGCTGGTCGTGCTACCCCCTGACACTAAACCAAAAAAAAAAAATCATGTTAATAAAAAAAAACTAAGGATTACTAAATTTTATAGTAAATTAAACAATCAAAACCACTCCATAACTATTTAATTCAAATACATACTTTATATATAACTTATTCACTTTCTGTCCACAAAACAATTGATGAAAAAAATACAACATTTAAAGACAAGCATTTCTACACTAAATCATATGATCAATGTTTTTTTTTAAATTTACATGCAGCCAAAAAAACTCTGATCATATTATTATAGTTGTACTTGGAATATAATTAGTTTTAAAAGTGCACTAGCTTTAATTGCTCTAAGAAGATATAACAAATGGTTAATTTGTTCAAAATTTGGTATAACAAACTGAAAGCACTCATATGCTGCATAAATTATATACTCAAAGTCTAAAGTATTTGTATCCCATTTTTGAGTTACGAGTATTGGTTTGCATGAAAATGCTCCTGCTACCACCCCATTCGGTCGCCCTAAAGCATAAGACTGAAGAATGTCTGTTTTAAATCAGTTTAGCGACCACTGCCATATAACTAGCTCTTAGAGCTAACCTAATTGTGTGAGCAAACTAAGCATAGTGCCACACACCACTTGCTTCTGTGTCTCACCACTCACTTGTCATGTATTCTAAAATAGGTAAGTCCATCCATCAACTACTGAAATATATATGACATTCAATAAATTAAATATCTTGTCAAGACAGCAATTCACTGCCACGCCTAGGTTGCTGAATGCCAGCGCAAGTAACTGTCCATCAATATTAAAAGTGCTTGGAGCTTTAATTGAATGATGGCCAGCCATAACTATCTTGTAGCTTCCCACAGCAGTGAGGTAGGATTCTTTCCCTAAATAAACTACTGATGCCGGTTGGACAAAAAACGGCATCAAGAAACACCCACACGTTCCGACATTCCGACAATGCAGCTTATGCCACATTGACTCGCCGCTTATGAGTGGCCAGTTTTCCCCTTGACACGTTCCAAGGTGGCCTGAGTTCTGCCCCCTCCCCCCAAGAGCTGGGCAGTCGAATATCATATCTTCCGTTTGACTGTACCTTCCTGCAGACGCACAGCTCAACAGCTGCCAGACGGAACCAAAACAAATATTGGTTCAAGTTCGGGTGGTTGGAGAGCACCTGGGCACGTTGCCCTTAAAAACAAAGGAGAGGCGTACCATATCCCCAAGTCCTGTATAAATCTATACAAGGACCTTCCCTTAGTCGTGGTGTGCCATTCTTGCTGCCATGCATCCATCGTGAAGCTGTAAAGCCTCCTCTGCAGGTGGGAGGTGGGAACAAAATTTAGAACCATTGCATTGTGATCACCATTCTACTCTGGTACAGGCCTGGCTCAAAACCACATCCCAAATACCTCAGCCTCCCTGCCTCTTCGCAACTTCACACGGCCACCCAAACTTTCACCACTACATCGATTGGGAGAGCCTTTCCCATTACAGTGGTCGCCTTGTAAGAGAGATTGTTTTAAAAACACCTCTCAATTTAAGGAGCTGGGCACTCCTAAAATTCTGAATAAGTGCTCTATTAATGTCCAACCTATGCACCCAAACAGACACAGCATAAGAGGCCATATACTCTTGAAGACACCTCGATTCAAAATGTACAAATGACAGCCCATAATCAATCCTCCTAAGCTTGTGCATCACAGAAACGACGTCTGCTGCTACTTGCCTATCATGGTTGCTAAACAGCAACTTCTCATCAAACAAAACACCTAGGTACTTATGAACCTTTACCTCGGCTGATCACACAGCCTTTATACTTAAGGTGGGGATTATGACTGTACAATAATTTGTCTGCACCCTTGAGAAGCATATACTTCATCTTGGGCACAGAAATCTTAAAATTTTGCATGTCCATCCAGCCCTCCACGGTCGACAAAGCTGCCTGCACCCGGTCTTCCAGTTTCGGTCGTGAATTACTACAAACTAACAGAAGACAGTCATTGGCGAAAGCCTGGGCCATGCATGACTCCTTCTGGGAATGTCAATCCCAGAAATCTGTCAAATACCAGGTTCCACAGCAGCGGACCAAGAACGAAACCCTGCGAGCTTCCTCTGGTGACAGACTTTTCCACAGCCAGGAGCACATCTCTTAAACAGAGTTGCATGGTTAGATAAATAGTCACGCACTATGGCCTGCAGAGTTATGGGAACATTGTGGCATTCCAACTCATTGAGGAAGAACTCCACAAGGAAGGAAATGCTGCCTCTATGTCTATAAAAATTGCCAAAACATATTTACAGTCGGCACTTTCCACCTCGGCAGAAGCATTTAAGAAACAATCCTCGGTGCCAACCCCTTTCATGAAGCCATACTGGCCTTGATTTAGAAGACAGTTCATATCGATCCATTCCCAGAGCCGTCCACAACCAGCCTTTTAAGCAGATTGCCAATAACTGGCAAGAGGCTGAAGGGCCGATAACTGTCGACCTCACTCTAATCCTTTCCTGATTTTAAGAGCACCCTCACCAAAGCCACCTTCCAAGAAGTTGGAAAGCAACCACAGATAAGGTGCCCCAAGTAAATTCTGCCAAGCAGCTCTCTTATGACAAGCAAAGTGTTGAGTATATAAAAAAAATTATATTGTATAAAATTATTACAATTGTATAAATTATTATTATAGTATAAAATTATCATTGTCTTTAAACATATGCATGAAAATTCACTAGAAGAGGTTGATGCTTGTGCATAGGCATAGCAGATGAATGGGAATTTAGTATATAAAATATCCCAAACCTGATCAGGATTTCAACCCACAACCTTCTAAATGAAAGTCTGAAATACTGCTATTCTGTAGTCTTATCTTCTGTAAATTATACGTCTTGGAAACTGATAATTTAACATGGTTCCATTCCAATCTTAGTAGTAAATAATTTTCACAATATTTTTGTTGCTAGTTGACTTTTCATTATATAATTTTTCGTTTGTCTTAAACCTAATATATTTCAGCATTCTATCTTTTTAATAATAAATTGGCCAAATAATAAAGTACGGGCATACTTTAACAACAAACCCAACAAGCATTTGTAAAAATAACAAATAGAGATTATATATATAAAACACTGAAAATTTACTTCACAGAATCTGGGGCATTCAGTATGGGTGGGGAGTACTACAAATCAGTGTCTATGTAGCTTATTAATAAGTTTTTTCAGATTATTTATTTATTTTTACTAATATACTACTTTAGTTACCTCTTTGTGCTTGCATTCTAGTTCGCACCAAGGCCAAGGGGTAGCCACAAACTTGACCACAGGTGCTAGATGCAGCCCCACAGCCAAGTAGAAGCCAAGTGCTTGGAGTTTCACCACCATATCTATCTAGGTAACACTTTTTTAATGTCTATAAACAAAAGAATAAAATAAATATATATAAATATAATAAATTCAGAAATAAAAAAAAGTGACCTATAATTAATCTATGATCAACAGCTGATCTATAGCTGTACTAATAGATTGTATGAGTCTTTGACCATTAAAAATGTCAACCGTAAACTGCAAACCAGTGTTAACTAAAGCAATGTATGAGAACTAATTTAATAAAACTGTTAATGTAGATTCAGCCAATGACATTTTGTTATTTCACACCATTTAATTTTCCAGGATGCTACTCTTTGAAATGTTATAGTCTCTCTTACCTTTTTCATGTGAATACCCATATTTCCTAATGCAAATAAGCATTTAGAATCAAATTAAAATAGTTGCAGTAAAACTAACAGTAACTAATAAATATTATTAAGCTTTGAATAACTGTACTAAAAAGTGTGTAAAGGACTTAAAATCAGCAACTAAAAACTATACTAAAATTAGGACAAAATTGTAATATCAGCATTAATTAAAATATCAATTTCATGTGGTAGTTTAACTTTTGATTCAATTTTGCATAATGTACAAAATTAAGTAATTAATGCAACAATAATGAAGGATATATTGGAACATTACCCAGATGCCAACAAGTATCCCTGTATTAACGTTATGTGCCTTAAAACTCAATTGACATAGGACAAGTTCTTTATGGCAACTATCCTGTACTGACTATTCATCACACTGGCTTCAATATTCTGTTACAATTGTCAACTAGCTATTCTGCAAAATTTCTACCAATAAAAATGTCACTAAGCATGCATAATCAGACCAGACAACATGTTTCATATATTGCAGAGCAGGTAAGTACACAAGCATTTCTGTACTTTTACATTTTTATATCTTTATGATAGTATTTTCTACTCAAAATAGTTTTTAAAAATTTCCATCCTTGTCCTCTTCAGATAAAAATATTTGGACAATCAGTATCAATAACTGCTATGTACTCTTACTTATAAAATGTATAGTTTCCATTGAATCTCTCAACATGAAAACTGTTATAAGAGTTAAAATTAAATTGAATAAAATTACTCTATTAAAATAATCACAAACATTAAAATATTTAGTCAATTACAATAGATAATACAGTTACTGATATTTCACTGAATTTCTAAATATATCAACTGTTAATATAACGATTAAATTAGATTATATATGCTTAATTAGAATAATCACAAACATTAAAAAAGTTATATAAGATTATAATAATTAATAGTCCGTTGTTGATGTGTACCATTTGACTATTTTATTAAGAGTGAAATTATTTATCTTTTTCTCATCCACAGTGTTGCCAATAAATAAACAAATTTATTAAATATTACATATGATCAATTTATTACATACTCAACATACATGCCTCTTTAAATTTGTATTTTATTTCCTTTATGTATTCGACATGCCTCCTTGATGTATGTTTTGTACAGTACTATTTATTTAAATTAGAACTCGGAAGCACTTTTTTAGGTTTACATCAGAGGAATATTATAATATAGTAATGTACATAAGTAAACAACAAAGTCGATTGCTGATTAGGAGAACATAATGCGGATAATATTCAACAACAAGAAACGTACAATAAAGCAACCACAATTCATACTCGTCCACAATACCCGACCTCCAAGTAGCTGGATTACAGGAGCCGCCACGACTCCCAGTCAACTGATTACATATCTAGTAGCTGGCTTTCTTACTCTACCTGATCATCTAGATTCTAATCTCTATATTCTACCATCTATATTTTATTTTATTAAGACTCACTGCCTGGATCTGATTTTTTATTTTGGTTTCATTTGTTTTTATCGCCAACAATTGTAAAAAGAATACAACAAGTGCAAGTTAAAGACATTATATAGTCTACATATCTTTCGAGTTTTTTCTTATTTACTAGAATTTGATAGCCTATTTCTGTATATCCTAACAATATTCCTAATTTTGCTTTCATACCACTGGATTTTTTTAATTGATCTGGTTTTTTTAATTGACTTCTGTACAACTTTAAAACGTTGATACTAAGGTTTTTCCCCAAAAAAATATTTCCTAAGGTCTTTTATGTTCAACAGTGTTAGCTAGAGTTCTATTTTTCAAGTAAGCTGCTGTTTTTATTACTTCTAGCCAAAAATATTATTAACTTCGCTTCACCAAACAAACACCCTTAGCCATATCCATAATCTGCTATGCCATTTAAACTGATGGATATGGAGAATCATACATATATCCTTCTTCCTAACAAACTGGACATACAATTGCACTTACCATTACCAAATATTAGATTTTTTTGCTGATAAAATTTAACTACTGACAATCTATGAAACAATTAAACTTCAGGCTTTAATATTTAATATTGATATCTTATTAAATAAGAGTATCTTAAATAAGTATAAATAGTTATATCTTAAATACGTATTATTTAACATAATAATACCTTTCACCATAATTGCCTACTGTTACATTTTCAAAAGGTAAATTAAGCATTTCAGTTTTTATATATATTGCGCATTTCATATATTCTGATTTTATTTCTTTTGGTACACCAATTAATAACTCATTTTTGCCTAAATATTTAAATAATTATGCCTATTTTAGTGGTAATTAACATACAACCATCTCCTAATTTTACATTGAATGGTTTTTCCAAAAATGTATATTCATCAAAAAAGGTTTCATTGTTTACAATATGATCAGCGCAACCATTATAAAGTATCCAATCTTATTCTTACCTAATCTCTTTTTATTGTTATTAACCTCAGATTTATTTACTTCAGTAATAAAAGAATTTCTACTGCCATAAGGTTCCTTTTTATGACCATGACTACAGATTTGTCATCAGATAACAGATAGATCACATTATTGAAGCATTAAAAATGTTTATAAAATTTCACATAAAAGGACATTGACAACTAGAAAAGTTTATAAGAAATAATGATTTTTCATTTCTGCACGGTTTCCATGAGGCAATAACTCGAAAAGAAGCGCCCCCATCACCACTTGGCACCAAATAATTTTGTTAACCTTTTTTCTGAACGATGAACAATCATGGTCATTGTCTGAAAGCCTTATTTAAGAAAATGCTACATCACAAGTTGCACTATTAAGATGTATGTAATTTTTACACAAATTTTCACAAAATTTGAACAGGATAGATAAAAATAAAAAAACAAACTAAATTTTATTAAGTGTGATTACAGAAAACAGACTGTAACTGTGATTAATATGAAGTTATAAGATGAATTAACTAAGACAGGTATTAAAAAATTTATCACTTATAAATAAAGTCAGAAAACAATGCATTAGGTATCAACAGGCTGATAATCAATAACTGTCATCGTATACTTTTAATAATAATGGATGAATTACCTGGACAGTTAAGCATATTTTAAAATGCCATTCTTCCCTGAACTTTTTGGATAGAAATACTCTTTCTCTCTCTCAATCAATCTCTCTCTCTCTCTCTGTGTGTGAGTGTAACCTGATAGTATCTTTTAAAATTATGTAGCCCTTAAGTGCAGTAAAACATCATGACTCAATGTTGTAAGTGAGATCTGTTAGTCATATAAATAATAAAGATATAAAAACTGAAAAATTACCTCATATACAGCGAGATCTATTCCTGCATATGGTACAATACCAAGCAAGTTTGGAACATATCCTCGGTAAAAACAAATTATACCTTCATTTATGTAAAATTTTTTTGCTGCATCAACTATTCCTCGAAATTCATTGGTTTTACCCAAAGCTAATCGAGTTTTCAATACCTAAGAACAATAATTGAAAATTAAGAACAAATTCAATTAATTTATAATAATTTACTGTAGTTCAAAATACTAACATTTACAAACATGGATAATTAATCATTACTAATGTAAATAACTAAGGAAAAGTGAAGAAATTTTTATTAAACATTAATGGGATATACATAATTAAAAACACACCTACCTAACAAAGGAAATTAAATAATTATTGATATTACTTTACAAACAGTAATTTCAAATCTAGAAATAGAATCGCTCTTCCAAACTGTCTTTCTCTTATAAATTATTTTACAATTGCTGTTTTATATTACATAACTTAATATATTGTACTGGTCCAAATTTGAACTATCTAAAAAATTATTCTTTTAATTACGTATACAAAAAAGCTCTTGTATATATTTCAAAACAGAAAGTAGAGGAAAAACATTTTTTAAAAACTAATATTAAAAACTTTACACGGCATATAATGCAATTTAAACTGCATTTAATGTAAATGTAAACAGGAAAGTATGCAAAATATAGTATGAATCTCATGATTAAACATGACTGAATAAGATGGTAGCCATTATTACATTTTATAAAAAAAAAAAAATAGAGATCAGAGTAAAAGGATATGGCATAAAATTATAACGAAATTCATCAGTTTTTTCTTGCTGTATAACCTATTCTCACTTTACCTATTTTGAATCATTTATTAAGAAAATTTCTGGTTATCTATAGATAGATAACGGCTTAAAATTACACTTATGATAGATCTTCTCTAAGAAACTTCAGTAACTAGAAATATGTTACAATGTTTTTAAACAGAAAAAATAGGGGGAAGCATAAACAGAAAAATCCTTCAAAAAGTATATAAAGCAATATTTATTAATTTAAATAATATCACAACAGCTCTGAAGTCAAACAGCTTTTCTGAAATTGCTACTGGATCAGAGTTCAGGTAACGGCAGTACTATCTGGGTCATGATAACATTTTCATCACAAATAACTCAAAAAGTATTGACTCTACAAAAAAATTTTATAGAACATTTTTTGCTTAGAATTTATTCATCCATCGATTTCTGCAGTTATTTTGAATTTAATAATTACCACCCCCCGCCAAGGGGTGGTTCACCCCCCCTCACCGCACTAGGGTTAAAGCACACATCAGCACTATATAACCTTTGTTCTTTGAGCTATTCCCTAATTACTGACCAAATTAATTCTGAGCAAAAAACAATCGAAACACTGGACTACTACTGGTCTTTCACACAAACAACTCTAAATAAATTTCTACTGGTCAAATTCTATATAAATTCAGTTGATTTTATAATAAATAAACTTACTTCTAATGGATAGATTACAGATTGACTAACTGCTCCGGCAAAAGAACCGGCGACGAATCTTTCACCAATATTAGGTTCAGCATTATTTACATTGCTAATATGTTGTTTAGCTTGCTCGTATGTCATAAATTTGATTGCCGATTCAGGAGCTATTTTAAGGACGTTGATGCCATTGCCACGCCAAAGGCTTCTGATACCCCCTTCTTGTATCATATCTCTGCAAATCCCTAATATACTTTTACCATTTCTTCCGTGAACCTAAAAATAAGAAAAGCAATTTCTTAATCATACTAAATTACAACCAATAGTTTTTTGAAACCAAAAAACAAAAGAGTAAATTCATAAAATATAAGCATAGTAAAATAGATTAGCAATAAAATTAGATATAAAAACTCACAATAACCTGAAACAATTAAATGATTTTGATCACACTTCATAACTTCATTAATGTAATGCAATTTATCTTCACAGGATATTGTATATTTAGTGATCCCACAATTTGGCAGTTAGTATAATCTACTGAATTTACTATCCATTTCCAAATTCTATAAACAATCATCTTAGAATGAATCACCTTTTGATTCGAACTGTTCTAATAAACTTCCAGGTGTAAAAAAAGTAAACAAATGATTTAATTTATTCAAATAAAGTAATTAAAATGATGAATAATCATGTTACACAGCAGCCTATAAGGGAGCTGCTTACTTTATTCATCCATGTATATTGGGTATTGTTTTTTATATATTTGAATAAAGTAATTATTTATTTTACAAAAAAAAATATATAAATACATTCATTCTGGATTATTTAGGTCGTTTTGTGTGTTGTGATTTTTGTTTATTATGAGTAGTTTTTTATTGGATTTTGGTTGGATTCAGGTTTAAAATATTCCAGTTTTTTTTTTGTTTTTCTTTAAAAGCATCAACTCCTGAAAACAGGCCACTAGGAAATGTTTTTCAAACATCTAATTCAAAATGCAGTAATACTGTCTATTTTTAGTTTTATAAAAACAGTTTTAGAAAGCCCACAAATTTTAGTTACTGGTGAACCAGGCAGTAGCCAGTACATACTCTGGTTTGCACATATGTTTTCTAGGAATCTGTTTCAAGCCGTTACTGTTCTTTAACACGATTGATACAGCTAGCATACGTGCTACAAGGCAAGTAAACTACAATCCATGCGCATGGTTCCAGCCTCTTGGAGAACACATGAATCACTTAAAACTTTATTTTACTCCAGACCAGTATTCTATTGACAGCAAGGTTGGGACTAAAAACCACAATAAACTGCTCAAACACAGTTCAAAAAAACACCACAGGTTTGATATATAACTTTGAATATGTGACACTTTATCACAATACCGTTTAAAGTTTTTTGTATATAAAAGTGTCAAAGGGTCTGAAAAACAAATTCAAGAAAAAGGATTGGCATTTACAGCTGTCAAATTATTTAATTATCAAATATTTGATATTAATATAAATTTATTTAAAATAAGTCCACTTCATATCTGGTACACTGCGTATGAATCAAAAAATATTCCACCAGATATAAAACGTAACATTTCCAGTTTGAACAAGAACGTGTTAAAGAAAAAATGCCATTCTAATGTTGGGGTAATGAGCAAAAACCCAAAAGAAACAAGTACTGCTGTTATCAGCAAATTTCATTGCAGCAAATATTTGGCCGCATAGTGCTGAATTTATATATTCCTTTAAAATCTTTTTCTAGGAGAGGTATGTGTCTCTCCTGCCAACTAAGGAGCTAGACAACAGCGAGGTGCTGATAGTACGGGTGCAGATAAATTCTTTGAAAAAACTTCTAATTACAAACAAAACAAGTAACCAAAGGTGGAGGAAAAAGCAATATCTAAACATGCTACTCATAGCATACATGTTAGCTTAGGGGTATTTCTCAAACGGTAAATTTTAGTGATAAATTATGTGATAAAAAATTCTGTTGATATATCAACTAGATATATCAGAACAGTTTTTTTTTTTAATTTTGAACTTAATACTACTTCTTATAAACAGTGTTAAAATTTGTAAATTGCAGAATTTTAGAAGATCGATGTAAATTTGTGGGGATAACTATTTTTTTGAAACAATTTTAATTAAAAAAATTATGCAATTTCAGATATGAAATACAATGTTTAAAAATAGTCAGCATATTGTTAAAATATGGGTTGGCAGTATATGCCTACCCAGTTACAATAACGTGCAAATTAATCTGAACACAGATGGGTTTTAATAAAAAATAACTATTTAGAAAAAAAATCATACCTGTACACAGTTTGTGAATATGTAGAGGATATTTGTGAATATCAATGAGATAAATTTTTGTCATTTTTGAGAGGCATTAAATGATCAAGACTAAGATGTTTGCCTAAGATTTTCAAATTGGGTTTTAAATACGAGTTTTATTTGGTCATGTGAGCACTTTGTTTCATTCTTTTAAAAACCTTTTCCACTTTTTTGGGCAGTATTCCATGCAAAATCTTGTTGGAACACTCCACAGTCTTGTGGACATTTGTTTTGAAGTTGTCACAACCCTTTCCTTCAGAATCTTCAAAGTAATGAACAAGGACCATCAAATGTGAAACCCCAAAACATTTTTTTCTGGGGATGTAACTGATTGTTGAATATAAGCCGGTGATGTATTTTCATCTGATGCTTTTCTAATATAGGAACCCTTTGCCCTTGGAACATAAAAATGTGACTCATCAGGGTTATGTGGATTTCCTTTTTTATTTTTGTATGGCCTTTTTGTGATTTTGCATTTGTTGTTGTAAATATTTTTTCTTGTACATTATTTTACTAGTTTTTATATATAAATTTATACTTAGTATTTATGATGGCAAGGAGTCTGCCAGGAAAAGCAATGCCTCCCAACATTTTTTTACATGCCACAATAATCAAATTTCCAGTATAGTTATTTATATTCTATGTAAAAATGTGTCTACATAAGTGATTTTATTAGAAAAAATATACATGAAAATATATGTATAATATACTATAGTTATTTCTAAATTAGTTATACAAAAGTAACCTCTAATTTTGAAAAATTAAATAACTTACTGAAATGTTTGACAACATTGAATACAGACAGTATATCTTCAAGTTTCATTCCTGCCAAACACAATAAGTTCCCAATGTTCTCATTAGGTGGCACACACAAATGAGTAATTCCATCAGTCATCATGGAGTCATATACCGGTGCAGAGTATGCTCAGTGTTGTTTATGGTTTCATGAATTCAAATCTGCTATTATCACCATTCGGAGACAATTCATGACTAAATATAATAAGCAACCACCTCAAAGACAGTCTGTTATTGCATGATACTATTTTTTCATTGAAACAGGATGTGTATCACACAGAATGCCAGGTCAGGGTATACCTTCAGCTTCTGAAGTGGATATCTAACAAGTGCAGCAGACATTCATTCACAGTCCAGGTAAATCAACAGGACTCGCCAGCTTAGAATTGAATATTCCAAAGGTTACAGTATGGAGGGTATTGCAAAATCGAATGTCATTTAAACTCTGATTACAGATGTGGTAAAGTTATTTACCTTTTCATTATTAAAGGTTACTTTTGTACAATAATTTAGAAATACTTTGAAACTGAAGCTAATGAATTTATCAAGGAAACTGAATATGAATTAATTCTGAATTAAGTGATAAAAATACTATATTAAAGGATCTTAATGCATAGTTAAAGGAAAGTATTATTCCACTACAAGATAAAATCAAAATTAAAGAAAATTTTGTACTGGTCATATTATCAAGTTCTCTAATAAATATTATAAAGTCTACAAGTGAAAATGTGTCTGAGGAAACTTATAATAAAGTAAAACCATGAAACCAGAATAAACTAAAACCTAAAAGTGCAATAAAAGTGAAGATATCAATAAAACTATAACTGCATTAGAATCTCATATTGAAACTGATTTGGATTTCATTCAGTTGGAAAGCGATATCATACTGCATTATCAAATATCAAATGCATAAGCATTAAGACTTAAGTTAAGTATTTCTCTAGTTATGATAGAAAAAAAAAGTTTATTGTTACAAATAATAAAAGGCTGAAGTATGAAAACTCAGGAAAATTCCCTTTATATATAAAGGGATTGACAATTCATCTTTTAGTGACACCTTCACTAAGAACTTCTTGGTGAGTCCTTGGAGTTAAAAAGGAGTAAAAATTAAATTAATCAAGAATAAAATAATTTTTTAAAAGTTAAATTATAAAACTGTGTTAACAAATAGCCTAAAAATAAAATAAAATCCGGAAATATTTTTAATAGATGTATATACGAACAGTATAATTAAATTACATTAATTTAGTATTTAAAAGAAAAAAATAAATCATTTAAATGAATTTGATAATTATGATAAATCATTTTAAGAACAAATAAATTGGTGAATGCAAACTTCACAAAAGCATGCACTTATTCTGAATAAACTAGTTAAAATCCATTTTGAAGAGTAACAACTATCATCAATTAGAGAAATACTAAAATACTAGGAAATTAAGATGATCATTTCCTAGTATTTCATGGAAAAAAGAAAATTCTGAAAAATACAATTCCAGTTCTGAAACACAGTAAGTTGAAACCTAATTCAAGATAAATTAATGTCATGCAATTTCATGAGTAAAAACTGGGCGAAATGCAGAATGCTGTATTTATATCAAATCAATATGAAGTTTAGAAAAAAATCTGAAATTAATGAAATAAACAAGTTTTGTGTAGATATAATGAATAGAAAAAAATATGTTATGTTAACAGTGCTGCGTTGGCATCAGCATGCAGTATGGAAATTATGTTTTTTATTAAAAAAAAGAAAACTGTAAAGTAAACCACAAAACACTGTTTTAACTGCAATAAACTATTATGTCATCGTATTCACAATATTAAGATGCATTTTCAAGTTTATCTTTTTCGAAAACATATGAAAACATTGTTTTTTGCAAAATACTATTTAAAAAATGCAGTAAATAAAAAAAACTTACTTGTAAATGTATTTTAATCCTATCTAATGGTGCTGTACACGTACGTGAAACAGCACCTGCAACACCGCCTGCAACTAAATGGCGCCACCACATCCCCGTTATCATTTCTTTTTGTGTGAAATCGTCAGGGACATTCATGTCCTCACCGATGTCAAGATACTGAAATTACAAATTAAGTTATGTAGAGTCTCATGAAAATACAAAATAAAAGAAATATATACTATAAAATATTTATGTTATTTATGTATATGTTCATGTTAATTTTATAGCAGCAATGTTATGTGTAAAATATCAGAAAATGAATTAAAATGTTTTATACCATCGGTATTCAGCATTTCTAACTAGCAAAAGCAATTTTCAGAAATATTTTGACTTTAAGATTCACCATAAATCACATTAATTTAATTTATTTTAATAAATAAATTCACATTTACTTTAATTTTGATCTAGAGTAGTTTTCATAATAATGTAGGATAAATAAATAACTTCTTATCACAAAAAATATTTTTAAAACATCATTTAGTGACTTTTTCCTGGAAAACTAACTTCAATATCAGTAGCTAGCTTGTGATAATATTTGATGTAAAGTTAACCATCCAATTTATAACAGAAAATGTTTCAGTAATAGTATTTTTTCACTCATACTTACTTTTGATAAAGATTATCAGTGAAATAGAGAAATATAACCGATGCAATTTCCTACCTTACTTTTTTATTTAAAAATTACTGCACAACAAAACCTGACTACTTTTAAAGAACTACTACAAAAATGTAAATAGGTTAAAAATTCATAAAAATATACCCTTTACATCATTACTTACTTTAGTTTAATGTACTTATTCATAAAAAAAATATCAAAAAGTTATCTACTAATGTCTCATAATATTTTTTTTTTACTTAAGTATAAAGTTAAAACACTAGCAGTTAATTGCATAAACAAAAATTATTCATTACACTCATTCGATCTATCTTGCTCTTCATCATCCAAATATTAGTGTGGCTCTAGTACTTGTACTTTTGTGTTTACCTGTAAGCAAGAGTGAAATTATTTCTTTTGAATGTAACTTTAACAAGTGATGATTTGTAAGCTTGTGTCTACTTAATATTTTTTCTGGGTCTACCTTGAGTTTTGCTAATAAATATTTCTTTATATGGATTAGTGTGATCGTATCATGTTTTCGTAAAATATGCAGTTTGGAGATTCTTTCAGAAAACTAATAGTTTCTCCTTCCTTATTTTTCATTAACTTTTTAAATTAGTTTATCACAATGCCTGAAAATTGTAAAAGTTAAAAAATTTCAGCTGCAATTCAAAGTAAGGAAGGAGTTCTACCCTTTTTTTTAGCAGTGAATGTGAATGTCAAACATTCTTGCAGATGTCAACCTAACCTCCTGTCGCAAATGCATTCTTATTTATACTTTCATGCTCTATGCCAGAAAGCTTGAATTGTATTCCATGAAAATATGACCAGATTTCCCAATTTTTTTTTTAATAACTGAAGGTTTTGTTTGTCGATCGGCATACAGTAATGCAGCGGCCAGATTTCTGTTTATGTTTTGGCCACCGCACGAGTCAGAAAACATAAAAATTTATGTAACATAGATATCAATTTTAGTGTAAGCAAAATTTCCAAGCTTCCCCTTCTTTCATGAAGTTAATTCCACAAAAAAAGGTTAACTTTTTATGATACCAAAAAAGGTTAATACTTTATCGAATGACATCAGAAAAAATATGTCATTTTCATCAACAAGCATAGGTATAACAAATCAGTTACATCACTATTTTTAAAAACACTTAATCTTTGTTAGACATTCTGTCATACTATTTTCTAACTAAAACTTAAACTATTAAATAATAAATTATTACAAAAAACTTATTCAAGTACTTTTTATAATCGGCTGTGTTGTGTATTACGGCTGCCAACTGTTAATATACTGTTATTAAAAAATTCACTAAGATAGTGACTTTTTTCTTCTACCGAATAATAAACAAATCGAAGTTAATGAATTTTAATTCCGCAATTTTATTTCTTTTTTATATGATATACTATGATGCACAAAATGAATTTTTTCTGGAAAAATATCTACAGCCACATAGTGATTTTAACTATGATAACCGAAAATGCAGTCTGTGACGTTTTGCTAAACATAATATTAACTTTATAAGGAAATCTCTCAATAGTGTTTCTACAAACACTTTATTAAAATTCTAATGTTAACTTTTAATTTTACAGCTTATTATAATATAATAAATTATATCATGTAAATATATAATTACATACAATTTTTAAAGGGCTATCGAAAAATTTATATTTTCTTCCTGAGACACAATAATTCTCCAATAGTTGCAATCTACATTCAGCACTTTTCATACCGTGATACCAGCTTTTTTAATAAGCTAACTCTTATTAACAAAGTCCATTGCTAGAGGACTACTTATTCTCTTCATAAGTAGGATAAATATTTTAACACAGAGCTCTACATTGTAACTGTACAATCTGGAACGGCGAGCCATTCTTGTTAGTGGATATAGAGATCTTAGATCTTTATATTTTCATAAAGTTCAGACAGAGAAGAGGGATTCCTGGCATTCCTTTGTGCACAAACAGGGGAACAAGGATCCCTGGGGGATTGTGTATTGGGTCTTAGGACAAAAACAATGAAAGGATGCTCTTCTGTCCACTCTCTCGACCTGGGTCGGTGTAATTTCAGACATGTCTG
The DNA here is from genome assembly GCF_047948215.1 of Lycorma delicatula. Classification (NCBI taxonomy): domain Eukaryota; kingdom Metazoa; phylum Arthropoda; class Insecta; order Hemiptera; family Fulgoridae; genus Lycorma; species Lycorma delicatula. The sequence continues at coordinate 10,161,904 of NC_134462.1, forward strand.
AAATTTTGCACAGACTACTTGATGATTTGCTACCTGATGATACTGAAGTAAGTGAGACTGCATACCATCAGCAGGTGAGGCAAGAGGTTGCTCAGTTTCGCAGGGGTGCAGTCTCCTTGGAGATTACTATAGTCGAGATATGTCAATCTATATGCAGTCTAGATAGAGGTAAGGCTCCTGACTTTGATGGCATACGGCAGAGCTCCTTGTTCGCTTTGTGGGGATAAGTGTGAGAATTATCATATAGGTTTTTAATAAATTCTTGTTTGGAGGATACTTCCCGGTGTTGGAAGAAGTGGATTGTGAAATTATTGTTTAAAGGTGGCAACAAGGATCCCGCTGTTAGTTAGTCATGTAGGGCCTTCACATTACTGCTGGTAATTGGTAAAGTCTTTGAAAAGGTTCTATACCTTCGTATAAATGAGAGGTTGACCTCGTGTGGTTTACTAAGGTACAATCAGTATAGGTTTTGTCCCGCAAAGGGTACTGTTGATGCCATACTTCGTTTGACGAGTGTGTTAACTTCCAGTTGGGAGGAATATGTCCTGGGAATTTAATAACCTATGGTGGCCTTCTGCTATATACCAATTACCTAAGAGAGATTGTACTGCGAGTGAGTTGCAGGTTATGTAAAGTATGTAACGCAATTTCTTTCTACGCATGGCGCTTTTCAGCACAAGACTTCAGAAATTCGGCCTGGCAGACTCTGGTATGTGTCCGCAATGCGGATTATTGGATGATGCTTATCATGCGTTAAATGAATGTGCTAGGTATGACTTAATGCACACGTCCATTTGTCGGTTTGATATTATCGGTCGACACTTGATCTCTGTGTTAATTGGAAAAGCCAGACCGAATGTTTGATCACAGAAAGTATTGCTGAAGGGGTGTGGTGTTTCGCTTGGACTTTCCTTCTTGTTTTTACATTTGATTTTATTGTTATTTTGTTTTATGGTTTGTTAAACTGTTGCTGTTTTTGTTTCTGTTTGATTATAGATTTGTTTGTTTTTCATTAGTTATGTTACATTATCAATTTTTATTGTTGTTTTGTTAGTGTTTTTGTGTTGCGTTTTATGATTCATTGCGAGTCAAACAGATTTTTACCATTTGGGTTGGTAGAGTTCAGTTTCTTCGTTCTTAGAATGTCATTCTGTCTTGTTTGAGACTTGGCTAGATATGTTTTGTTTGTAGTTTATTTTAGTTAGTAGGACACTGATGGGAATGTTGTTTGTGGCATTCACGTCGGTGGCATCCTGGCTGAGGCTTGACTGAAAGATGTCATTGCCAAGGTACTGAAGATGACCTCCAGTAAAGCCCATAGGGGCTAGGTACAGAGGGGGTGGCGTGGCGATTATCACGTCAAGGGTGTATATATAGGGTCAGGATGTGCATTGACATATAAAGAAAACCAATATGACTATGATATATACTACACCTTTGTTTTGGAACTCTCAAGTTTCTTCAGTTTTTTACAATAAATTTATAAATCTGTCGGCTAAATTCCCTAGAATTAGCCCACTGCACTGTAAAGTCTATGATTGTACATGTATCATACATTCAGCAGAAGAAAAAATAGCAGGTTATATGTTACGTCAGTCACATCTGGAATACTACTTATAGAATCACACATCTACTGTTCTAATTTTCCTGCTTGATAATAAAGGTCGGTAAGCAAATATTAAGTTCTTGAAAAATACAAAAAAAGAGAACATATTTTTTTTTTGAATTAGAGGGGATACAAGATAGCAAACAACATAGAATTTTTTAGAGATGGTCAAATTAACTACACCTCACTATAAGATCATCAAAGACCCAAGAATGAAATGTAATAATCAGAAAATTAGAATAATTTATAAAATGAAGAAAATAATAACAACCTATGAAAAACAAACTAAAATGCTCGAATCTAAATTGTACCATAAATTTTCAAAGGGTTTTTACAATAAAAAATTGATAAGAATAAAAAATAAAATTTATTTGCATAGATCTTTTACAAGAAAAAATAATAAAGAATTACTTCAAAGGACTAAAAAGGATAATTTGATAAACTAATTACTAGTAAAAATAAAATTTAGATAATAGTCACATTACATAATTCCATATTCACAATCTGACAAAAAACTAAGTAACAGCACTATCACTACTGACTCTGAAAGCAGTGTCGTCAGCATCATCATTACCCCATATTAGGTTGTCTTCTGTTCCATCCAGGACATTTGTGTTTACATTTTTTAAAGAAGCGAGATATTATTTCATTAGAAATTTACTCCAGGTGATAAAAACCCATTCTGCTACCCGCCTGGGATTATCAAGTCATTTCTTCCTTTAATTTATTTTTCATGTCCTTCAAACGCATCCATTACAACCATGTTTTTAGGTTTTATTGAATTCCTGTATCTGTTTCACACTGCATTTATCCCCAGTCTTCCATTATTTTCAAAGTTATACAACCATACTTGTAGGGCAGCACTATCACACGATGGGAAAATTTTTCATTTTTGAGCACAGTTTTCAATTTCTGCCACCAACGGGTTGTTTTACATATACTATTTTCATTCTTTTACATACTTTGCAGTTGCTATATAATTACGTGAAATATCAAAATAAAGAAGAGTTTCATTCGCATTTCCAATATTCTGAAATCTGGAAGTCTTTCCTGGCACCAATGATCCCGATAGCATTCTGAAAAATTTCCCTGACTAAGAAAATAAATTTATACTACGTATTTTCAATGAAAAGAATGTATTAATTATTTAGGGAAAAATGTTTTCTTTAACTGTTAACTTTTTTAAAAATATTAATGTTAAATTGCAAATAAAAAATACTTGCTGAAAAAAAAAACTATAATAAACCTTTTCTGAATTAAAACAAGTTTGATAATCTGCACTTGATTTTTGTTCAATATTAAAGAGGATTAAAAAGCCCGGTTTCGATTCGAGTAAAGTGTCGAATGTTTTTATATTCAATGTTAAATCGTAAACAAAACAAAAAATTAAGAGGATTTAAAATAAATCTAAAATAGTCCCTTTTTTCTTATTAGAAAAAAGTGTGATTATGCCATATCGATTTTGGAATATTAAAAAGAAGACCAAAAAGCGCGGTTTCGATTTGAGCAAATACGGTATTTACCATCGCGCTTTAAAAAGCCGTTTCGCAATGTTTAATGTAGTAATGATTAAACAACTCTGTAACAAGTGGAATATATGTCCTGAAAATTGAAGGGAAAGATACAATGACAATAGCAAAGGCGTATTTAAAAGTTCTTGCAGTAGTTACACAATTGGCATTTCACTGCATGTTTATCTATTAGTAGCACCGTATGATCGTAAGCAATCGAAGCTATACTAAGCTATCAACTAAGTTATACAAAATAATTCATTTTATAAACCAACTTGATATTAAGAAAAATATGCAATTTTATAAACAAAATAATACAGGGTACATAAATTAGCAAGGTGCTGAACTACGTATAAATTACGAAAAAAAAGATCACATATCTGGGAGAAATCTTGTAAAGTCTGTAATCCACGATCAGGAGATCATAAGTAGGTTACATAAACTGTTATATTAACTACTATCACTGTACTTAACAATGATTTCACGGTTATACAAGCAATGAACGGGCTTAATTCAATGATCGGCAGAACTACAACTAACAGTCTGTAAATAAAATTCAAGCGATAAGGTCAGTATTGACACAATAAGGAAATTATGAACACTAGTAATTAAAAATCATAACGACTTTTGCAACGTAAACAATCGTGCAATACAGTAATACTACAGTAATAATTGAATTCCTCATTGTTTTATCAGTTTTATTATCTGATTTTTTTTTTTTTTTTTAATCTTATTGATTTTCAAACTAAACTTCACTCCTGGAAATGATTCATATCATAACCCTATCTTCGTTTCTTACAAGAAAATAGTGAAAGACGTTTTTACTCGACAGCCTATTTTATAAATTAATTTCTTTTTTGAATTTAAATATCCACTTTCTATCGAACATGAAGCGAAAACCGGAAAAAAACAGATAACCGACTAAAATTTTTGCCTTTAATCTTTCAATATTTAAACCGATGAGATACAATACAAACAAAAAGTACATAAGCCTGCTAATAGACGATACGACTTGTTTAAAAAAATTCTATTCTTAGAATTGTCCCTAAATTATTCTTTTCACTCGCTTGCAACCAAAATGAAATGGCAAATTAAATGGCATCAATGCCACATTATATATAAACACATCATTGGCAAAATTTCATTCAAATCGGTCCAACCAGTCTGGGGATATTTAGAAACAAGCAGGGCCAGCCAGCATAAATAATTACAGTTTTTTTTTATTTTTTATTGTTAACATAAACAGAAGGAAGTTTACGTCCTAATCGCAAATACTTCTAGTTATAAAAAAAAATTTACGATTAAGTGATTCTAATTTTTTTTTTTTACTACTTATAAACAGTAAACATATAAAAATATATAAATATTTTATTATTTATTTACTGTATTTTACAGTTTATAAATATTAACAGATTTATAAATCATTTATTTTTTATTGATAAATAAATGCCTTGCTCACCAAAATCTATGAAAATAAAATTATTTTAAGTTAGGTTATGATATCATACAAATATCTGTACTCACGTACTGTTGTTTCTTCTTTTTTTCGTTCATTCTTTTACTCGTTTTCTTATATATACTTTTTCCGCAACGTTAACTAATGATGACTGTTAAATTGTAAATAAAGGTCCATCTGGTTTTAGATTTCCACGTAATTTTAGCATTAAAATAGAAGAAATATTAAGATAATGGTAAATAGTAAGGCACAAACCGTTTCCATTTGTAAACGGTATTTGAGCGCAATACTAAAGTTAAACGTATAAACATTTCTTAAAAATAATAAAGATAATAACTTACTGTTTAATACTATATCCCGATTTTCCAAAACAAACATTTTTTTCTTTTTGGAAAACGCTCCGATAAAACATTGTTAATGTCATTAAAATAACACAACAGTAATAAAACGAACAATAAGAAAACCAGAGTTACCGTAACAAATATATCAGCTGTTTTATTTTTATTTAGCCTAAATGGGAGTAAAGTAGGTTTATTCTATAATATTTAGGCGAAAAGATCAAAAACGAAAACGTCAAATTATTTTTTAACAGATAAATCGTACGTCAGAGTTATTTTTCTAAATTAAAATAAATTCGAACCTTATTAGAAATTAGTTACGATAAGCGACCGTAAAACCAAAACACTTCTCACACAATCTTATTTTATTAATCTACACACGAAACGCACACCAGAGGGGCTTATTTATTATCAGCCGTAAGGCACGACTTTAATATGATATCGTTAAAAGGTTTACTAGCGAATAAAGACGCACATCCTTTATGTGTATTTAAGAAATTATACACGCTTTTAACAAGAAAAATTTTACGAATAAAGAATAGTGCAAAACCCTTGGCGGGAACCGATCCGAGACCGGGCCGATCTAAAGAAGCTATCTCGGTGACCGATACACCAATATAAAAAAATGTGTTTTTAGAAAAAAGTTATACAAACAACTTTTTACTGAAATAACATTCAAGGAAGATATTACAACAACAAAAAAAAGTAGTTTCTGAACATGAGGGGAGCTGTGCCTTGAATATTTTTATAAATGTACGTATTAATTTGATTCAAGAACGGTACCGCTTGTAGATTTAATTAAAAATAAGTAAGTCGATTAAAAATTATATTCTAACAGATTCATAAACTTTCATTTTTACGTAATTAAATTAAAATTTCTGTGATTAATTTTTTTTTACCGCTTTCTGGTAACACCGAGCAGTACAACTTTTGAAGTAAGTAAAACTGCATATTAAAAGTTCAAATATAATGAAAATCGATTCGGTCTCGAACTTAAATCACGTTAAAATTAGGAAGCATAGTAAAACCAACTACATTAATGAAAAACAAAATTGAAAACAAGATCTCTTAAAACAAAAAAAAAAAAAAAAAAAAAATACAATACCTTCACTACCGGGTCCGGGTCCAACATTTCTTTTCTCAAATCCGTTAAACAATAATACGAGCAAAGATCCATTTTTATCACAAGAAAAGTAATAAATATCACTAGGAAAATAAGTTCGAAGAAACTGTCTTAAATTTAAAAAAGAAAAGAAGCAAGTGAATACCAAAATCTTTACTTCAGCCATACACATCACCTATTTAACAAGTAACAAGAATTAAAAATATATAAAATAAAGCGACTGAACCGCCTCGTTCGCTATCTGCACACGGACTGAAATCGATTATAAATTATGTAAAAAGATTCGCGTGAACTACGGCCTATGCCTCCTTCAGTTAACAAATAGTCTCTTCTCCTTATCTACTTCAATACCCGATTATCAAACGCTTACGTCGACAAACCGATAAAATATTCGCAAAAAAAACATACGTATACACGCACATCAATCTGTAATGAAATCACTTCCCGAATGATGACTTCTAATTATTATTTAGCCGATACATTTAATTTTAACTACATAATATGCAAAAAATAAGTAAATAAATTAGTAATCAAACGTACAAAACGAAAACTATTCAAAACACCTGACATTCTAATTATATCCATTCATAACTCAAACTATTTCCTATCACATGAAACCTACAAGAATGGCGCCGATAAAAAAAAACATCTGTTAAAATTAAAATAAATATTCATTCTGGTTATCCACAAATAACAGGAAATCCGGTCTCATTGAGAAATATTAATTATTATACTCTAAATTCCAGTGAATCTGAAAAAATTTAAAGGATGATTTCGATTTTTAAAGAAAATATTTTCAAAAGAGAAAATTTAAAGTTAACACAATTAAAGGCGATTTTAAAAAATATTTTTGGATATTTTTATCAGAATACGTTTTTTTTACGGAATCCGACAGCCACTTTTTCAATTTTTTCTTCTAAATCGTTGAGTATTTGGAGGTATTGCAGGGAAACTATAAATATAATTCAACTAAATAACCTACGCTCGCTAACCTATTTTTTTATTTCTACTCGTCAATTTTATTCAAACATGAGTGTTCCAAATTTACCTGAGAGAGCTCCAATATAAGCATTATGCTTATAATTATAGATATAAATTAAATATATAATCTAACCAAACTTAACCTACGCTCGCTAATCTTGACTGGCGTTTATAATTTCTCTCAAATCCCTCCAAATACCCGTTGATTTGGAAGAAAAAAGTGGCTGTCTGATTTCGAAAAAGTACCCAGAACACAACCGACTATAATACAATAGATAACCTGGAGTACGACTAATTAATTCGGTATACTTTAACATAGAACGTTATTTGACGTGTATCATTAAAAGTAGATGAACTCGAACTGGTATCTTAAGAAAATCTTTGAAAAAAAAAAATTACCGTACATAAAGAAATTCAACATACCGGTACTGTTCGTTACGTATCTATTAAATGAAATGTAATATGGTATTGCCGAACGATAAAGGAGACACAAATATAAAACATAAAAAAAAAATTAATAAAATATACTTTCACCTTAGTAACGCGATTCTGAGAAGAGAAAAGTAAGCTAAAAATCCAAAATGAAGAGGACAATTCTGTAATCAATCCCTTGCTTTACGGAATAGGAAGTCTGAAGCTGCTAGTAAAAAGTTAAAAATTTGGTGAACGTCTACTGAGATAAAGCGTTTAAGGATTACAGGTAAAAACAGGAGAAATAATAATTGCAGAAATCTAAGAACGGATAAAAAACCAGTCACGGCAACAATTGAGAAAACTATACTTAAAAACGGATCGATCGTGTGACAAGAATGAGAGAGGAAAAGGTCGAATCGGTTAAAAAGGCGAGATCAAAGGGTAAGCGAAGTAGAAGAAAATCGGAAGAAACTACGTAGATAATATAAAAAAGAGAAGGGAAAATAATTTTTAATGAGGTTAATGCGATCGCCAAGAACAGGGCACAATTTAATATATCGCTTAAGGTCGGGACGAAAAGAAGTTATTCGAACAAGGGATTAACCCAAAATCTTCCTGTGATCTTGCAATACCTTCAGTTCCCGCCTATCACAACGCTACAGTATCCTCTGATAGCGTAGTTGTGCGTACCCGTTATCTTTATAGCTGTTATGCTAATCGGTCTATCAAATTTGCTTTTCTTAAAGCATAACAAAATGTCTACGGCGTAGCATAACCGACACCGACTGAAGTAAATACATTCACTACGATTACCATAATAGTAAGGTTTAGATTTAAATGTTCTTTCATTAAACGATAAGAGGTTTTTAATTTAAAAAAAAAACTATTGCAATTGAAAAGATCAAACAAGAATTTGATCAAAATTTACACAAATCTCTGAACCTCTAAGCTGAAGCTCAATGAACCTTGACAGATACATTACATTCAATGACGTAATAATACAGATGACATCATCATGAAGGCAATGAAGTCGAACAACAAGAGCGATCGGGGGCTTGTCCCTGCACTCGATAAGTCGTTTCAATTGGATAACCGCTCATAACAACCGATGCCGCGTACGATGCTTAATAGATGTTATGTACAAATGCAGCGGTGGGCTCGCCTTTTTTCCATACTCAATTAACCAATCGCCGCAGCGTATTACGTCGGTAAAAACCTTGAACCGTGTCAATAAGTTCTTAATTTTTCTTCCTACTAAGACGACATAGAAGATAAATGCGACGTAATACTGAGCAGCACTTACCACCAGGAGCACTGGGTCTGATTAACGAATCTACATTCCATCGGGCAACAACAATTGAAAAGTAATTTTCAATTCGTTAAGATTTTAGATCATATGTTAACAAACCTAATTAAAACCCTCGATTTAATAGCAAGCTAGAAAGTATTTTATGCCTAGAATACAAAAATATATATATATATATATATAATTGTGCTGCAAAATATATTTGTAAAGGCAAACCCATTTATTAGTAATTTTCTAGAAAATGACACCCCGACCATCCAAAAAGAAGGACAGAGAGTGAGCCTTGAAGCTACTTCTTCGGTGAGAATGTAACTTTTGTTTACCTACCTCAGCAGCTTTCTCACTAAACACCAGTTATCATAATTCTCGATAAATTCTTCTGTTGTAGTTTTAATGATCTAAAATTATGTCCTTGCTGAGCGAAGCGGTTAAGATTTGCTATCTATAAATCAGTTTCTTTCTTGGTGTTATCATGCGAGAAAGGGTGCAATAATATGACGGCTTATACGCCTATGAAATGCTAGACATTCTAATCCCCTCCTAAATACAACATTAATAAGAGAATTAGCTTCAAGCAGTTAGAGCGGGCGTTCAAAAATTATGAAAAATTTACGTAGCAGCAAGCACATTCAATTATAAATGAAAAAGATTAGTAGGGAAAAGAATGCCGGTAATATAAATGTTTTTCTACTAGTATCAAGTAAACGGGAAGTTCAGATACCATGTAATGAAGAATTTACGGAAAAAAATTTCCCATTCTCTTATAATTCGTTAGTATCTTTGTAATTAGATAAGGTATGTTTCACGTAGATAATTTACTTTAATTTACAATCGCTAGGTGACATTATTTGAACAGAAACATCTTTAATAATATTTTATACAAACTAGTCGTCAATATCATCGTGTACATCAGGCATTTTCTAGGGGGAAAAATATAATTTAACGGAATGGAATGTCAAACTACCTTTAACTGCAATAGTAAACTAATAGTCGTCAATGTGAAAGAGCGCGCTAACAGCTGTTGGCTACACAAGTCCATAATATTTTGAAAAAAGTAATAACGATTTTTACCAAATTTAATTTCAGTAAATCTTAGTTTACAAATAATTGTACAGAACCAAAACTCAATCTGAAAGTTTTTGTAGAACAAAATACATCTTATACAGAAAACGAATTTATTGTCTACAGAAAAAATCCGGTCGCAAGATCTTAAGGTTTCCCTTCCTGTAATACTTTGATGTCTTTAGAAATTTTATAAAAATAAAAAAATCGTGTTTGTATGCGCTTTACAGAGTACTCGATGGAGAAATTCATTAAAAAAACTATTGGGGTGACGTGCATTGTAGCTCGTTTTAATAAGTGTTCGCATGCTACTCTAACAAATCAAATTAACAGGCAAAACAGGCAAAGTACCTTAACGTAGAACTCGAGGTAAAAATCCATATCAAACTGATCCATCAAAGTATCCAACATTACAGCTACTGACGACTGCATTTTTAATTTATGTAATTTTTTATTTGACGATGGAAAACGTAAAATAAAATCAACTATATAAGTACTGATAATATATCGGTTAACGATATAAACCGATTAAATTGAATAGATAAGAGTGGACCATCGACGACGCACAAATGTTAATAGAGACGCGGCAAGGAGAGAACTGCGCGCGATTCTAAAATAATACCGACTGAATATTTAAATAGAGATGCTATCGGCGACTATCCACCACCACGTGACGATACGATGACCGGTGAACCCCCTACACTTTCTGAAGTAGTAAATAGAATTACAGACGGAGACATCTCGCTAAATAACCGGACTTAATCTAACATTACGACAGATAAATCACCACCAGACACTGGGCTCCAATCTATACCGAAACCGTAGACTGTTTTCAGGTACAAAAATTGGAGAATTTAAATGTATTCTATTAGTATGACAAAAATATTCATATACTTATGAATATAATATAATTATAATTATAACTATAATACAGTTATAACTATAATTACTTCAATTACTTTTATTTCCTCGATAGGAAACCATTTTATTTAAATTTAAAAATATATTTTATTATAGTATGATTTATAACCGTTTTACTTCTTTTCTTGGAATGAGAAGCACATCACTATGCGCATAAATGTTGCGCATCAATAGAAAAAAAAAATCACCAATAGAAAAATAGCTACAGTTATTGCTGAGAGTGAAAGTTGAGTATTGCTGAGAGAAAACTCGACAACGCTGAAGCTGGAATAAACAATGTAAACTGAAGGTAAACGTTTGCTCAAAAGCAGTGTCCGAATTAAGCCCTAGAGAAATACCGGTTTATACTGCAGGAGCGGAAACTACTCTACCGTAACACCCGATACGGTAAAATTAATAAACGATATCGGAAAATCCTTTAACCGTTGTTATCAATTAAGCCCTAATAATAATGCTATTATTTGATCTGTCGAGTAAATTTAACCGTTATGAAATATTTATTTCCTTTTTTGTGGTGATGATTAATTCATGAAAAAAGCTGTGCGTTGAATACGGAATCAAAAGTTTGAGTGTGTGTGAAAAATGCCACTCCCGATCGCGATTCATACCCGGGGACTTCCCGGATGAAAGGCTAAGAAGCTGTCATTCCGCCGCACAGGTCACAATAAAAGGTTAATTATTATTTCTAATTACAACTGTACATAATAAAAGTTGAATTATTATCCTAAAAGGAATTTTCATATCGACACGTACCACGGCATTTGTACCGTAGATATGAATTACGATGGTGTATCGATTGAAGTTTAACTACAATTAACAACTAAGTTTGTTGCCGTTAAAAAAAAATTTCTAAAGATGAAAGTATGTTTCTATTAAAATAAGCGGCATTATTTCTTGTATATGAAAGCTAACATTACGTAGAAATTTATTTGTAAGGTTAAACCATCGTATAAAATCTAATTTATTTGACTATAAATTGCAAATAAAATTAATATTTATCCTATTAAACTCAATATCATTTATGTAAATACGAAAAATGACAAATAATATTTACTCATCTAGACTATTATTTAAAAAATTCTGAAATTTGAAAACGTCTAAATAAGAAACTTTTGATTGATTTTTAATAAACACCGCACATTTTTTTTTTGGAAACGGGAAGTTGGCAAATTTAGTTTAACCTTAAAACTCTTATATTGTACACAAGAGAACCTATTAACACAAACACAAATCCTACTACAAACCCGCTTACTGTGCGGCCAAAATCGGATGAAGCCATACACATTTACTCATAAAATTAAAAAAAAAAATGAAACTATCTAACAAACAAAATACGGCAAGCCCCATCTTCTTACAATTCCAGCAACATTTTGATCATCCCTTGCCGTAAGGGTTAGTCGTATCAAAAATTGTTATTGATAAAAGCTTTAGGTAATGTTTAGAGGCCTGACGAACACTTTAAACCGATTCGATACCGTGCCTATTAAAGGAGGTATGATTCTTTTTTGTCTTCGAAACCCCACTTTTTCCACCCCCTGGGCCGATGGTTGACGATATTAAAAAAGTTGTAAGTTTTATGCCCTTATACAAAGAATAGTAGGAACTTAAACGAATTCGATATTTTACTTAATAAAAAGGTTATAGCGATATTTTGTTTTTTCGAAAAAGCCCCAGATTTCCATCCCCATGGTCCAATTTTGGCCGTTAACGAACTCGACCGAGATTTTGGGACGAGTTATTTTTAAGGAACAATTTGAAGTGATCGGCGCAAAATTACGACAGTTATCGTGTCCACAAGAAAGTGAAAGTAAAAAGTGAAACTTTTGAAGTGACGGTGGTTTTCGGGACTGGCGGATGTGAAACGCCCAGATATGTCGAAATTTTCCGGAAGTCGAATCACGGTACCCGTTACAATGTTCTTATGAAATCTACTTAAATCTGATGTGAACATCACATGACTTCCTTGCACGCCTATTAAATTACACGTCCACATTTTTTAAACGTACATAAAATTTTATTTCATTAACTTCTGATATTTTTTCATATATTTTGTTTTCTATTGTTGTTATCGAATTATTATTTATCGTAAAAACCTTTTTACAATCGAAGGTTAATAATTATTAATAAATCAATATATTTAAATAAAAAATAAAAAAGGAGATGAAGTCTGATTCGAACCCATGTGCCTGCCCCTAAGATCCAAATATTTCATTAATTAAAATTTTATTTGGCTGTAACTTTGGAAGCAATGAAAATAAGTACCGCTTATGATATATCGTTGAAAAGCTCTCAATGAGGACTTATTATTGGAGAAAAAGTCCAAAATGCAATTTTTTTAGATTGTGAGCTTTTTTTGGACACTTTTGGTTCAGTCGATTGCAATCAAAAGGGGAGGGAACAACTAGATGTGACAACAGTCCTAAATCCAAAATGTCAACATCCTACGGCTAATCGTTTTTTAGTTGTGCGAGATACGTACGTACAGACGTCACGCCGAAACTAGTCAAAATGGGTTCAAGGATTATCAAAATGGATATTTCCGTTGAAATCCGAAAACCGACATTTTTCGCGATCACAATACTTCCTTTACTTCGCACAAGGAAGTAAAAAAAAAAACAAAATACGAGTTAAAAGTTTTAGGGTTCTGACAACTAATTGTATCTGTATTTCTCACAGATTAAGATACTCTTTTAATGCATCTCATTAAGAACAATATCAATATTTACGAAAAAAATTACCTTCAATTTCCCAGATTTAGTTAGAGAAAGTTGGGTATTACCACTAAAAACATCATCAGCTACGTGAAGTATAAAAAAAAAATTTTACAGTACGCGTCACGGAAGGAAAGTTTAGCTTTTGAAGAGTTACGGTTTACGAATCGTTTGACAGAAAAAAAGTAAATTTATACTATTAAGTAATACTTGATCTTTTTTGGGTTACTGTCGTCAATTACAAAATAATTAAAGAAAACCCGTAAAAATTATGAAAAAGAACGCAAAAATGCTCTGCATTTTTCACTTGTGGAATTTTAATTTTCTATTCATTCGTAACTAGATAACAAATATTCGTTTTCAAATATATTTATGAACAAATTTTAATCTGGTGATTATATGTATATATAATTTGACGATAAAAACTCTAATAAAAGAAAAGTTTTTTTGTTTACACCATAAAATCTAATAACACTAGCATGGTGTGTACAAGATTCCATTATTTCAATCTACAATGCAGAAAAAACTTACGGTCTTTCGCAGGGAAAACGCATACAAATACATCGGACTCAAAATAAAAACGATAAAACAGAATATTAAATAAGATGTACTATTCACTCGATTTTCGGGTTTCAAAAAAGTAAAGTCGGAATAAAGAATGTTTCTCTCGGATTGAAGATGCAAAAGAATAGTTAAAAAGCACGAAACAAACTTATAAAAGTATAAATAATCCAGTCGAAGATGACATCGACGCTTAGCTTGGACACGATATGAATTGTATCCGAAGCAACTACTTTTGTTTAAAAAAGTGATAGACATGACATCTTACAGCACCGAAACACTGATAAAAATAAAGATGCAGAAACTGTTTTTTGTAAAGTTCAGTGCCTAAGAACGTTTATTTTAGCCGGCCGAAATATGTTTCAGAATCTACCATAGAGTTGTGTATATATATTTATTTAATCCATATATAACGACGATTAAAAATTGTTAAGCGACAATTTATTTCGTTTTGTAGTACTTGTGTGTTTATTGCTTTAATTAACAGAATTAATTTAATTTTAAAGTTTTCATTTTAATTCTTGAAAGTTTTAAATGTTTATTTTACGTTATAAAGTCGTCTCTGTGCTAAAAGTTAATAAAACTTATAAATCTTACTAGTCTGTAATATAAATCTAAGAATTAGAAAGAATTCCTTAAAAATATTTTGTTGGAATGAAGCTTTTTATGACAGCCAAACGTAGACGATAGGAAAAGTACAAAGGAAAGGAATAGAGACCTTTAAAATTTGCTGTTAAAAGAGGATGTTGATAATTATGTTCTTTATAAAATATGAAATGAAAAGAACTAATGTCATTATACTTTTCTTTTTAAGACGATTAAATATGAATAAGTAAATATATATATATATACGCACGCGCGCGCACACACGTGGAAAAGCTATCTGCGTTTTTGGATGTGACATCACGATGAGACTACAGGTCGGATATGAATACGGAAGAGGCTCTTAGTTCAAGTGACTATACTAATACGTTATTTCCATATATACTAATAGGTTGGAACCTAATGAATTAAAAGGCTTTCAACAGAACAATAGGTGAGCTCACAGTTAAGTTGTCTACTCGACACCTTAATTGTGACGTAGTGGAGGGGGTCTGATTAAAGGCTTGGATACCATTCACAATTCTGTGCCTACGCTGTGACGTCAGAATGACATTGAAGTCGTGATAGTTTCAAACAGATTTATGTATACTAGCAGAACCTATGTTAACAAGTGCATGCGCATGAAAGAGCATACATCATTAATAAGACGATGCAATAAATTTTTTTCATAACAAATCAAGCAATTAATTTTTATTTATCTGTTATTTGATTTCTAATCTTGGGAATTACACCACAAATACTAAAAAAAACTGTTTTCTAAATTAAAAAAAAAAAAAAATTATCAGCAGTAGGAGCAAGGTAATTTTTGGCGGTTACTTACCGGCCTGTAAAACAAAATAATATTCGGAAAATTAATTTGTAACGTCAAATCTTTTTTGCGTCCTTTAAAAATAACAAAATAGATAACTAGCTAATATAAAAATTTTCAGTTTAGACGTTTAATTTTAACTTTATCCTAACAATTTATATTCTGTAAACAAATTTTTTATTTTTGCAAATAAAACCGATTTTACAAAGTGAAAAGATTTTGTTTTAATTTTAAGTTACGCGATGCGAAACCTTACCGAAACAGTTCTAATAAGAACCGTTTATTTTATCTACATTCACTGTATATATTAAGAATTATCGCTAGGGAATATTATTTGGAAATAAATTCGATCGACTGGTCCGCACATTTTAAAGCTGCAGAAAAAGGCTGTAGGAAAATACTCCGATTTAGGTATTTCAACCTCCCCTCGCACAACATAGTACTACTTTAAAAATAAAATTATATTTGAAAAAATCAGAACGTTCACCAATAATTGAAGCGAGCTGCGTCTCAATAGTTTTAAACTTTGATCGGCTTCAACAGCTCCACAGTACTTTTTTTATTAAGGCCACTTAAACTATTACTACGCCTAGGAAGACATAAAAATTATGTTAAAAAATATCCAATAAAAAGATAGCTTTTTTGATTTTTAGGGAAGGGAAGAGTTTTGGGGAAAATTAAAACAAAATGGTGAGATAACCATGCACGCACGAACTGAACTTAATATAAAAGAAGGGTTAATATTTGTCAACTTTTGAGAAAATTGACCTCAAAAAACTACCTACCCCCACTTGCTGACACCCTACAGATACTGGTCCCAAACGTTTACCAACAGATCGCCCCATATACACTAGTCTACACAAAATTTGATCGAAATCGATTTATCCAATCAAAAGAGCTTCAAACACCCCAACACACGTACTTACATACGAACTTAAGAGTACTATCCCGACCTTTATCCTGGGAAAAACCATGACCTGGGCACGGAACATAGAAAAATGCAAAAAATCACACCGATTTTCTTGCTGATTACCATATTTCCTTCTTGCACCATAGCTCTTGACAGCTATGATGCCAGAAAAGTAAAAAATACTCTTTTTACTGCTTTTTAAATATTTTCGTATACTCAACTATGAAGACGCAGAAATGAAATTCGCATGTGTTTTTTTTGATACACTAATAATAATTAATTTTTTTCATTATCCTACCCGAAGGGGTAAAAAAATTGCCGTTTCGGAATTTTTTTCAACCAGAAAAACAAAACCCAAGAATGTTCTATGTTCCTTTTTTTATAAACCGAGTATGAGATTCGTGTATATGAGACGATGTGTTGATTAACTTTTTTATTGTTATATTGTCGTAAAAAACAATCATTATTACCGTTACGGATGAAGAGATATTTGTAAATAAAAAAGCTGTAACCGACACCTTAAATTAAGCAACAATCCATTACAGTAGTAGTTATTATGTCAATTTATTACGCTTTCGTAACAATATTTTCCTCTCAAAGCAGTACAAGTTACTTTGGAAGACTTTTACTTATATTATTTCAAATAAAACACATAGTTTCCACAATAATTAATGTAAATTACTAGTCATATATTTTTATTCCTATAATTTGGGTAGGCAATAAATCAATAAATACCAAACGTCCACTTGAGAACACGCTCAAGGTTCTTTAAGGAACCAAAACTATGTCATCCCGAAAATGAAATTATGAAAAATCTAATTAAAATGTACGATTTCTTTAACCGCTTAGAAATCCGATGGAGGACCCTGCAATCCAATTTTCTACTCAAGTTGAACAATTAATTCTCTCTTTCTTTCTCGCTTGCTCACTCACACGAGCGCGCGCAGAGAAAGAAAAAGAGGGAAAAGAGGATGATGGGTGTGCCGGAGGACAAAATTTGAACATACACGAATTAAACACAAATACCCGATAAAAAGTGAGCAGAGCGACGCGTTCATTGCACACTTGTTTTTAGCTGATGACACTAACGTCAAGGACGTTGAGATCATCAACGTCACAGACGCGTGCCAACGCAACCGATTCAGCGTCAGTGAATATAAGTCGCGTTTTATGTTTGTTGATGAGTTTGACGCTTAATAAATGGCTTCGTAATAATGATATAAACCTAATGTGATTTTATATTATTTTACATTTATTACGTTCAAGATGATCAAATTTCATCACATCTTTTCCTGAAAACCTTCTTAAAAAATAATATTATACATTTTTAGACAATTTCAAAACCTAACACTATTTTAGCTCGTGTGAAATAAGGAAAAGAAGGATTCTAAAACACGACTTATTAACGGCTTTTCCTAATCTCATCTTTTCACATTATCTTCGTCAAATTTTGGGTTTTTTTTATAGACCGACGGTTTTCTGTCATTTATAACCATTAAGCAGTCTAAAACTATTGTCTGTTTTGAGAAAATAAATAAATAACTAACCATAATATAAATAGATATAAAAACAATCATTACTGTATAACCTATGAATCGATTAAATTATATTTTATAAATAAAAATGCGATGAAATATTTCGCTTCAGAGAAAATGATGGACGAAAAACCTTTTGTGTAGTAGGGGACATGAAATCTGAACTTGTAGTCAAGCAGCTGCTAATATGCTGTATATCAACGATTCTACAAACATTCCTCGTATCGGTGTTCACAAAACGGAAAACTAAATCTGTCCATGATTCAATCTCAATTCCTATTGTGTTACAAATTACATTAAAGGTAAATCTTCTTTAAAAGAGAAACTATTATTCCAAATCGATGTTAAAAAATTAATAAATAATTTATTTTATAACATTAATTACAATTACAATATCCTGAATTCTTTCACTTGTATTTGTTTGAAAATATTATGGGTATTTCAAAATCTAAATTACGATATGTTGATAAAATTGATAAATATAAAGTCAACACTTCTTTTTAAATGAAACGATTTTGTTAAGTAGAGTTATTATAATAAATGAATCGTTCTAATTAGCTGCCTAACAATAAAGACATACATCGATAGCAAGCATCATATACAAAATAAAAACAAGTATTATATTTATTCTATTTATAGAATACATTAAAGTTGTATGCTTAGCGTAACAATAACGTTCAGTCATTTTTGTTCGTTTGCTGAGCGCGTTTTGCCAGTGCCACGTTTTGCTTTTCTCGGTTTATAATAGTGTATATGTAGTATACGTTAAATTTTCATTTTATCTGTAGTCGCAAGCAGAATGAATGACCTTAAATCCACTGTACTCGTAAAAAATTAAGTCGGCAAGCTAGGGAGTTAATCGATAACGTGTACAAATTCATAAAAGAAGCAAGTAAATTTTCAAAGTTGGGAAATGACGGCAAGCATATTATTCCGATTCAAAAATGTGAAGAGAGAACGCAGCTGCGTGTAAAATATGAAGTTCAAAGACGAAGGAAACAGAAAAAGGAGTTTCATCTGACCCCTCTACTTTTTTCAGTACACCGACAAAATATAAAATCCACGACAAACCGATAATATACAGATAATTTTGACATGTGCGTAGTCAGAAGGATCGTAAACGAATTTCATCTCGAATAAAACAGTTGCCCGCAATTCCAAAATCGTTGCTACGTCTGAAAAATTCAATAAAAGAAAAATAATCCACATCCGATAGAAGAAAATATGAAATGCAAGAAAACGTAATTACTGCATTCATTCTCATCCTTTTTTCCTGTTTAGCATCCGGGAATCATCGTCAGGTATTACTTCAGAGGATAAAAGAAGATGACTTGCATGAATGTAATCTTGTACAGTCTCAGTTCGACCGTTTCTGAGATGTATGGATAATTGAAACCCAACCACCAAAGAATACCGACATCCACGATCTAGTATTCAAATCCGTATAAAAGTAAATGCCTTTACTAGGATTTGAACGATGGAAATCTCGACTTCGAAATCGGCTTATTTGCGAAGACGCGTTCACCACTAGATCAAACCGGTAGGTATTCCGTTCTTATCTTTCTTTCTTTTTCCTGTTTAGCCTCCGTTAATTGCCGTTCAGCTAATACTTCAGAGGATGATATGCGTGTGTAAATGAAGTGTAATCTTCTACAGTCTCAGTTCGACCATTCCTGAGATGTGTGGATAATTGAAACCCAACCGCCAAAGAACACCGACATCCACGATCTAGTATACAAATCCGTGTAAAAATAACTGACTTTACTAGGACTTGAACGCTGGAACTCTCAACTTCCAAATCAGCTGATTTGGGAAGACGTGTTCACCACTAGACCAACCCGATGGGTTATTCCATTTTTATCTACTATGCTGAAATCTCACCTATACTGATGAACTTGCCAAGAAAAACGTACCTGAAGTGTTACGACTACCCCCGTACCACGCACACTTAAACCCTATTGAATGGTTTGGTCTACTTAAGTTAAATGGTACGTTGGAAGCCACAATGTCACTTTTAATTTTAACGATGTTCAACGGATTGCCAAGGATAAATTTTCTAAAATGGACATTTCGCATCGGAAACCTTATTTCGAAAAAGTACAAAAAATGAAATAAATTACACAGAAGCATATAATTGACAATACTACAGAATCTTTTCAAATGTCTTTAGAAGACGACAGTGATAGTGGAAGTGACGACACGGAAATTCTGAATTTAGCGATTTGGATGATAACGTTCAACCGCTTTAGTTTCTAAAGTGTTGTTTTAATTTTTACAAAGTTTGTATATAACTTAAATTTGTGTAAAATGTACAGTATCTTAGCGTTTAATTTTCTAAAGATCTATAAAACAATTTATAAAAACTTTACTTAATTCGTTACATTTTACAGGTATATAACTATATGAATTAAAAATGAATTAACTATGTTATTTAATATTAATTCTTGAAATGATTAATATTAACATGAATGAAATAATAATAAATATTAGTAGTGCTAATTTTGCTTAGTGTATAAATATACAGAGGTTCCGTAGCGAAAACCGAATGTTACGCTAAATAGGTAATAGAATGTCAGCTGGCGCAGGTTCAGTTACAGTGCTGAGCTTCGAGATTCACGCTCTTTACTATAAAATGTTTAGTCGGAGCCTAAATTTACGAGCATGTCTGCAAAAACTATGTTAATACTTGTTACAGTATTTTTCTTTTTGCTGTAACGTATCAATTATTTTAAAATAAATTAATTCAAATTTCGTCCCTAAAAAAATTTCTACAGCTTGTATACAAAAATACCCTCCTGCACTTCCTTATTCAGGCTATCAAAAGACACATAAACAAGATTTTTTTTAGTGTTTGAAAATTACCGAAAAATTATCCAACGATTGCCCATCCAATTTAGGCTCCAAAAACAGTCATTTAAAGAAGAAAATGAGAAAAGACTGGCGATTAAGAAGAAATAATTCTTTTTGGAAAGTTTTGTTGGGTATATCGGTTTTGATTCGAGCGGTTTAAAATTAGTAAAAAGTAGATATTCTTTTTTGTTTAAAAGAATATAAATTGCATTAAAGAAATGAAAACATGTAGGTTTTCAGGATAGAGTTTATAAGACTATCCCTTAATATTTACTATTATTATGAAACAAATTTATTAAGCTTCAAACTTATCGGGTAAACATATAACGCGATTGGTATAGCAGAAAACATTTTACGTGAAGGAATTAAATAATTAAATTAACAACCTCTGGATTACGTGTGATTATGTTAGCGTCGTATAATTTATGTATATCCGTAAGTACGGAAAATTAGTTGAAAGTTAAAGTATTTAATACGACCATTAGGTTCTATAAAGTCAAAGATGTGTATGTAGTAGATCAATTTTTTGAGACGGACAGTTCCTTTCCCTCAAAAATAAAAAAATAGCTGCTAATAATTATCATGTTAACCGGATAAAAATTCTCACAATAAAATGAATATACTTCCACAATACTCTGATGAGCAATTTATTAATCGACGGGGTTCACGGTCGAATGTTCTTTTAAGATTAGAAAAATAAATAAATAAATGGACGGAATACTACTAGTCTGCCTGTACGTAACGTTTACATGCAATTTACAAAATAAAATCAAATAATCGGTGACCTTGGGGCAACGTGCCATATGATATTGGCAACAAACTTGACTGCTCATTACTCCATTACTACAGAATGTACCACACAAACATTAATATGCCGACTTCTGTATTAAAAGGCCACTCACCTACCCTACACATATTTTTAACAGCAATAAGTCGAGATGAAAATTTCAGTTAGTTTAAATATTTTCGTCATAACTTATCGCATTTTAAAATTATGAAACTATTAAAATAAATGCTCTGCCCATATTTTGATTGAATATCCCGAATTATAACGGAAATATTAATTAAAATTATACACGGAAAGATCACGCACCACAATTAAAACCACATATTTAATATCTGTCACACTTATAAAAATTTATAAGTCCAACTCGTTCGTAGTTTGCAATCAGTATCATTTTCACAATTTTTTGCGAACGTTCATGTTAAAAAAAAGTAAAGTATTTAATAACAAATTAACGTTATATTACGGATATATTACCTAATTCCGGATTACGAAAAATATTTCGTAGGAGTACGAAAAGGAACTTTATGTTAAAGTTAACTAACATTAATGGTGAACTCACCCACCGGGTTGATCTAGTGGTGAACGCGTCTTCCCAAATCAGCTGATTTGGTAGTCGAGAGTTCCACCGTTCAAGTCCTAGTAAAGCCAGTTATTTTTATACGGATTGAATACTAGATCGTGGATACCGGTGTTCCTTGTCGGTCGGGTTTCAATTAACCACACATCTCAGGAACGGTCGAACTGAGAATGTACAAGACTACACTTCATTTACACTCATACATATCTCATCCTCTGAAGAATTATCTGAACGGTAGTTACCGGAGGCTAAACAGGAAAAAGAAAGGAAAGAAAGAATGGTGAACTCGTCATCGCAAATCAGCTGTTTCATAGTCGAGAGTTCTAAAGTTCAAATACCAGTAAAGATAGTTAGTTTTATACGGATTTGAATACTAGATCGTGGATACCGGTGTTCTTTGTCGGTTGGGTTTCAATTAATCACACATCTCAGGACCGGTCGACAAAACTACACTTCATTTACATTCATATATATTTCATCCTCTGTAGTAATACCTTAGGGTAGTTCCGGAGAAAAAAAAGAAGAGGAGTACGGTGACATTAAATTAGACGAAGGTGTTCGATCCTGCTTTACTTAATCCGCTATAGAATGAAGCAGCACGAATTCCGAATGTTAAGTACGATCATTAAATCGTGTATTCATTTTGCGAAGGATTACAAACAGTTAAAAGTAATAAATTTTAAAAAATCCAACTGTAGACCTTATAAAATTACGATTACGTAATCATGAAATAGAAATAAAAATGAAAAAAAATTAAATAGTTTTACCTGAACAATCTAGATGGTTTTAATATTTTTACCCAACAGAGCTATTTATATGATGTTATCTGATTGGCTGAAATTTAAACAGTAATATATAAACACATGACAACACCTTTATAGACTCTGCCTTGCGTAATTTATTCCAATCATTTTGAAAAAACAAAATAGGGCTGGGGGAAGCGCCCGGCAAACTAAAAAAAACTTAATTTTAATAACGGTAATATTTCACCGATGTTTCAACCGATGAAAAATACCGAAGCACGTAAGCGTTCCAAAACTACATAATTGTGCTTTAAAAAAATATTCCTAACCAAATCAGTAGCTGGAAGTACAAAAAATGTAAAAACACCAATAAGTGTATTTTTCTTACAGTAACAGTGTAATTGACAAGATAGGTGAAACGACTGACACAGAATGCTTACGAGAATCTCCACAACTTAATCGAAAGATACTGTGAGAAATGCAGCACCAGATTAAAAAAGCGGTTAATGAATATAATTTCGGAAGTATGATACGCATTTCTGCAATAGAAAAAAAATCATATGCTATATATATCATCAGAAAGGAGAGCAATGAAATTAGACCGGTGAAGAATAACAATTTACCGATCCCCCCCACCCACCGCTTTTCTCGAAATTACACCTTATTAATTTCTTTACAGCATTACTTAAAATTGATAATATGAATTCTTTTGAAATTTCTGATAGAAAAAAAAATAATTAGGAAGTTTTTTCTAAATTTCATAAAAGTTTTTTTAAGAAAAAACTTTAAAAAATATATCTCAATATATTTTACCTCTTGCTCTGTTACTGAGGGAAGTAATTAATTATTATACATTTTATAATTGGCTACAGAATCATAAACCTTTATCGCTCCTACATTTTGTGTACCTATTGTTAAAAGTGTTCCAATGAAACAAATAATTTTTGATAATAGTACAAAATTACATACGTACTATGTGTTTTTATTTTAAGGAAGAACGAGAAAAAAATACCTACGTTACGTAAACTGGACTGCGTTTTAACGATTAGCATACGCTTTTTCAGAAAAAAAATCGGGAGGTAATTCTAAGCAAATATTTGATAGACTTCAATTTTGTACGTACTTTTATAATACACCGTAGTAGATATATTTAGGATCGTGAAAACGCAAGATCTAAATATCAGAAAGTACGTTTGGTCAACGGGTAATTTTGTGGACAAAGGACAAAGCCCTCTCCGCTTATTCTGAATTGCCCTTCGTAGACGTTGAAGAGTCGCGTAGTATGAGGCTGCAGTGATGGTCGTGCCACGTTCCATGAATTCCACCAAGAGAACTCCATTCCGGTCCCAGAACGCAGTAGCCGTACACTTTCTGTTGGAGAAGGTTCGCTTGAACTTCATCGGTTTACTGGGAGAATGAGAATGCATCCGCTGTTTGGATTATTCTTTTGTTTCTTCAGTTTCGAAATGGACCCGTGTCTCGTACCCTGTGACAATTTTGTTCAAAAAATCTTCTCCTTCGTTGCGGTAGCGCTGGAGAAACGTTAGGAAGGCATCCGTTCTCATTGTTTTGTGAAGGTCGGACAGCATCCTGGGAACCCATCTCGCACACGGTTTGCGGTACTGAAGTCTCTCACTCGTAATGGTGTAGAGAGCTGATCTTGAAATTTCAGGAAACGAATCGCTGGATACAGAAATTGTGAACCGACGATTTTCTCAAATTTCCTCATCCACTCGCTCGACGAGATCATCGGTTGACACTCGCTTCCTTCCCTGACCGGCTGCATCATGAACATCTGCACGTCCTGCTTTAAAGTTCCTGCACCATTGTCGCATTTTGCTGTCATTCATTGAAGTTTCAACGTACACATTACTTATTCGTCGATGAATTTCAGCCGCATTACACCCCCCCCCCGGCCTGAAGAAATCGAATTACCGCACGCACTTCACACTTGGCGGGAGATGCTATTGTAGTAGACATGTTTACGTATTCAGAACGGAACGAAGTGACGCGGCATGATTGAAGGCAATACTAGAGACGCTGTGCAACACATATGCGCAAAAGGTTAATCCAATTTTTGCGCGGGTTTTTATTTCGTGACCGATCGGACCTTAAAAAAAATAACCCTCGTACTTATATTGCGTTTGTTAAAGTAATGTACCGATAACGAGCACGTGCTTAGTTTATATTAACACTGTAAATAATAGTATTAAATGATGTTTTCTTAACGTTTGAATAAAGTTTTTCTATGTTCAATAACTAATATCTATTTGTATTACAATTTTATTCTCTACTTAATGCGTCCATTCATAAGTGTATAACTTATGCAGGCATTCTACGGTTAATACGTCCATCGGCTGCTTAATAATGCGCGAACGGTAAAAAGATTCCACGAATTTGTTTCCTCTACATTTACTTACTGCTAAAAAATTTCTTATCGCATTATTAAAACGCAAACTGTTATTTACGCAACAGAAGCGGCAATAGCTTGAAATAATTATTTACTATAACAGATAGTCGTTTTCATTAAAATATAACCTTGAAAAAATTACAGAATTTATAAAACCTATTTACAGAAACCTTTTCTGTAATTCTATTGAACCGATAAAAAATGATAACGACAAGACAGTCTCGATACGTCCTTTTGTGTAATGCAGATAAGGGCAAAGATTAAAAAAATCTATCACGGTCAGCTGTATACAGTAAAGGGTAAACAATACATTGTTCTCTATTCACAGCCGAAATAAATGAACATTTTAAATCCAAGCGATAAAATAATGCAGTCAATTTACACGCTGATTTCGAAAGCATAAACGTAACGATTTCCAAACACGTACAACACAGTAACCTAACTGCATATTTCCGGAGAAATAAAAAAAGAACATCGTTAAATAGCGTAGCAATCGCTCACTTAAATATAATTTTATCGCTTCATTCGTTTAAAATTTCAATCGATATCTACTACGTATATGAAATATAACGATCTGAAGTCGTCTAGTCTACCCGGTGTCCAAATCTTCGAGGCGGACTCGAAAGATTCGTGATATTAAATTTACTAACGCGTTTACTTATTCTTATACTAAGATGATATTCTTAAGAAATCTTTATAACAAAAAACTATACTCCTATCGTTAAATTATATTAGGATTACACAATTATCTTGTAAATGTAATCGATTGTCGAGTATATAAAATTATTTCTAAAAACGTAAGTAATATAATAATAGTAGCAGTAAATATATAAAATCGAAAATTTCAAACATTAAAACGCGTTAAAACTAAATAAAATAATAAAAACAACGACGAATGATCAATTAAAATAACAGAACCGTAGCATATTTTTCAATTCAAACAGCTATAAAACACAAAAAAAAACCAGCAAAGTGAATTTGCATTCATAAATATTGTAGAGCGACAATAAAAGTTGTCTCGACGCTGAAAAAAAAAAACAAACTTAGGCGGAAGCGATGGGATTTGTTAGTATATAATTGAAAAAAGAAGAAAAGAATCTCTATTATTAAAATAATAACATCAAAGTTGACCTTGAAATGTCAATATATCGAACACGTGACTATATATATATAATCGGTATACTAGTACAGGACAATAGAAATAAAATAACAAAAACAGACTTACACAATACTACGGTTTGATCAATATAAAACGTAATACTATAAAATTCCTACTTTAGTATTAAAATAGTAAGAAAAACTGCGAAGGTTTTGATTTGGGTAAACAATTATTACAACTTTTATGTAGGTGAATAAAAAAATATTCTACACTTCCCTCTTTTATCAATACAACTTTGCATCAGTAAGTACATTACTCTCATCGTCCGGTATTGAATACAAATTGAAGCCATCGAATTTAATTCGGACAGCAGGTACAGAAGCAATCCTGTTACAGAGGATACGCATCCACGCTAAGATTGTAGCACTCTCGACTTGGACCTCTACAATGATCTGATATACACCCAAAACATTTAAAACGAGGAAGAAAAAAGAGCAAGGAGAGAATTCAATACGGCCAAACAAACCTACCGAGAAAATAGCTGAAGGTCTCTTCCTCCAATTTTGGCAAAAGGCGGCCGTCTTGTTTGTAGTCCCTCAGGAGATCGGTAGTATTCCTTAAAGAATAATTTCACTCGGACCCGTTTGAATAAAAAAGTATCTTACTATACCGCTCATCTCCATCATCTTGACTAATGTTCAACACTGTTGTTGATTGCAAATCTAGTAAAGTTACCGAAATTTTTTAAAGTTGAATGCAGACACAGCCGCTAAAATCAAAGACCGATTAACTGCCTCGACAAAAAAAAAAAATTAGACGCTTGTCAGCTGAAATTAATTCACCAAAATCAACCGTTCAACGGGCGACAAAAAATTTAACTTACGACCAACCACATCGAATTCAAACAGTTCATCAACTTCTTGATTCAGACAAAGATAAACGGCTAGAATACTGTCATTGGTTTCGTCGTTTTGCGGTTTCATTTGGACGGCTACGTAAACAGCCGTCCAAACAGAAGGATTTGAAGTGCTGAAAATTCCCACGCGTATCATGAAAAACATGCACCCGCAGAAGAGAGGCGTATGGTGTGTGTGATATCAGGAAAAAAGTATCGGTACACTTTTCTTCGAGCACACCATTACTGCAGAACGATATCAGAATATTTTATAGCAATTAATTGCACACTTGGAAGAGGAAATCGATACTGCTGGTTCCTATATGACGGTGCAACTCATACTACGCCCGTTCATTCAATTTTTGATTTCGTTAACGAATTCTTTGGCGATCGCGGTGTTAGTCGTGGCTTATGGCCACCAAGATCTCCAGATTTTTTTCCTTTACGGTTACCTCAAAGAAAACACCTACAGCAAAAAACAAAAGTGTTGTTAAATTTTGGAATTTAACAACACTCGAACAAGTGAAGGTCAATATCGAACAAGCTGTTTTAAATATCAACCCGCAAATTCCAAAAACAGTTGCAAGAAACAAAATGAAAAGGATGAAAAAGCGAGTATTCATGATGTTAGCGGTGGCCGTCGTCTTCGTGGAAGTAGCTTCCAGCATTTACTCTAGAATTTAAGGTATCGGTGAATTTCGAAATAAAATATTTAAAATAACTTACAAATTCCTTCTTTTTTTTAATATACCAACTGACATAGATTGTTTGCGTTTTATATTGAACATTTTGTACATTCACAGAAAATGCTTAAGATTCATTAGATAGATAACCATACTGATGTCGTAATTTGCATTCTTTTATATCGGCTTTCTTCTGTTGTCTTTTCAAATTAATATAGTCCAGTAATCGCAAGAGCTTATTCGGTTACTTATTTACAACCGAGGCAAACCTCTTTCAGCACGATTGTAACTTCAGAATAAACATTTACTTTGATAATTAATATTACGAATAACAATGACGAAATACTTTCACGCCATTTGTTAATTATTCTCCGAAGAATTCCGTTACATAAAAACATCATCATGACGAAACGAATCGTTACGAATTCATATTTATTAAAAAAAAAAGCTAAGATAACAATTAGGACTACGTCACGCAGAAACGAAACAGATAACAAAATAGCCTTCAAATATAGCAAATACATTAACAATAATAAAATAAAGTCAGTTATATAAATTTTTATCACGATTACAAACTTAAATATATAACATGCTTCCAGAAATTAGAAAAAAAATAAAGTTATAGTTTTTGGCTTTGTGTTGTGAAATCATTTAATTCACGACTCAATCTCCCAGTTTTCATCTTATAGAATTTATTATTTACATATTGGAAAACATTAAATAACCCATAAAAAATGGAAACTCTGAATACAATTATAACATCATTTTTTTAAAATATTTTTTAACATGTTCAATTCATTAGAAGGATAAAGGAAAACCTACAACAAATAATAATAAACCGTAAAATTACTATTAGGTAAAAAAATATTAATCGTTTAGTTTGTATTAAAAAAAATGGCTACAAAAATAATAGTGTACCAAAGGCTACATAACAAATCTATAAATAAATAATCAAAAAATCAACGCAAAATAAAATAATAGTTATAATGGGGGTAATAAAAAAAAAATTCTGGCGCACTTCTGCGCAAGAAGACGGGGTCTTCATTTCCGACGCCCACAATATTTCGCACTCAGAAACACACTGATCTTCTGAGTACAACGCACTACTACAAACGTTCGATTAACGATCGAGTAGACCTAACACACAGAATACTAGATCGTGGATACCGGTGTTCTTTGGCGGTCGGGTTTCAATTAACCACACACAGGAACGGTCGAACTGAGAACGTACAAGACTACACTTCATTTACAGAGGATGATACATATCATCCTCTGAAGTATTATCTAAACGTTAGTCCGGAGGCTAAACAGGAAAAGAGAGAGAGAGAGACATAACACACAAGCATCAAGGTTAAACCGATTCACCATTGTGACTAACTGCATAAGCGCGTATGAAAAATACACAATCGACTTCAATTTGAGGTTATGTTGTCGACCTTAAATTGAGCGTAACTCAAGAACTACTCTACCAATCTTCATAAAATTCTCAGATGCACAACTTCAGATAGACTTCTACAACATATCTAAATTTCAATGAAATTGATCGTATATTTTTTTGACGTTTTCGACTGACAAAATTTTATACATGAATATTTTCCGCAAACGTCATATCTCAAAACGTTAAGAAAATTCAAATCATCCCTCAAACCTACCGTGAAACCGAAAGTAATGCCGTACTTTTCTAAAAGTCGGTAAAAAAAACCCGTAAACTATTTTTGAGCGTAATTTTATTTCCAAATAATACTTTTAATAAATGTAAAATTTAGAGATAATTAAAAAAAAAATAAGATAATTTTTTTTGGAGGGAGATATATATGCATTTTAAAAAAGGCAAGAATGAAAATTCTCGAAGCCTTTCTAGTACGCTTAAGTATTATGCTGCTGAATATATTGAAAACAGTCGTTAAATACTTGTTTTATTATTTAGCAAAGGTAGCAAATTTAGGAATATAAATGCTTAGAAATTTAAGAATTTTTTAATTTAATAAATATTGTCAACACGATTAATGTTTACCTAATTTTGATTTTATTTTTATAAACATGAAAGCACGGTTCAAATTTATTTCTGAGATCTAAGACAATATTTTATTATATTTTTTATATATATAATCATCTTGATCATTTTAACATTCGTCAAATTAAAACAGCTTCTAATAATACATAGTCAAACTTAAATATAATGCGGATCAATCTTATAAACTGATCAATTTATTCATCCCAAGAGAATCTTTATCTAGTAAAGACAAACCAAAGTTCGACACACCCTATTACTGCTGAAATAATATAGGCTGGCCGATCGTGATCGTTACTCACTATCGATAAATCTTCTCGTATAACTCTGGCTATGTAATCAAAATGATATCAGATTGAATG
Source organism: Lycorma delicatula (assembly GCF_047948215.1). Classification (NCBI taxonomy): domain Eukaryota; kingdom Metazoa; phylum Arthropoda; class Insecta; order Hemiptera; family Fulgoridae; genus Lycorma; species Lycorma delicatula. The sequence goes on from NC_134462.1 coordinate 10,192,167, forward strand.
AAAACGTAATGAAAAACTCGCTACTCACTAGGTAGCAGATTCGGCTAAATGATTTGTTCAACTGTCATTAATCATTTGGTTTTCAATATATAATGGACCTTTTTTTATTAATATAATTTATCTTCAACGTAATTGTAAACAAAAGAATTTTATCGTTTACTTATTTTATCAAGTGTTTAACAAACCCTAAGAGATGACTTAGTGGACTTAGCTTTATACATTTTATTGTATTTTACTTTTATAATCTGTTATTTATTTATTAATCTTTTAAATATATAAATCTACTATTGGTATTAGTAGTGTGAAATTTCCTTTTACTTTCGCACAATGGGCTGTACTTAAGTAAGATTAGTTTAATTTTTGCGCGTTACTAATTTTAATTCCTGTTTACCCTCCGGGAATTACCGTTCAGGTATTACTTCAGAGGATGAATGAGGATATGTACGAGTGTAAATGAAGTGTAGTCTTGTACAGTCTCAGTTCGACCGTTCCTGAGATGTGTGGTTAATTGAAACCCAACCGCCAAAGAAAACCGGTACCCACGATCTATTAATTTAATCCGTATAAAAGGAACTGCCTTTATTAGGACTTGCACTTTACTTCTACAGGCAAAATTAATTATTCCTACTGAATCGGGTAAAATATAATCGTGCATATTTTTTCTAAGGTGTTGCTTTAAAATTAAAAATCATTAAGCTTCCGATATTACATAATTAAATAAAATAAAAATGTTAACGGTTAATCTTTTTTAAAAATTCGTTGTTAATAAAATTCAATTAAAAAAATAACGATAATCAGATATTTTCTGTCTGCAGGGTTTGAAATTCATCAAATAATTTTCAGTATAATGTTCACATAATTAAACTGAAGTTTTTTTGCTTACATAATTAAACTGAAGATTAATGTGTAAATTTAGACTTATAATTTAGGTTTGTGTTGGCTGTTTTAACAACTATGCATTCATTCAGGATAATCAAAAGGAAAAAATCTAACTGCGAAGCTCTGCCCTACTTTCCTACATATTTAAAAAAACATATTAATATATGATGTCAAGTATGCCATGTCAAATATGAAAACAAATAAAATTTGTAGGAAATTTTTTTAATATTAATTTTCATCAATTGATCCATCCCCTACTAAGCATAATTCAATTGTTGTCTATCTGAATCGGATAATTTTACTTTAAATAATTAAATATGTATAGTTTGAAATAAAATATTTGAATTATTGCTAAGAATAGGTGCGGCTAATGTGAAACCATCAACCGCGTATTATTTGCTCATATGATATAAGAACAAACTATTCACGTGTCTTGATGCTGGGATGCATGTGAATTACACTTATATTTTACAATTTTTCAGACACGCTAAGCAAGCAGCAGACGCAGCGCGAGCACATCAAAATAACTGAAGAATGCGAAGAATTAATTACTTTCACTGATTATTACATTTATAAGGCTAGAATGCTACGTCGGCAAAATCATATTGTTCTCGTTTGTCATCGGTGTTATCCTCACTTAAGTCTACCGTAGATAAAATGTAATCTTTTCTAATCATGCCAAGATAGCGCCCCCCCCTCCCCCACTTTAGCTTTTCCTGTAATAAAACACTTTTATTACAGCATCGTTTCGTGATGAATTGACGGTTTGTATATTTTTTTTTTCCCTTGATTCCATAAATACGATCTCGATCCTTACAGAGTGACTTCGGCGGACGTTTTTACTACACAGAAAATTATAAGCCTAGTAACTGTTAAATTTCATAATAGATCGATTCATGGTAGGATTTAAAACTGCTATGTAACATAACAAAAATCACATAAAATTGTAATAAGACAAAACAAATACTAACACACCAGTACAGACAACGTTTGACTACGTCAAACGATACAAAATACTCCATAAAAATTACACAGTGATAAGAGAATTAATGTGACTAATGACCTCATTTGATAACAATTTATTCATTAATATCACCGTTGTCTAGCATTATATAACTGTCTGTTTCTAATAAATCGGTCAAGAGAGTTGAACAAGAAAATAATGAGGGGAACCGGGAAAGTTTTCTTGTTTTCTTAATAATGTAACCTTATTATTACTGCATTGCAGTTGTAATTTTGAGATATTTTTTAACAGATTTTAACACGTATTTCATCAACAACGGTGAAAGTATACGTTATCCTGTTTCTAAACATCATTTCAATGTTGGAAAATTATTTTTCCTACAATTTCATTATGACCGGTTTGAATTAAATTACAGTTTTGTTCAAATAACGGTCGTAATTAGAACGTAGGAATTAATTATATACCTCCCAGACCTGGATGGATGTTGGACATTTTTGTCGGGCAGAATTGTTTCCTAACAGTTACTAGCCCAAAAGGTCTTTGCATTCCTGCATTTAAAAATTCATCCGTTTAGATCGAGTTCTTCAACCTTTATGAAATAAAATACTGAATTTGACGGGAGATGCGGGCCGCACAGCAAACGATTTATGTAAATATTGGCCATACACGGTAATATACCATTAAATGAAAGTAAACGTGTATGTTTATATATATGGGTTTGCCACACAGAAATTTATATATATGTTTTATGTTTGGTTTGATTAAATTTTTTAAGGAAATCAAATGAGTTATCAAGTATTACGTTTTAAATTTATTTCAATATGCGTACAAATTACAAGTAATTAAAATTGAATAACTACTCAAGACGGTTAAACTAAAGAGTTAACTGTTAATTGTTCTTGATGCAGAATACGGATATTGCATTAACCGCATGTTTCCACAAGAATTTGCTTTATTTCGAATTAGAGCAATGATGCGTTCTTTCTTGCCAACCGTTGATGGAGCCCACCCCCGTCAGCAGCAATTCCTAAGAGATTGCTCAGCTTTAGATTGAATCTCTCAAAAGTTGGGGATGAAGCTTTTCATATAATTACCGGTGGAAGTTTTCAAGACTTCAGCGAGACATCTGACATTGTTTTCTCTTCGCTAATTTTTTATCAGCTTTGATGTTGGAAGAAGAAATTCTAAGGGTGTTCTCTAAATGTGATTTCTCACTTGATTTTGCATACATCATTTTAGAAAACTCCTTACAGGTATATGCGGTGCCAAGAAGTGAAGCTACAAACAAAGCGCGGTTTAGAATTACTAGGAATTTGTCTTCACCGACATACTACGAATAAAAATCCAACAATCCAGTATTTGTAAACATCTCTTGCAAATCCGTATTAAATTAGTTCCATTTGCATATCGGTGGGAGCTTTCGCATCTTCAACTCTAAACAGTGCAGAAAAGATCATGAAATAATGTTCGTTTGATTTAAAATCTTGGAACCATTGCCAAAGTTAGACTTCGAAAAAACAATAGAATCCAAAAATTTCTCTTTGATGGTAATTTCACAGAGAGCCATTGTAGGGAAGTGTGAAAAGTCATTTTTTTCTTTTTTTATCTGATATTCCCATACGTGTAACATAGTTTCAAACGCTTTATTTGGTGAAATAACATTTTTCGCACACAATTGTCCTTGATGCAGAATACAGATACTGCATTAACCGCATGTTTACAAAAGAATTTGCTTTATCATGAATTACAGCAGCGATGCCTTCTTTCTGGCTAACCGCTGATGGAGCCCCGTCAGTAGCAATTACCGAGAGATTGCTCAGCGTTAGATTGAATCTCTATAAAGTTGAGGATAAAGCTTTAAATAAGTCACTTCCTCTTGCGGTGCCTTTCATGGGAAACAGAGCGGCCATCTCTTCAGTAGTATTAAAGTCTTTGTCAATACCTCTGATAAAAATGTACAACCGATAAGCGTCTGTAACATCTACACTCTCATTAAGAGCTACAAAATAATACAAGAACTTGAAAGTTGTTTCTTTCAAAGTTTCCACGTCTTCGACCGATTCCTTATTCCTTCTCTTTAACTTCAGACGAGCTAATTTTCGAAATGTTTCTGTGCCGGGCATAGAATTTCAGCCGCCGACTCCACGCACTCCTTACAAACTCGCCATCAGAGAAGGGTTTAGACTTAGAGGCAATTTTTTTCGGATAGTAGGTAACTAGCCTTACATTTAATTCGCTCTCAACATTTGGCTTTTTAAATGAAATTGCTGAATCTGCAGTATTTTCTTTAAATTTGTCATTTTATCTAAACGAGATTGTCCCTGATATCGGTCTATTTTGCAAGCGTACTTATTTCATAACGGCGTTTTATATTAAACTCCAACATAGATACAGATTCATTACATATCAAACATACAGGTTTTTTCTTTTACCTCAACAAAGAAATACACATGTCCTCCGCTTGTCGTTAAACAACCGTTTTTCATCAGAAACCTTCCGTTTCTTGCTGGAGCTTGCGAAAATAATAAATCAAAAAACAACAATATGTACATAAAAATATGTAACAAGTAAAAAAGCAAAATAACCGAAAACTAAACAAAGACAAAGAATGAACGAATGTAGGGGATAGAACTGGAGTGTCTAAAGCGGTGGAGATACCAGTAAATCGTTCTGTCAAATGTACGCAACGATAATTTCCGGCACATGGACTGCAGCGTGCGTATACAAAGGGCAAAGTGATCGTTAAATATTTAAGTCAAGCGGCAAATATCTAATCCAACATCGGACCGCACAAAATCACGTGGCGGGCCGCGGGTTGAAGATCACCGGTTTAGTTACTGAATCCCAAAGTTTCCAATCGCTATTAAAGTTCGCTCTACCCATTTTAAAGTATTTTCTGCTTGTTTTGGTAATTCACGAACTACGCTTCCAAACATAGACATCCTCAGATATCTACAGATATAACTTTTCCTATCAAACCACTCCAATAACAAAAATAATTTAAAGGGTGTTCTCATATCATTAACACAGATTCAAAGGCGTCTATCTTAAACCGACTTAATAACACTAAGGAAGAATAAGATCGATGATAATGGGAGAGAGGTGGATGACAAATGAATCATCCACCGGTAGAGAAATCGCATATGTGACAAACTGCATCCAAAAGAGTACAGACACCTTCCGGGCAGTATATGTCCATCCTGCTCATTCTTGAGGAGATTGGGATATCTTTATTCAGAATTAAACCGATAAAAATTTGTTCCTTACATAAAACGACCTAGAATAAATAAAAACGGTAAGACCACTTTCGTTAAAGCAGATATACATCGGCTGAGTTATGGAAAGATGTTTGTAACCGTTTGTTTTACGATAAATTCGAGTTTAATGAACAATATTTTCTCTAAAATAGCTGTCCAGTTTAATGTGGACTACAACTACGCGCTAGTTATTAAATAACACGGGTCAGCAAACACGAACATCGAGCGGTTTAAAATTTAGATAAGCATCAGTGTAAACGGAGCAATTTAACAGTCAGATCGTCTCAAGAATGTCGCGAACTGATTATTTCAACCGCTCTCATTTACAATCTATTCGCAAAAGTTCATACTTTCACTGATACATTAGTTGGGTCGGGTAGCTTTCTCTAATGTTATAGTAACCACCATAAATACTTTATGCATGCGTTCAACCTCCTTGCTGAACCGTTGAGAATTCTATTATAAATAATATCTCAGTTGCGATCTGACAACCCATCATTTTTCGAATCGAAACCGATCTCAAAGACCAGTTTCTTAAACTATGCATTACACCGCTGCATACACCGCTTTCCTTTCGATGTGAAGATCGATAAGTTTATGAATTCCTAACCTGCAAATATTATGCTGTAGCCGCTTCATGAAAATATCCGATTTGAAAATTCCAACTAAAATTCAACTTTTTCGTATATTTATTAAGCTATACTTTGTTTCAGAAACGGTAATAGCCCGCTTCAAATTTACCGACTAATCCTATCCTAGATAACAGTTAATATGGCCAGTACTCGTTTCTCTTCTCTTTCTTGTTTCTACATGACGGTTAATCTTTGCGAAGATTAACCGTTACACGGTGGTCTCAGGTCGACCGATCCTGGTTAATTTAAACCCGACTACCAAAGAATACGGTATTCACAGACCAGCCTTCAAACCCGTATAAAAGCAACTGCCTTTGCAAGGGACTCGAACCTTAGAAATCTTGACTTGAGAAAAAAAACTGCTCTTCCTATGACGAGTTTAACCGCTAGACTAACCCGGCGTATAAGTGTTCTCATAATCCAGGGAAATTCCATCGTGCCAGTAACAAAAAAAATCTTCATTTTATAATCGAAATATTTAAATAGGCTCGTGACAAAAGTAATGTTTTATTCACTTCTGGATAGGAAAAAGAATATAAGAATTTTAAAACGCTTATATATCTTTTCCTACCATAAGCTGAGGCGCTGGATGAGAAAATGTTTTTTAACTAAAATTGCGAACAGTAAAAGTTGCTGCTGTTATATATATATATATATATATATATATATATATATATATATACTATACCGCTGAAGGTTAACCTTGCACCCGATTTTCCATTATTTATATTTATTATTGTTCTTTTTAAGTTTCTGGCCTTAAACAAGCTAAAAAAAAGTTACAAAATTTCTCGCATAATTCTGCTAACAAACTTAACTATATTTAATCTTTTTATTTTATGTTTTTTTATAAGTGAAACTTATTTCCTAGAAATTAAATTAAAAAGCGATTCAAATCATAACGCCTTTTTTTTTTATTTTGGAAGAATATACTTTATAAATTATAAAATATCATCATTAGAGAAAAATTTGGATAATTTAGAGAAGTTACTGAAAATGATTTCGTTGATTAACAATAATAAAATGCAATAATTTTAAAATATTACATATTCAAAGTATAATGTTTTTCTAATATAGTACTTATAAGTAATCCCTTGAATACGCTAAAATCGATAATTAATTTTTTTTTTCACCTTAATTATTCAATATATAAATATCGATAAAAATTAAACAAACAAATAAACGACTAACCGATAAGAAAATTAATTTAATATAACGCAAACGAAATTAATAATTAATTTCAGATAGTCTGATAAATGTTGGTCGATAAAAATTAAATCTTATTTCGTTTGTAAAAGCTACGATTTTTTTGTAGATTGTTTAGGAAACAGGATCAATCACCAGGACTTCAGGGAAAGGTATAACTACATTCACTTCTATCGTAAATACAAAGAGACGTCTGAAGTAAAAATATAACTTTACAAACTTCACCACAAATTTTTATTTGTAGTTTTTCACAAATTTTAGAAACGTATGTTTTCAAAACCTAAATGTTTTAAAAATCTGGTAAAATGTGCATTAGAAACAAACGTATAAAATAAAAGAAAAAAGTATAATTCAACAGAACAATTTGAAGGAATTAACATAAAAATAAAGGTATACGTAAGTAGAATACCGTATTGATGATGCCTCTATAAATGCGGGGCAGTAATTACGATCAAGTCTGATACTTATATTTGAAGATTCCTATTAGGCACGATATATTTTCTTACAAGAACGTTTGTACCGTTAATTTAATTAATTGATAATAAATTACTCTTACTATCACAGTCAAAATACGGAAATGCAATGTTGTGTTCTCATAATACACTGAAATTCCATCGTGCCAGTAATAAAAAAAATCTTGATTTTATAATCGAAATGTTTAAATAGGCCCATAACAAAACCATACAGCGCGCAAAACGTGAGAAGAGAGCAAAAATTAAAATTAGTTGTCGATATTTTTCTGTTTTTACCGACACGATAATGCGCGCTGTTAGTATTTTATTGAAAAATTGTCAAAATTTTTTTGTCTTTTTATTATTTATATCGCTACATTTAAAATACTTTTTAAATAATGTACCGTCATTTTCTACACTCGATTCAGTTTAAACAGTTACAGCTATCCAGATGTAAACAAAGTTTTACACGGACTTGAATACTAGATCGAGGATACCGGTGTTCTTTGGTGGTTGGGTTTCAATTAACCACACATCTCAGGTATGGTCGAACTGAGAATGTACAAGACTACACTTCATTCACAATCATACATATCATCCTCATTCATCCTCTGAAGTATTATCTAAAACGGTAGTTACCGGAGGCTAAACAGGAAAAAGAAAGAAAAGATGTAAACAAAGTGTGGCGTTGTAGTAATAATAGACTATCCCGAAAGTTAAGCGTATAAATTATGTGTACTGATGTTTAATGTTTGATTTATGAACCGATTGATTATACTTGACATTTTCATTCGGCACCGACTGAATCGCGTTATTTAGGAATTAATTACAAGGTAACTATATTTAAACTTATTCATCGTTGATAAAAATACGTAAACAATTAAGTATTATTACTTAAATAATGGACAGGGCTAACAAATTTAGTCACGCGGTTGATTACAGCACTAACACAATCGCACACACTGCAGTAAAATCTCACTACCACAAATAACAGCTCTTACGATGAACATAGTGTACAGTTTCTCTCTAAAATCATGTATCCAATTTTTACTTCCTTGCACGAAGTAAAGAAAAGAAATATTGCGATCACGAAAAACTTCGGTTTTCATATTTTAACGGAAATATCCATTTTGACCATTCCTGAATACATTTTGACTAGTTTCGGCATGAAGTCTGTACGTACGTATGTATATCGTATAACTCAGACACGATTAGCCGTAGGATTTTAAATTTTAGATTTAGGAGTGTTGTAATATCTAGCTGTACACCTCCCCTTTTGATTGCAATCAACAACAACAAAATTATCAAAAAAAGCCCAAAATTCAAAAGATTTGGATTTTGAGCTTTTTCTTAACCGCAGTAAATAAGCCCTCATTGAAAGCTTTTCAAGCTAAATAAGCGGTACTTATTTTACCACCCAAATACATTATTTTAATACCCAAATAAAATTTTAATTAATGAAATATTTTGATCTTACAAGGGGAAAGCACATCGGTTAGATTTTGCCTTTTCCTTTTTTTAATTTAAAATATTGACTTGTCATTTAGTAATTAGCCTGCGATTGCAAAAACGTTTTTACAATAAATAATAATTCGATAACAACAAAAAAGTAATATTAAAAAAATATGAAGTTACTAGTGAAATAAAATTGTAAGTACTTTTAAAAATGTGTACAAGGAAGTAATGAGGTGTCCACATCAGTTATTTTTCTTATAATACCCAAAAGATACAGGTGAATAATACCTGTTATTTATGATCCAAGTAACTTGTTTAGAAAGGATATATATTTAGTTTCAGGATACAAGTCGGGTTAGCAAGTAAGCAAATATCGTATTATCTTGATCGAAGTGAACAATTTAGCGCATTTCATTTCCTACATTTTTTTGTCCACAACAATTAATTTCAATTATGCTCTATTAAGTGGTATTAAGTTCCCGCTTTTTTTAAATAGATTTAAAGATATATTATAACGGAATTTCACATCGGTTAGTGATAGGCAAAGTGTGTGCACATTTTTATCTGCAGTAGTTACTTAGATAAAAAGAAAACCCGTAAAATTGCAATTACCGTTCAATTATTTGTTTTACAAGGCATAAGAAGATTAACACCGTACTACTGAATATTACTGAAAGACATATATAATATGCGCTTCAGCCAGAACGTACGGTCGATCTGACGCAACAAGTGCGTCACATCGACTGTTACGAATGAAAAGCCGTTCATTCATAGCCAATAAACGTTTGTTAACATGTTTGCTATTGTCTATTACTACGATCAGACACGTCAGCAGTCAATATGAAAATACTACAAATTTAAAATTAATATCTTATTTATTTATATGATACGATTTCACACAATTTCATTCTGCAGTCGTGTTAGTTAATCCTCTATTCCACAATCCGCCAATAAAAGACGAAACAGTTTGTTTATATCTCTTCTAAACACAATAATACTAATCCATCAAAATAAAGTTTACTCAATAAATCGTATTCGTGTTTTTAAATAAAAGTTTAATTATAACAATATCAATAAAATGAAGGAACTATTTCAAAGCATCTATGCTTTGAGACCTTATGAAGGTTAATTTTTAACCTCGATAAAAAGTGATACATTCATTTTAGCTGTAAACAATAGTTCTCGTTTTTTACTTTCCTGGCATCATAGCACTAGAGCGCTGATTCTCAAACTTTATCGCCTATCGGCCACATTGAGTATCAAACATTTTCTAGCGCCCCCAAAAAATGTTTAAACTTAACATCTGTTAAAAATAATAATTGCAATTGATGTTTTTAATATGCGTTCTTAAAAACAGCGATTGCAATTATTGTTTTTAATGTGGCGTATCCTACCGGGTTAAACATGGCATTACATGATCTTGGGTTAAGCTGAGATTAAAACACCTAATTGGTCTAGTGGTGAACGCGTCTTCCCAAATCAGCTGGTTTGGAAAACCAGAGTTCCAGCGTTCAAGTTCTAGTACAGTCAGTTATTTTTACACGGATTTGAATACTAGATCGTGGATACGGTTGTTCTTTGGCGGTTGGGTTTCAATTAACCACACGTCTCAAGAACGGTCGAACTGAGACTGTACAAGATTACACTCGTACAAATCAACCTTATTCATCCTCTGAAAGGTAATTACCGGAGGCTAAACAGGAAAAGAAATAAAAAAAGGCAATAGCTGACAGATTGATGGCGATTTTTAAAAATGAAAAATAGTTGTAAAAATCTTCTACATGTTAATGTGTCTAGTCTTCCGTATTAAGTCTGTTTTATTATTTTTTTTTAATGTAAGAGGCGTGTTTTTTAAGTAACGGCCATTATAAATGTTCCGCCATTAGTTGCGGTGGAAATTGATGGCGCTACACTATCGTTGATGTGTATCAACAATCGTCGTTTTGTAACAAAAGATTAACGTTAGCTGCTGTGAATAGCGTGGCTGTTATGAGCGAGTGCTACAATAAATACTATAAATTTATATAAATATAATTTATATTATATACGTTCCTTAAATCGGGAGATATGCAGCATTAAAGAGAAAAGTGGCTTTTTCTCTTTGAAGTGGAATATTTCGGCTCAGAAAAATCGTAGACACACATACAAAATAAGAAATGAAAGCTAAAGTCTTAAGCTTTTAAACGATTTTAATGCAGTTTACTGAAAAATGTTGTTTCCCCGTGCGCTCGATTAGAGGAAAAAAATCTATTCGAAAGAAAACTCCGATTTTTTAAAACTTTTCTTCTTGCTGATTTTTAAAATCTGAAGTATAGTAATTATTAAAGCTTGTAATTTTTTTTATCCGTCTCTCTAAATCTCTTAATTGCAAAGTTAAAGTAGTTGAATACAATGATTTTTTATTATAAAATATAGGTGTTCCTTTAATTTTTTGTATTAGTGTAGCCTAATAGGTATTTAATTTTAGTTTTAAATATCAGGAAAATATCATTTTTGCCTTTTTTAAAATCTGCTATCGGCTTCCTAGACCGCCTGAACGCCCTAAATTTTCAGTGAGCCTTCAATCGCCACCTGAAGGCCTTCAGCGCCCACAAGGAGGCGTTACCGCAAACGTTTGCTGCAAGAAGGAAAATATGACTATCGGTCAAAAATACCATACAGGTTTTTTTTTTTCATTTCTTGACGTTTCGTTATTTAGGGACGCCAAAAAAAGTGGGGGCAATGTACGTATGTACATGTGTTAGGGTGTTCAAAGCTTAATAATTTTTCACTGAATAAACCAATTTTAGTGATATTTTGTAGAGAGACTCATGTATATGGGGGCGATTTGAGGTAAAATTTTGGAGGCAATATTTTCAGGATAAGGAGTAGATCGTTTTTTGGGGGCGGCTTTGCAAACATAACCCCGCTACATGCTTATCTTACCACTTAAAAAGATATTCCCCAAAAAAAGGATTCCTCTTTCGCAAAAATTATAGTTTGGGGGCAATATTGGGGGTGAGGGAGCCGATAAAATTTAAAAAATATAGATTTTTTGACTCGGCCAAAACATTTTTTGGTTTATTTGAACTTAAAATACTAATTATTAAAAGTTTATTAAATTTTTAATATTATTAGAGTAATATTACAATAAAATTTCATCATAATTCACCCCAAAACAGAAAATTTTGCTAATTTTTCATTAGTCGTACATTTTTCAGTGGATTTTTATTTTTTAGTTCTTCCTTTAAAATTTTATGGGATGGTGGTTTTTGAGGTGGAAGAGCAGAAAAAATACAAAAATATATATTTTTTGAATTTTAAACATTTTGGTTTATTTACATATTTCTTTGTTACCCCAAAAAAGAAATCTTAGGTAACTTTTTTTCATAATTTTTCCACTATATAAGAATAAATAAACAATTCCAGGAAAGTATTATAATTTTTTTGTCACCTTTTTAAACACTGCCTACTTAATTCTACTACAGATTTTTCATATAACTATACGGATGCCCCCTACCAAAAAAAAAGACAATAAAAATTAAAACCTTTATTGTGGGAATTTTTGTATAAAGTTAATATTTCCATTCTCAAAACGATATATGTGCAAAATCTATAAATGTGACAAAATTGTGTTATATATATATGTACGGCAAGCGACTTAAAATATTTGTAATTTGCAAATAAAGAGAAACATACAACTTAAACAACGAAATAAAAAAAAAATTAAATAGATAAGAAAGTTTGTCTAACGACGGGAAATAAAAGACAATAAAAACGACTAAAAAGTAAAATCTAGTTATCACACAAACTATACAAACGATATTTATAAATAGCAGGTTGAAGGTTTCATTGAAACTAAATCTCCTGTATTTTAAATATCACCATCAATTTGATATATCAGATTTACACCATTTTTTTCAAAAAACTAAATTAGTATCAATTACGAACAATAAGGTACAAAAAAAAAGTTATTAGGATTTCTGGATCTGACTAGATTTCACCAGTTTGTTTAAATAAAACAACAGTTTCGTTTGTTACACGAGTAGGTTGGTAACAGTAACTTTAATTTAAGATTTTTCCTTAAAACAGCTTTTATTACTAAATTTCTTTTTTTAACATAGGTAATCAGAATGCAAATTTTAATGTTACAAATCAGGAGTTGCAAACAAGATAAAGGTAGGAAATTCACGAATTATAAAAATTTTAATAAATATAATAAAACAAACATATTTCGACGAAAAAACATAACCGCTGGTTAATTCAGTACTTAGTATGTTAACTATGCCTTCTATTATTCTTAATTAGGTAAATTATTTTTAAGTGTGATTACAGTTTTCGTTTTAGTTAATTTATATTTATTAATCGTAAATTATTTTAACATTTTAAAGTAAAAATAACAAAGCCTACATCTTTGTTAGTTTTAAACAAAAACTTCATTCCCTTATTTTTTTAATAGGATAAAATGTGTATTGTTTGTAATAATTACATTAATTCAGCATTAAAAATTAATTTTTTAAGGTCTTTTCTCTCTTTACTGAGAAATTTACTGACAATGTAAACTGTGAATCATCCTGTCTGTGTTTCTTGAGCGATTTCATTTCCTTGAACAGCTCGAAAATAAATAGTTTTTCATATGTACGTTTATAAAAACGATTTTTTATTCATTTTTTCTCTATATAATAAATTTCTAATATATTTATATTACTTTGTAATATATCCTAGATTTTACTATTTATAAATAAGTATATTTAAGAAACAAAATTGCAAAAGCCGAAAGTAAATATTAATAACATTACTATAATTTTACACTTCAAGTTCTTATTTGGAACGACATTTCTCGCAGTCCTTACCTTTGAGGAAGCTTCTTCACAGCGTACATCTTCATTTACAACGATAGGAACATTCAAACCCAGATCCCTAACGTAAATATACTAACTTTTACTAGCGTTTACAAACCGATCGAATTCTAATCCTGAAATCTGAAGATTTCGAATGACTATTCAAAAACGGAGATTAATCTGAGACTGTCCGATCGGTGACTGTAATAATAAACACTAAATGATATAATAACATTATCTCACTATTATATAAAAAGACGTGTTTTACATTTGTTTCCGATCATCTCGAAAACTATTGAACCAATCATTACGAAATTTTAACAGCAGCTATTTTAAAATCCCCGGAATGTTTACCGTAGTTTAAATCTCACTATTACATAAATCATAAAAAACCCTGTAAATAAATAACTTAAAAAATATTTACAGTTTTCCACGCTTAAAAAATATATAAATACTTTTTTCAGACTTTTATGAGTAAGTAATATTTGTCTATAAAAGATCAATTTGCATTATAATCATAATATACGTAAAAACAAACTAGTACGCTAATAAAATCGAAGGGAATAACCGCTATCGACACATTTAACTGAAAAATTATTATTCATCAAAATTAATTTATTTTATCCACTAAATTGTGAATAGCGATAACTGTGAAAGTTATCGCTACAACGTACACAATTACTAAAAAACTATTTCCAATATTTGAAGTTCTACACCCATTCAGGGCGGGCGAAGCCGTGACAGGGGGTTCTAGTCGGAATATAAATTATTCCAATACGTATACACACGCAGTAAGTTAAATGATATTAATAAATATAATGCGTACAGAATTTTTGTATCAATAACACTTTTAAAACAAAATGACAGTTTTATAATTACGTGATTTTAAAGCATAACGAAAAAAGACAAAATAAAAACCCATTATATAAAGGAAGCAGTTTGTACCAAATTTAACGTAAATACACACGCAGGCAAAACACCCACACACACGAACACGTATAGGCGCCGTTTAAAAAACAACATTTCTCTTTTTCATTACAGCATGACAAAAATAAAATATTACACAATAATAAAAAGAAAAATTTACATTTTTTCAAAAATGATTACAAACAGTCCTAAAAACGTTTATGATGGATACTGATTTTTAGGCTCTCTCTCTCTCTCTCTCTCTCTCTCTCTCTATATATATATATATATATATATATATATATATATATATATATATGATAGATAGATAGAGAGAGAAAGAGTAAGGGGAGGAAAACGAATCAACTTTAAAATTACAAATAAAGTAGAAATTTTATTTGCTTAATCTTCTTCACCCACTGAATATTTATTTTTTTATCTGCCATACATACTCAGAAAAACATCATAAAAAATGTTTTGAAATAACACTAATAAATCTCTTCGATATTTAATGTCATCTTTCCTCAAAGGTTATTTTAAATTTTATGTTATTTTTTCCTTTTAACTTAGAAAATATGTTTTGGCAAAATTAATTAATTTATCGATACAACTATAAAAAAAGACCAGTAAGAGGATATCGATTGAACTTATAAAGTTTGTAATTTTTATACCCGTAAACCTCCTTGGACAAGGAGTTTTTTAAAAGCTTGGAATTTTTCTCAGGTAGTAATTTCATTTCTGGATTATATTTTTTTTTCAGTGTATATTCTAATTGTTAAACGTAATAAGAAATATAATCGATCGGTAATTTATCGTAAAAACAAAGGCACGCTCTCCACATAATTTGTGGAAAAAGGAATGGAGAACAGTGCCTGGAGAAGCCATGAACCTTCATTTAAAATTGAATATTTCTGTTGAAATTCTTATGTAGGGAATTGTTTCTTTCTTACTATTCATCTCATTTCTTTATCTATAATTCTTACCTTCCCGTTTTGAAATTTATGAGAATCGCTTAACGGTTAAAGTACCTACCGAGTAACGCCAGGATTCTATTATATAAAAACACCAAAGTTTCATTAAAATTAAGCGATGTTAGAATAAACAGATAATAAAAATAATGTATACGAATATAGATAACGGGTTTACTTGTATCCATTTTATAAGAAAAAAATTGTATAATTAGAGACGGAAAATACTTTCAGTAGTGTACACACAAAACGTCAATTTTAAGACGCACGATAAATAAGAATAAATAAAAAAATCGTGTTTATAATTTTATTAATATGTACGGAAATGCACATGTAAATACAGATATATTCTACCGAAGAACAAATACATACATATAACAAAAAAATACAAAGAACCCAATTAAACATTATCTTGAAACAAATTCACGTATCATTAACTGTTTATGTAGACAAAATAATAAGCCTAATTATTTTTTTTTTTAGAAACGGGAACAGTGCAAAGTACTTCGATCATCTTTAAAACTTTGTAACCAGCGATATTTTTTTATTTATTTATTTTTTAATATTATCTATACAATACTACGTATTTACTACTTAAAAATTCCTTTTTGTAATAGAAAATGTGGTCGTACAGTTATAAAATACGAGAAACATAAAAGTACAATTACATTAACGTATTTCAAGTACTTTAAGTTCGTACATTTTAACGACACGCGGACAGTACACGCAATTTAAGTAATACAATACTAGTAGGAAATATTTTTATCCTGATTCCGCAATTAAAGTCCTGTTAATTAAACGCTAATAAGTTTATTCTTTTAAGATATTTTTATTCAAAAAAAGAACATCTAGACGAAGAGCGACCTTGTTTTAGACAGATCTTGTTTCTAAGTACCTATCTTGATATTAAATACCTTGGCGCCTGAAATCTAAGTAATAATAATTAAAATACCAACAAATAATACGATAACCGTAACACAATCTATTTCTACAGAACTGTATGACCTCGGACAACAGATTACGTTTTTAGCTGTTAGGATAATAAAAATAAAAGATTTTATTTCATTGTAAAATATTTGTTTCAGATTTCAACTGCTGCAAAAGAGCTCTCCTCCAGTAGTATTTCTCTGAACCGGCGTAATTATTATTTATTCATTAAATTATTACCGCTTATAAAAAAATTACCGAAGATTATTTTGGGTGAATCGTTTCGTTTAGATCAAAATACTACAATATACAGAAAGTCCCACGAAGAAAGGGAGAAACTTTCAGACGTGTTCTACTGGTGAAAAAAGTTTATAATAAACATAGGTCTGGAAACGCGTTGTTTTCGAGTTACGGCTAGCGAAAGATTTCGCCCGGATTTCAACTCTTCTAATAAAAACAAGCCCTACTGTGATGTTGTGGATCCAAATGAAGGAGTAAAGTCGGTGGTTTCTTATGTAATCTGAGCAGGGAATTAGGATAAAACAGAAACCAGAATTGTAATTCCAATAGTTTCTAAGATACCTGACGTAAAACACAAAATTCGATGAAAAACAAGTTTTTTTTTTTTAGCAGAATAGCTTTGTTAAACGACTAATAAATGCAGAAGATTTAGTAACAAAACTTGCAAGAAATTTCATTCTGAGAACATTATGTAAATACAGTAAATAAAAATTAAACAAAAACTTTTAAAAATCGGTTTTTTATTGAAGAAAAACCGACAAAAAATATACAGAAAATCGTATTACTTTTACACTTTTTATCGGTCCCTTACCTTTTGATGTAAATGTTTTATACGATTTTCTAAAAGGTCTTTTTTGTTGGGATACCGCTATTCAGCGGTATCCGCTGAAAAACAAAAAAGAATCTTTAAATTTTCTCGATTTTATAAAATCATAGTAGGTTTTTATCGAAAACAGATACTATACAGTTACGTTCTGTTTCAAATTTTATATCTTTAAGGTATTATTAACAAATACAAATACAGAGTTACGCTTAACACTTATTACAATAAATTGGAAGACAAGATTAGGATCAAAAACCGTTTACAAAACATTAATTTAAAATCTAAACCAAGACGACAATTACGATTTTTTTTAAACGTAAGAAAAAAACATTTTATAAACTCCGTTTACCTACACATTTAAGCCTACATAGTCATTTTGATCGGCTATCATCATCAGTAGACATTGCGGTAAAAGTTAATAAGAAAGAAGAAATAATACTTTTATTACGCGTCTACTTTGTGACGGAAGGAAAATCTAAACGGATAATCTAGGTTTAGATTTTAAGGAAAACGTTTGTTTTCCTTACAAAAATAAGATATCGTTCAAAAACAATTTTGAACTATATCTTACTTTTCAATTTCAGAAATGTTAGTTCATGATGTTACAATAAACAGATTTATCGATGTTAAATTTGTATAAAAGAGATCTTTAGCGTCGTTAGTAGCCGTAACGAATGCGGTCCTGAAATTTTACTTTCATTATTTTTAAAAAGCCGATAGCGGTTGTAAAACAACTTGTGGGAGTTACATTGTGTAACAGCAGTATATTTAACAGCAGTATAAGAATTACTTTTAGAAATCGTCGTTTTCTCAACGTACACTTAAACTAAAGCGGAATTAAGTCACAAAACCTTTCACAGAGTCGGCCCTAGGCGCTAGGACAACTGCTACGACGGCAAAACCGCCTGAACTAGAGCGCAAAAAAAAGAATCCCTCTCGGCACGCCGGAAGGCGGAGGTAGATTTCATCGGTGCTAAGTAGGGGATAAAAAATATTTCCACCTTAAAGTTAAGAAAAACTTTAAATTTACTGAATGCGAGACAACGGTTGCACGTGAAAAATATTTCACATGTTTAGCATACAAGCCCCATCTTCTTACGACTCCAGCAACAATTTGGTCATCCTTGCCGTAAGGGTAGGTCATAACAAAATTTTGTTTCATTTTAGGTAATGTTTAGAGGACTAACAAACGCTAAACCGATTCGATACTGCGCCTATTAAGGGAGGTAACATTTTTTGGACTTCGAAAAACCCATTTTTTCCACCCCGTGGGCCAACGGTTGGTGATATAAAAAAACTTTACTTAGATAAGTTTTAGGCCCTTATCCAAAGAATAGTAGACACTTATAACTTAAGAAAGTTATAGCGATATTTTGTTTTTTCCGAAAACTCCCCCCCATTTCCACCCCCATGGCCCGATTTTTCCCAATAACAAACTCGACCGAGATTTTGGGTTTATGTATCAATCTGAAAGTGACTGGCGCAAAATTACGGCAGTTATCGTGTCAACATGAAAGTGAAATATATATATATAAACTTTTGAACTGACGGTGGTTTTGGGGTCTAGGGGATGTGAAATGCGAAGATATCTCATAATTTTTCGGAAGTAGTACATGGTACCCGTTCCAATAGGTTGCTTTCTTATAAAATCTACCTAATAAACATAACGCACAAAAATATATTTCGATTACTTAATCTAGAAAATAATATTATTTATTAGTAGTTTTGTTTATCGTTTTAAAAGTATATTTAAATTATCTATGAAAAAAGTAGGTACTAGTTGTAAGTTCGTTGTCGTTAGCTCGTTAAAAATGTAAATTTTGTTCAATTATATGTCATCTTTCTGGTTCTTTATAATTTTTTTTTTCAATTTTAATTTTTTTTAAGCTTGGGGGCGGCATTTTTTTGGGTTTGCCTACGGCGGCAAAAACGCTAGGGCTGACCCCTGAACGGTATTATTTCGCGTTGGAAAAATTATACGGACTAAGTTTGTGTTAATTTTCTGTTTCAGAGTAGACTAATAAGATCCCGTAAAACTGCCGAAATAAGATGAAACAGGTTTGTATTTTTCGGTAGAAAATTTGAATACGACCGTGTAAAACCGGAACTGAGTGTTTGACGATGTATGTAATGAAGACAAAAATAGTTTTTCTACGCCAGCCTGCCTATGCCTTGATTGACGCGATCATAGGTTATATTCTCTACTGGGAAAAAATAATATTCTATATTTGTGGAAAATCTATAACGAAGTCCATAAGTGACCGGTTGATCCCGACCGACCGAGGATGAACTGATCGTCAATTATTTTACGATCGATCGATTCGAGAATATTTTGATGAGATATCTACAGTATATATTCAAAACGATGTAAATAGGCATGGAAGGCTCCACTGAATTCATACTTAGAAGTATCCGCGGGAATATGACAACAAAATTATTTGCAACTCGAGGGCAGATATTCACGCGTTCTCGACCCTTGAATTGCATTCATTCATAGGTTAATTAGATTAGGTTGGGGGCGTTACGATTAACATATCATCATACGGTATAATTTCTTATCTAAAACTATTTTCAGAATTTCTCAAAAAGTGCAAACGTTAAACGCTTAAAATCTTAATTTTGTAATATTATTACTTAAATACGTAAAAATAAAACGTAAAATCCAAAGTAATTTAATCGGTTAAGCGGTGTGCGCTAAATCACGGAAACCCCCCGATCCAATAGTACGGATTGAGAGAGTTGACAGTACGTTTGCATTACTGCCCGATTTTAAACCCTTTAATCGGTTGAAAGAAATGAAGTTTGTCGTTTCGGTTTATTTATTTATTTTTAACACGAATATAACTGCTAATAAATTACACACTTTTCTACCTTCTCTGTTACCTTGAAAAAGCATTATCCGACGTCTGGGCTCGAGCAGTAATCTACGACCAAAATAAAATTTGTTCGTACATTTCCGATAATTTTTACGTAATCAAACGCTTTTAATGTAGTACAAAAAATTCACGGTGTAAAATTTTAATCACACGTTATACGTTAGGCATTATCGTAACGAAAGCGCTTACAGGAAAACTGTCAAGAGGCACAAAAATGTAATCATTAATTATTATTAATTTTTTTTTTTTTTTTTTTTTTTAATTACAACCACAACGTCACGCGTATAAGGAAAAGTGAGCGATTAATTTATTTTCTCGTTACCTTTATTACTGTATCATTTACACCTTAAAATTATAAAATACGAAGCACGTTGCTAAACAATGTTCAGACTATATTTGAACACTTACCATTTAAATAAATAAAATATTTATGTAATTTAATAATAAATATATTTACCAGTGAAAATATACATATTATACTGTACATATACAAAAAGAACTCGCATATACATATTAATAAAATGATATTTTGGATTATTACATTGTAAAATAATATATTTAGTATTTATTTGCAAAAGTCATAGAAAGACTACTTGTCAATTACAATAAAATTTGTTTAATAATAAACTTCAATTGTTATAGAGTATTTAATAATAAAAACTTTTCATTCAATAAGTAAATGGTTTATTTAAATTATCCATAGGTAGTTTTTTAATTAATTTTCCTTATTACTGAAAATATTCAACATACGTAATTATCACTACTTGTCGTACGAATGGATAGAATAAAAAAAATATATACTTACTTTATATACTAACAGAAATATACACTTAAAATTTCGGTGGGATCCATATCCAATAACTTTTTAATTAGGCATTCGAGAAATTTTTTTTTTAAAGAAAATAAGATGTTTTTGTAGGACTCAAGAATATAACAAATAAAAACGTCTTCCTCATTTTTTATTAATCTGATCTATTAAGGTCAAATTAATTAATCTTATATACACAATATTAATAATTAATTTTTTTTTACACGTTTCAAAATAATGCACGACATTTATTATAAATTAAGATGAAGGACACACGATATCTTTAGCATAAGTGATATCTCATTCTACAAAGCTAAGAATTAGACAAAAATAAGATTATTCGTAGATAATTTTAACAATTTATATGCCCTTAAAATATCTTACTTTTCTGAGTACATTTTCCAGAAGTTTTTAGCGCAATTTTTCTCGAAAATTTAAGCGGAAACAGAAAAAAACCTAATTTCTTAAATGTTATAAATATCAAATTGGAACCTGTTATAACCGACTTCCTGATCCTGAAAATTGGTAACTCACTGTGATAAAAAGTAAGAGTGAAATCCATAGTTTGTTGAAAAACCTTTTAAAAAATGTCTTGAATCGATAAGACACGATTTTCTGCTTTTCCTTTGAAAAAATCCTTTCCTTAATAATATTTATTTGTTCTTTCCCGTAACAATTATTCCCCGCAGTTTCAGTCGACCCAATTTCCAGCTAGCTCAAAATTTAAGTGGTAGAGTTAATTTACTATCGCTACAGTAATCTTTCGACTTGTAACAATTTACAATATCATAAATCAATCCGTTATATAAATAATGTGTGCTAAGTAATAATAAAAACCAAAAAAATGAAACCGTATAATATGGAAACACAATACGGGTACATCCCTTTTTCCATAGAAAGAAAAGCGTTTCCGCATTTTGCTTTTTAATGAATGAAAGAGCCTGTTGTATTTTTTTCGAGCAACACGTGTGTGTGCGCGCGCGCGCATACTTACAAGTCCAGTTAGTACAATTTAAAAGGACCAATTCTCGACGTGTTCTCCAACTATTTCTCTATTTAAATTTAAACTAAATGTTTGAAAATTGAATATATCACGTATTCATGTCATTAATGAAATCCAATGTCAAAAATTATTTTAAGACGTGTAAGATAACTAAAACAAATACGAGAAAACTCGAGTTTTTATAAAAGGAATAAGGATATTATTGAAAATTAAATGTAATTAAAAGAACAGATAACTTTTATGAAACGGCAATGAACTAAGGATTAAACGTAGATAACGAATGAGATAATTTTTGAAAGGTACCGAACGCCGCTGAGGAAAAACACTTAGGTTTCAATTATCGGTAGGTAAGAAGAAGAGTCAGGCATCGCATCACGTGGAAGTACAAAAAGAGACAACGAGAAACGTAAATCGTGGATTTACGTCGAAGCGGCTTACGGAGAACAGGAAGATCAGTCGGGTAGCTCAGCTTCACGGAAGTCTATCTCCAACGAGACTAAATAGAAAATAAATCAAGCTGCGCAAACAATGCTCCCGTTAAAGCCCATCAGGGCTAGGATCTGGGGGGGGGCGACCGAAATATCGCAAGGTGGGCGGCTTCCCCTAAGGGGGTTAGGATGTGCAAACGATCCACAGTAAAACAAATATAGTCCATCCGTAAAACATTCAATTTAAATATTTACAAACATTCAAATGTTGAATATAACAATCGACTGTTACTAAAAGTAATTTTAATCATACTAGTACAATAATCATTAACCGAGGATGTAATAATGGCACGAAAACGTTCGCGCATTAATTCCAAGCGTTCTTACTGATTATATTTGATATTAATAAAAATATGTTTGGACATACAAATACAAACACAGCAAATATTATTATTATAATAAGCATCTTTATCTATTTTTAAAGTTGCAAATTGTACATCTGTTAGATTAGATTTGATAAAACACTACAAAACATTTAGTTCACTTTCAAGCTTTTTCTAATCCAGCAGATTTTAGTAACTTTCACCATCATTCATTAATTGTTAGGTAAGTGTCGTACGAATGTGTTGTATTATATATTGACACTTATAAAAAAGCTTAACTTATACGCATTGGGAATTGTATAATTAAATATAACGGAATGTATATAATGTTTAGTCAATTTAAAATAGATAATTTTAATACCAGCGTTTACACAAAAATAATACGATTATGTTCTATACATTGTTTCTTTCATTCCAATTAAAAGTATATTATTCCTGATTATTGACTTCTTATTGGTCAATGTTTATTTTTCAATCACGGAATAAAGATCAAATCGATTTTTACCAATACTAGTACAATAATTATTAATCGAGGATGTAATAACGGATGTAATACTAGTAAAATAAAATAATCATTCGTAATATGCCTAAAATTTAGGTAATGTATCAAACACGAGAACAACACTTATTGAAGACGAGTATGTACTCGGCATTACTTAATCAGGATGTTTAAGAAAAAAAGACTATCGAGAAAACAGCTATACAAATATAAACGCTTTTTTAAATTACACCAGTCGTATTCCTTTTTACTTTCCTGGCATCCTAGATCTTAGAGCTATGCTGCAAAAATGAAAATATGGTAGTTAGTCAAATAATGGGGTACGGATTTTTTCAGCGTTTCTAGACGTTTCATGACCCAGGGAACTCCCACCCCCAAAAAAAAAGAATTGGAGAGTAATGTTCGTGTGTTGGCGTGTTTGAAGCTCAATAACTTTTGATTGGATGAACAGATTTTTATGAAATCCCGTACAGAATCGTGTATATGGGGCAATTTCTTGGTAAAATTTTGGGGGGTCACTATTTCAAGGAAGCGGGGGTAGATAAGTTTCTTTGAGGTTAATTTCCTCAAAATATAGCAAACATAATAGTAAGACTTAATACTCCGACTTAATAAAAGTATAGCTTGTCCAAGCCTAATCGAGTCAGATCTGATGAACAGCATATCTGTAAAACTTGCTGTCTAATGAGCACGGGTTTGTAATAGTATTCGATTAAAGACGGTCTGTATACGGTACGATTTTCTAATCAATAAACAAATCCTCGTCTTATATTTATCGCAGACTAATCGGCTATTACTGATACTGTTTAGCCAAAGTATAATTTATTTATAGTTTTATACCAAATAAGTACCATATAATACCGTATATAATACCAAAATCAAAACAAAGCACAAGATTGATTACTGTTTATGCTACGCTCTTCGTCAATAGTTCTGGGAGTGGCGAACAACCTTACGCTAGCCCAGGCAATGAATCGATGTAAGAAAAATTTCCTTATTCAGGTTTGTATGAATAATAACCGTTCAATTAAATCTCTATTTATACAAACCGTTCCTGATTCATTCAGAAACTAACTTGTTTTTGTAAATGATTCCGTTCTAATTTATACTGAACTAGCCGACCCCGCAATGCTTTGTCAATGCTAAATTTGAGTATATATGTACATTAAATGGAAACAAATGAAATTTTGATAAAACATTAAAAAACTCAACATTACGGAACTTCACAAAATTTAACCTTTCCCTTTTCCTCGTCTTCCCTTTTTCCGTTCTTCTCTTTTCCCCTTTCTCCCTATTTCCCTTTATCCATTTTTCGCAAAAATATTTCTTTTCGTGTAACTAATATATATTCTAAACACGAGCCGAATCGGACCGTAAATGCAATTTTTCCAAATATTTCAACCCCAGCGCCATCTAGGGGGGGTCCATTATTTGCAGATATTAGTAAATTTTTGTCGGCTCCATTCTTATGGTAATGAATTGAGTATATTATTTTGCATATTATGTCTAATTTACGTAGAAAAGACGTTCACCGCCGACGGAAAGAAATTATAAACGCTTTTAATTACATGACAGGAGAAGCTGCCGTTGGAATGTTATTAACTGTTACTAAATGTTGTAGAACGAAAGTCTCAAAAAGAATACTTTGCGTTTCATTTCTTTGCAAGGAGAACTGAATTTTTTTCCGAAGCTATTTCACCAGTAATTCGATAGAATGGAAGTAACAAACCCAGACAGTTTTGAATGCTATACGACGTAGAGTTAAAATTTTACTTAACCGAGGGCTGCTTGCTTTCTCTAAGGAAACTTACCGCAAAACTAAAAAGCGATGGAGTATTTAATAGCCCAAAGAGTAGCTTACGGACAGTTTTTTTAAGCGCGGACTTCAAATGGAAGATTCATAAATAACAGAGCAATTCTTATTGAAAAACATAACAGTACAGACGGTTTGTGTACTTAAGAAAGTTGAACAATATAGAGTTGAAGGAAGACCGGTCGTCTACGTCGATAAGACATATTTTAAGTTTTCATTGCCGACGTTTCTGTTGGCAACCTTCAAATGCAATCGAGTGTTTTGCCGTGCCGATTTCAAAAGGAGAAAGGATAATAGTTATCCACGCCGGTGGTGAAATGGGATTTGTTCCAAAACTGCTTGACAGTATGGAACCCAAATCTTCCTCCGGTGATTATCATTCCCACACGATACGAGAAAAATTAAAGCCTAACTTTCCGGTAAACAGTGTCGTTATTTTAGATAATACTTCTTATCACAATGCTGAAGAAAGCCGAGCACCGAATTCAGTATCGACAAAAAATCAATGATTGTGAGGCTGCGGACAAATTTGACGCAGGTTCAACTGTATGAGACAGTTAAAAGAAGTAAAAATCTGAAAACATATAAGATATGGAGGAAGGCGTGTCCTGTTTTACGCCTACTCCCATATCATCCCGATTTGGATCCCATCGAGATGATACGGGCTCGAGTGAAGAACCGGCTCGCAGCCGAAAATGTGCAATTTACGACAGCTGCAACAATGGAAATTTGTCATAAAAAGTTCACAGAACTCTCAGTCGAAGACTGGATAAAATGTTGCGAACACGTTAAAAAAACGAGTCAGTTTAAATTAGTATAAAAACGTTACTATCAAATAAAAAAAAATTATACCGTATATATACACCGTAAAATCTATTGTACCGTATATATAATACTATCTTTCACAAGAAGTATATTATAGCACGGCGCTGGCTAGGCAACCTTCGCCCAGATAACATCTGTGCCAATTCGACTTTGACAAGCTATACATCGTACTTCTTCGTGCTTCATCGTGCTTCTTTTACCATTTAAAAACAAATTTGTCCACAAATTTTCCCCTTCCCCAAAAATTGAAAAAAAGCTTATCTTTTATTTATTACACATTTTTTAACCCATTTTTTTTAATGTCTTCCTTAGCGTAGTAGTAGGGCCAAAGACAAAAAAATACTTTGAGGGCAATATTGGGGTAGGGGAACCGATGAAAGTTTAATAAATATTTTTGGAAATGATTTAAAACTTTTTTGATGCGTTTAAAGTTTTAATAATGATATTACAAAAAAAATTCATCATAATCACCTCACCCACAAAAGAGATGTTACGTAACCTTTTATTGGTTGCACATTTTTCAGTGAAATCTTTTGTTAGTTTCTTCAATTTAATATAGTAAACGTAGACAAATCAGAAAATCTTTGATTTTGGGGGGTAAGTTTTAGCAATTAAAAGAAAAAATATCGATTTTTAAAACTTTTTTAACGTATAATTTTTTTTCTAATAACCAGTGCCAGGAAGGTGTAACAAATTTATCAGCAACTTTTTTGTAATTATTGTTCGAAGAAACATTTTGATAACTAATTTAAACGAACCGCAATTAATAAAAGCAAAATTTTAAACGATAAAACTACTAAGAAACGTCTCAGAATTTTTATCGGTAGCTTCATCTAAATAGTAGTAGGTAAGGGTATTTCTGAAAGTTGGATGTACAAAAAATAAGCATACAACTGTGAAGAACTTGAGGGTACGCTTCGACTGCGGGACGTGCAGATGAACCGTGCGAGTGCGACCGCATTACGAGAAGAGATACTACAATCTAGAAGGATAACTAGGAAGGAGGGGAAGAATTCATCGTGTAGAACAGTGATGCCCAAACTGTGCGCCGCGGCCTCTTCACAGGGGCGCCGCGAAATAAGCTTCAAATTAATCGAACAAAGACATTTTCAATTACTAACTTAATGTTAATAAAGTAAAAAAAAATAACGAAGATACACGAGTTTTATTTATTTTTATCTCTTACGAGTAGTCATATTTTTACTTAGGGTAAGGCGCCACTGAACATTTTTAATTGAAAACGGGCGCCGTGACTCGGAAAATTTTGGGAACGCTTGGTGTAGAACATTCTAGATATCAACCTTAGTTTACGAATAACGAACTATACGATGAAAGGAAGTGTACACTCTCAATCAACGTTATTAAACGGTTCAGTGACACATCATTAATTCACAACACTGACCGATAGAATATTCTAGAACTGATTAATGACAACAAAACATCAAAAACGATCGTTTAAATATTTACACTACAATAAAAAAAGTATAATAAAAAATAAGATAAAAACAGGCACGCGACAAGATTATCGATTTTATAACTGTCCATTTATTAATTATTAATTTTATTTCAATAATTCAAAATCCTGGATAATGATACAGTAAACATCCGTATTAAAAAACAATAAAGCTACGACGGGCAATATTTTTTCTTAACGATGACAAATATCAATCACTCAGCCAAAGATGCTCATTTAGCAGAAAAAGATGGAAATCTTAATTTTTAGGTGTAGCCGTGTTTTTTTTATCTTAAATTTTAATATATAATTTCTGAAAATTAATTTATCTAATATGTACGGAACTAAAAAAATCTCAAGATGAATACTGAAAAAATTCTTTTGAAATAATTGTCTTCTTATTAGTACTTATTGGAATAACCATCTACTTAATCTCATTTTTCTCGCCGCCAAAAAGAAGGGGAGTAACTCTCAAGTCTCTCGTTTCATTAGAATATTTGTAACGTAAATGAAGGAAAATTGGAAGTATGAATTATGAAAACGTGAAAAACAGTACTCGAAAAAATAATTGTTGAAAAACATAGGTCATTAATAAAGGTACATCGGACCGCTTTTTTAACAGTCCAATTACCGGTCCATATGGAAAACGTTTCTTCAAACTGTATACGTTTAAAAAAGTTACGTATTAATTATACACCGACATTAAAACCGATGAACAACCGCCTTTACTCGTATAATAGAATTTTATATTTTTTACCTTGGGGATTAAATTACTTTAAATAAAATCTAGCGAACAGACAGCGATATTCTGTTAAACAATGTAATAACTGAAAAAAAGAAATCACATTTTTACAGAGAAAGTTGGAAACCAGGCAGGATTTAATATTCAAAATTATCTTTTCTCTAAAAAAAAGATTCTCTTTCTACAATTAACGTTACGTAATCGGTATAAGAGCAAGGATCAAAAACTTCAACAAAAAAAATGTTCCACAAGTTTAGCGATCGGTGCACAAAAAACCAAATTGCGTACAAAAAACAGCTACAATTCACCAGTTTTATCACAATTCGGTAGAATACTATCGCAACATATTTCATGAAAATCTTATTATTTTCGCAGCGTAAACACAAGTCGAAGAAAAGGTAGCCGAAACGTAACTACAAAAAACAAAGCATACCATTTGAACTTCATCAAAATGCGAACTGGAATATTATAATAAGAATATAATATATAATACGAATAATTATAATCACGAATATTCGGCAACAACTTTAATTCACCTTAAACGGTTGAATAAGGCAAACTTGTTTTAAACTACGCCTTGAAATACCATAGCTTCTACCGGCTGGTAAAATTATATTAGCTATACGATAAAACAAGCCGGAATCAAATACATTTTATTTTTTGTAAGAAAAAAATCGTTGCTTTATAAACAGTTAACATTATTTAAATCGGCAAAGATTTTAAACCGTGAACATAATCTACGACAACATAAAAAACAGATCGGTTAACCGGTTATAAAAAATACAAATTAAATTATTTTTTAAGTCGAATGACATGAAAATTTTGACAAAATCATTGGACGATCAGTCATAACGCGTTAGGTTGAAAATTAATATTTGTTTAATAATAAACGCAGAACAAATTTCAATGTAATCTCGAAAGATTGCATTCCACTTTGTAATTCAAAAGCGATAAAATTTGCACAGCAAGAAAATCGGCTGAAGATTCAGATTGTAAAATAAAAAAATTATATATTTAAAAATGTTGCTGTTTTACAGACATTTACATTTCTATTAATCTAAAGATTTGTAGGTTAATTTTCGATTATTTATTGTAAAAAAATTGTAATAATTATTTGTAGGTTCGATTAATTGTAAAATAAATTCGCACAATTTAATCCTACGCTAAGTTGATCTTAAGTATCATAACTTGAAAAAAAAAAAGTGTAAACCTTACGGTTTACACTTTTTTTATAAAATTATCCTTACTTCTTTTATAAAATTATTCTGTTGTTCCTTATTAACACTTCATTCGAAAAAAAAGTTATTTTTTAGAGACCGAAAGTGTTTTGTGAATTTTCCTGTAATGAGAGATGGAAAGGTGGTTTATTAACCTTATGTATCGATATGGTTTTCAATTGCAATAAAAAAAATAATTTAATGCGCGAAACAAGAGGAAAAAGAAGTGGCCGTAATTAAAGGGAAACAATAATTTTTTATACAATATGTAGCACGATTACATCAGTTTTTTATCCAAAAGGCCTAAAAGTTCGAATTCCTTTCAGATTCAGCATATTTCACATGCTACGTAATTCATTTCAAGCATATTGCAATTTTAAATAGAAATTAATAAATGTAAGAGACTGCATATTATTCTAAAAAACTTTGTATTATCAAATCAAAGTTTTACAGTATCTTAACAAGCGCGAGGCGAACATTTTAGCAGCCAAAACAATTATATTATATTAAGTAATCTCTGAAAAAAATAAGAAAATTTATGGTACAGGATAGGCGTACGTAATTTTTTTTAAGATAAAAATTCGCTATTTTATGACGTTCATAATCTTTTATCCAAGTAATTAATTTCAATAAAACAAATTTTATTATCTTTATTAATGACAGAATGTTTCCACACTGACTAAGCAATATTTTGATAAACCAATCGATAACATTTCCAGTCAATATTTTAAAATGAAAAATATTTCATTTTAAAACCGTTTTATATACGATGTATAATCGTCAAAAGATTATATAAGAAATAAGTTTCTAACCTTAGCATGGGATGTTAAAAAACATATGTATTCCTGTTTTTATTTTTTAATTATGAAAAGCAACAGACTTTGACCAAATAACATTTATTGATGGATGAAAACTAATCTTGTAGCTTGTGAAGAATGTCATCCCTGACCGCGATTGAAATTCGTAATCTCCAGATTAACGCCAAAAGCACTACTACTACAACACGGACGGAGAAATCGAGAATTTTTTATCGATGCCCTTAATCTTCACAGATTTTAAAAGATTAACTTTTTTTTATTTAATATGAGGTCTCCGATGTATTTTTTCTCTACTTAGCTTCAGCGGAAAATTTTTTAAACGATAAATTACGTCGTCTTCATATGAAATATTAAGATATTTATTTAATCTTTTGAGACGAGATTGTTTAATTTTTGGTTGCCCAATAATAGACTAATATCATTACCGATTGACTTTCAAAGAACTATTGCAAAAAAATAAAAAAAAGGTGACGACATAGTCGTATAGTCGTAGGACTTTCTCGTCACACGTTTTCTGATGCAAGGCTTGCGCACACAAAGTAATTTAAAATATTCATAATTTTATTCAAATTAATTTAATTCGATGATTCTAACTAAAGCGCGCGCGCATACCGTATTTCATTCGCGCGGATGTGGCGGTACTAGAGACCATTTCAAATAATTTTTTACAATTAAAATATTATTTATTTAACTGTACCGCTCACCTGTAACGTCACAACATAGCATACGACTCAGCGACTATACGTCAGTGCTACACTAGCGCTCCTTGTGGTAAGAAGGAAACTATAGACGCAAAATTCCCACTTGGCCGCTAGTTTGGGTTTCTTAGGTGTCAAAACGTCAAGATCGGTGAAAACCGCATGTGCCCAAATTGGACCGATTACAATACTTTCATCTCTAAAGCTACAGTCTCTGCTATAGTGCTAGGCGGGAAAATAATAACTGGAAATTCTAGTTAAGGGGAAAATTTACAATGTAAATCCAGATTAGTCATACGTCACACCCATCAACGGTATTTTTTACGATGTACCTCTGCGTTAATTTTCGTTTATACAGATTTTAGAAGTACGGTATTACTTTCGGTCGCAAAATGGAAACGGAGGTGAAAATGAATGTTCTTTACTTTTTGAAGTATGAAGATTACAAAAATACCATTAACATATCAAATTTTACGGCTCAAACATCTCAAAAATAACATTCCTGAATAAATATTTGTGGCTCGAAAATCTCAAAAACTACTAAATCAATTTTACTGAAATTTAAATATATTGTAGTTGTGTATCTGAAGTCGTGCATGTAAAAATTTTATGAAGATTGGTCGAGATTATCATGAGTTACGCTCAATTTAAGGCGGGAAAAATTTGAGCGGAGCAAGTTGGAATAATATATAAACTTCATTTACATATAATATCGAAGTCGAGAGTTCCAGCGTTCAAGTCCTAGTAAAGTCAGCTATTTTTACACGGATTTGAATACTAGATCGTGAATACCGGTGTTCTTTGGTGGTTGGGTTTCAGTTAACCACACATTTCAGAAATGGTCGAACTTAGACTGTACAAGACTACACTTCATTTACACTCATACATATCCTCATTCATCCTCTTAAGTATTATCTGAAAGGTAATTACCAGAGGCTAAACAGTAAAAGAAAGAAAAAGGCAGTAAGCTGATAATTGATGGAGATTTAAAAAAATGAAAAATAGTTGTAAAAGTATTTATCTTCTAGATTTTAATGTGTCTAGTCTTCCGTATTAAGTCTGTTTTATTATTTTTTCTAATGCATGAGGCGTGTTTTCAAGTAAGGGCCATTATAAATTTTCCGTCATTAGTTGCGGTGGAAATTGATGGCGCTAGTGTAGCATGTTGATTTATATCAACTATCATACTTATGCAATAATAGATTAACGTTATTAGCGTTGGTTGGTCTATAGCCTGGGTGAAATGAGCGAGTGGTACAATAAATAATCCGATAGTTGTAAGGTGGATCACTAATTCGTTATCTGGCGAAAAACAAGTTTGCTGTTGATATTCATAGGGAAATTATCAATGTTTACGGATCCAGTGTTATGTTCGAAGGTAGAATTCGCCAATGGTGTTTGTTTCGTGGAGGAAGAACGCATGATCACGACGAAAAACATAGCGGTCGTCCTAGTGTCGCTACACATAAGCGACTGAAAATTTGAATGCAAAACAGAAGGCTTACTGTTTCTAAATTATCGATTGAATTCTCTCTTGTTCCGCGATCAGTAATTTACGAAATTTTAACTGAAAAAACAGATTGTGTTCCATTCCAAACGGGTACCAAAAATGTCGACAGAAAAACACAAAGAAAAACGTCTTGCTACAGTTCAAACATTTTTGAGGCGCTACAAAAATGAAGGTGGTGATTTACGGAAATACGCTGTGACAAGTGGAAATCTTATTTAAAAGTTGAGACAGGTAGCAACCAATACATGGCAGCATTCATCGTCCCCGAAGCTCAAAACGTTTAATGAAAAGGTTTACAGCTACGGTGTTTTGGGACGTCGAAGAGGTATTGCCGATAGAATTTATTGAACGTGAAAAGCTGTTATTACCGATACGTATTGTGAAACGTTTACAAAACTTAAACGTTCAATTCAAAACAAAAGGCGTGGAAAGCTAACCGACGGGATTTTGTTTGTCCACGATAACGCACGACAAATCAAACTACTGAAAAATTCCGACGATTTCGTTGGGAAATCTTCCCAACAACATCCGCCTTACAATCCGGATCTTGCACTGGGTGATCCATTTTCTCCATTTAAAATAACGGCTTGCGTCGCAGAAGTTTAAAGATGATGAGGAATTTCAAAACAGAGTAATTAATTGGTTTAAATCACAGGTGGGAGAATTCTCCAGTAACGGAAGAATGAAGCCGGTAAGCCGATATCAAAAATTTATTGCAACGATTGGTGAATGTGTAGAAAAATAGTATACAAATGTAAGTTTATTTTGTTTATTTTTATTTGGCTTATTTCAATTTTAATATCAAATCGGCCCTCACTTAAAACTATAAAACATGCATTTAGGCCTAAACCAATTCTTTAAAAACAAAAAAAAAAAATATATCACATGTGTTTATTACATTAAGAATAATTTATTATATTGTTTATCGATATATTTTAACGGTCACGCCGGTCATCCTACATCATTTCAGCTATACAACAGAGTTAATTAACAAAATGATTTTTTGTACATAATTAAAAATGTACAAAAAAATATCACGTATCCTTAACACGTAGTTATCTACAATATACAAAAAAAAAAAACAAATGATGTGTAAATTTCAGTATTCAATTCGAAAATAAATCTCCCAAGGTTACTTAATGCTCTTCAATTTTATCCGTATCAACAACTTAATTACCAATAAATATTCTAGTAATACTTATTACAATTAGTAGCGTCTATAATATCTTTTATACCAAAGGTTCAGATTTCAAATCCCGGTTTGGGATTCGGGCACCCTACACAAAATATGGGATATGGCATTTTCCACATCCTACAAAATTCATCATTCATTAAGAAAAAAAACTGTGATTTGGTGTACGCCTACAATCGCTAGGAGAAAATACAACAAATTATGCTGAAACAGATGTAGTAATTAATAAAATTATTTAGCTACAGCCCAGCTTCCAAAGCAATTATCTTGAATATTCTTCGTTTCATAACTTTTTTAAAACAATTTTTACAATTATTATTATTATATTAATTAAATGTAATTAAATAATATGTTTAAAACGCATTCGTAAAATATTTTGATTTAATTAATGATAAATAACACAGGTAAAAGAAGTTTTTACAATAGTATACCTATTACACGTAATTACACTTGACGAAAAATTTATTAAAATTAATAATAGAAATAAAACTTGGGAAGCAGCATAACAAGGATACAACAGTTAATGTGTGAAACAGTCTAATCCAATTTAAATTACAGGATGAAAAAAAAATTAACATACAATAAAATAAACATAAATATGCACAGGTCATACAAAAATTGTTGTTGAAATATATATATATATGTAAAATATTATAATATTTTAATTAATTAATTTAAATATTAATATTTTATATTAAAATATTAATATGTATTATTAAATTATCTATATACATTAATCTATATATTTAAAATTATCTATATATATATATATTACAAATATGAATATAAAATGATTAAATACCAACGACCTACCAACAATATTAATATAAGTGACAATGGAAAAATAAGATTAAAACCCGATGTTACAGGATTTTTATTTTTGATTCTGTTAGAATAAATAAAAAAGAGAAATAAAAATATCGTTGAGTAAAGAGAACGATTACTTGGAACTGGTCAACGTAAAGGTATAAACGTGATTCATTTCCAAGCAATGTAATGGTATCACAACAAGGAAACTACCACATATGTAAATCTACACTTAAGTAATGTAAATAAACAACTGTATGTGGAAGCCACCTGCAGGACACCCACCCACACAGTTTGTAATTGCTCCACGATAAAAAATATTCTGACAATTAATTCTACCGTCCGTGAATAAAAAGTAAACTTAACAACTAAACACACCTATAAAAAATTTAATTGCAACACTAAACCGTAATTTTACATAAAAGTATTCAAGTATAAATAAAACAATTTACAAAAGTAAGTATAAAAATTACTGATCGATTGAATTCTTTTCGCCGAGTCCGAAATGTTTCGAGAGCACATGCACAAACACACACATAAGTTATTATTTTTATAAATTTACGCATAATGTACTTATTTAATTTAATACTAATTTTTCACGTGAACACTTTTCTAAATTTATTAGATCAAAACATTAAACTGATTACAATAATGACTAAATTAACAACGGATTTTATCAAACCCGTATATTTATATTATATCCAACGACGTTACGTATTTTACATTTAACACACTTCGCGTAAAATAGATTTTCGTATTCATCTAATCCCTCGATATATAAATTGATAATTAACGGAAATCGGGTTCATTTAAACGAATAATTTCATTTAAGAGTTAAAAATGTTATAATTTGCTCAGAGAATTTTAAAGTATGAAAAAAATTAAGGCTAATGCGGGTATTCTAATTCCAGAATAGGTTGACCAATCCATTTCTGCATGTAAAATTTCTACCGTATTCTTAATAAATACAATATATATATATAATGGTGGGAGTTAAGTGCTGCCATAATTAACCAATCTTTCACTACGGGTAGCAGATATGTTATATAAGATATACGGTATCGTTGGGTAGCGTTATACTGCACAGTGGTTACTGGTATATTTTTTCTTCTCTCTTTGATTTCCGGTTAAACTACTTACCAAACTGGGATTTTGTTTATTACTAGTGAAGGAGATAAACTTTTTTCTAAAACGTGTTCATCTTCAGGAACAGTACAGAAACTTAATTGTGTTAAACGTGCGAGTTCCCCTTTTTAATGTAATTAACAAAAAATAAACGATTCTAATATTTTTACCCTTCATATTTTTCAAAAATATCAGATTCTAGAGCCCATTTAATTAATCGTAATGGTATTGACCAAATATTTTGGGTCTACTAGCAACTTAGATCCCAAAGAACTTTCTAAGTGAACTTCATATTCAGTTTTTTATATTTATTTTCAGAGGAAAAGTTAAATGCGTTATAGGAATTCGAAATGCTTTGGTATTCCTCCCCGCTTCGCCCCATTCAATAAACAAAAATTAAATAATTACCGTATTCTATTAATTCATCTACAAAAAAGGGAGTAATATTAAATGGGAAAAACTCCCCAAGTTCACCTCTTAACAAAAAAAATCGGAAATCTTTATCGATTAGAGCAATTAAAACATGGCAAAATATGACATTCATTAAAAAATTAAATCGCAAAAAGCAAACAGATATCGGCGGATTTCAATATTTTTTTTTAACACAACTGGGCATGTTTTCTTTATTTCACTACATTTTGAAAGTCACTTTAATAAAATTATTTTTTTTAACATTAATTCAACAAAAACCGCAAAGATTCCTTTTATTTCACACTGAAAAATTAAATTTTACTTAACAACTAATTTGTCCTTAATATCGGTCAGCATGATCGAATATTAATGAAATACAAAGAATTTCTTGTAGCTTTTACAAAGTTAAACGTCGAGAAAAAACGTAAACAATAAAGAAAAAACAAATATTCCTTATTGCACCAAAACGTGGTTGGCATTACAAAAGCTACCTAAGCTAAGCCTATTTTCTGTTCTGTATTAAAACAAACTAATGTTATCAAATATAAAAATATAAAAAATATTTAGCTCTGAAATAATAATACTGAATATAAATTATAAAATATCAACATAAATTATTCATAGAACAAAAATTAAGTAAATAGGTGATATGTTGTTAATAATATCTAGTCGACAATTTTACATTTTGTTAAAACTATTTAAACGAACAGTATTTATCAATTAGAAACCCTAGATTAAAACGAAGTTGAAAATGTAATAATCAATTGAGATGTCATTGAGAAAACATGTTAAGCATTTAAGTAGAAAAAAAATTCGTAACTCGAATTATCAATAAACAATGTGTCTGTGTATTATCTTAAATCGATAGGGAAAATCAAGTTTGATTAGTTCGCACCTTTTATATAACAATTTTTACTTGATTAATTTATAACGCAGTTATGTTAATCGCATAGCAACAGATTAACGTTTTAAATTGTAATTTATACACCTTGATTATGAATTCCGACGATTCAAAAATTTTATTATTTGTAAAGAACAACAAATATGCCTATACTAGTTCCAATAATTTTTCCCGATGCGACCTTCATAATAAGTATACAAAACGAGTTTGAGCTTATTTAAACTGAAAAAATACCCTCTTTAGATTACTTTTTAACCTCGCTTTTAATTACACCAATGTGCAGTTAAAAAAAATCAAATATATCCTTATTTAAGTTCTAATAAATAACCTTTCCTCATCTCCAAGCAAAACTGGTCTCTTTCATAAGAAAAATTTTTCAATTACCGGCAATTTAACGTTAGAAACTGTTAAAAAGAATAAAAAAACGTATTATTCTGAACTGAACAAGAAAATATGTGACTGTTACAACTTTATGAAGGAGTTCAAATATTAAAAAAAAATTCAGGCACTAGTTATTTTAGAAAACTTTGTACCAATTTAAAAAAAAAAAATCTAACACAATAGCTACAAATTATATTACAATGTAAATATTGTGATTAATAAAGGAAGTTGATAAGGAACCGACTTTATGTAAATACAAACAGTTACAATCATAATATAAACATTTCAACTACTATATATATATATATATATATATTTTAACGTATGATTAACAGTAATGTTATATAAAAAAAAAATTAACAAAAAACCTACCACCGAAGTTTTTTGGTGTTTTATATAGCGTATAAATTCGAGACATATTTCGCAGTTTGGCGGTGCAGGCGCGTAGACTAAAGATCCAGGATTATTTTGTAGATGCATTTTCAAAAAGCAAGATAAACG
Source organism: Lycorma delicatula (assembly GCF_047948215.1). Lineage (NCBI taxonomy): Eukaryota > Metazoa > Arthropoda > Insecta > Hemiptera > Fulgoridae > Lycorma > Lycorma delicatula. Next base: position 10,229,868 of record NC_134462.1, read on the forward strand.
GGAAACAGTGGCAAAAAAAATGAGCGCTAACAGCACCACACGACTCCAACGAGCGGTTACCGAACACTGAAATTCGCACAGCCACGAGGGCAACGAAGCCGATATTCCCCTAACGTATCCCCACCACATACGGGAATACCTCCCACTTTAGACAGACCGGCTTCCGTTACCCCTACCACGATCGTCTGCTGTATCCGTAATAGTTCTATTCTTAACAGATAATTATAAAACCAAGGAATATAACCTTGATAACAGAGCATTCCAAACGTCATATGACAAATCATTTCTTGTTGTATACACACTATTATACATAAGAAAATTTTATATAAGGATTACACGAATTATTACTTTTATGTAAGCCTACAACGTCCAAGTCGACAATTCAGCGCAATACGGTCTGATCAAATTCTTATCGATGACATAAAAAAGGTTCGGATCGTCAATCAGTCCAGATCGCAGTATTCTTTAATAAAAAAAAAATTATTTTTGTTTAATATCAAAATAACAATTATTACTCAAACACAGATTAATAAGGAAATGTATGGCTTATAAAATTGTACATCTGACCAATTTACTCTCTCTATTTATTATACTGAGAAAGAAAAATCGTCCATAACATGATGGAAAAATAAGTGTGTGTATATATATATATAAGCGATACATCTTCCCAATTCTGGCTGAATAAGAGATTTAGAAAAAACAATGAACGGCATAGATGAAGTCCTACGCAAGAACTACCGCATGAAAATAAACAAGAACAAAACGAAAGTAATGAAATGCAATAGAAATAATGAAGATGAACCACTGAAAGGAAAATAGGAAGAGAAAAGATTACGGAGGTAGACAAATTTTGTTATTTAGGAAGTAGAATTACTGAAGATGGACGAAGCAGAAGCGATAAAAAATACCGAACAGCACGGGCGAACCGGGCCTTCAGCCAAAATTATAATTTATCTACATCAAAAATTAATTTAAACGTCAGGAAAACCTTTTTGAAAGTATAATTTGGAGCATAGCCTTTATACGGAAGTGAAACTTGGACGATCGGAGTATCTGAGAACAAAAGATTAGAAGCTTTTGAAATGCGGTGCTATAGGAGAATGTTAGAAAATAGTCGCTTTAATATTGGAAGGACAGGTAGAAGGGAAAAATTGAGTAAGCAGGCCACGTTTGGAATATGTAAAACAAATTGTTAGGGATGTAGGATGTAGAGGGTATACTGAAATGAAACGACTAGCACTAGATAGGAAATCTTGGAGAGCTGCATCAAACCGGTCAAATGACTGAAGACAAAAAAAACATTTTTATAATTTACTGACACTGGTTTAGTTTACAACAATTTATCAATATTTTTTTTACAAAGATTATTTCAAAAGATGCGATTTTTATCATTCGGTATTAGTTGTGTATCAGTCATGAGTGGGAAAAAAACGTTGGACGGACGCTTGAATCCAATTCAGCTCATATTTATGAATTCTTATCATTGTTGATAAGAATTCATAAATTCTTATTACATATTCATAAATTGTTTTACATATTCCATATAATTGTTTTACATATTTATTATAATTCATAAATTGTTTTACATATTCCAAACGTCGCCTGCCTGCACAGTGTTTCCCTTCTACCAGTCCCTCCAATACTAAAGCGACTATTTTCTAACATTCTCCTATAGCACCGCATTTCAAAAGCTTCTAGCCTTTCATTTGGAGCGTAGCCTTTATACTTCCGTATAAAAGCTACGCTCCAAACTTATTTTCTATATTCTTATTTATTTTCTTATGTTCATTTTAGATATTATGTTTTGCTTTGAATAAACAATTAAAAGATTATATATATAAATTTACAAGTAGGACTGAAGAGAATATAAAAAATAATGCGGTATATCGAATAGTTCTCGATAGTGATCTTAATGATTAGAAAATGAATTCGTTCAATTTAAAGCTTTTAAGTTAAAAGGACGAAAGGGCCCTTCTTCGGTGATACTAAACTCTCCCTTCCAATAAAAATAACGGTGCTGATCGACAAGGTTTAAATTCATCGCATAGCGCAAGTGCGATCATAAAAAAGTTACAATTTTTCCCGGTTTATAAAGTAATAAATACTATCAGAGATCGAAGCAGATATACATTACGTAAGTAAAGAACATAAGAAACGCAATATAATGTGTAATGACGTAAGAGAAACAGATCAGAAAACACGGACAATAAGTAAATAAATAAAAAATAATAAAGGATATAGAAATGTGGCGCTACAAAAGAAGGTTTAAAACTGAACGGGTCGTTTAAATGAAATTTACAGACGAATCTGAGTAGAACAGAAAAGTTTACAATAGAATCTTGTAAAACAAGGAACCGCATTTGTTGATCGCATATTGAGTAGGTGTATTTAATCTGGTAATAGTAATAAACTGTATTGTCCTTATGTTGCACAGTTATATCGTTCAGTCCTGGTATCCAAATTATAACAGGGAATTTTTCATTTACATGTGCTGATTTTCGACTAGTACGTGTTGAGTATGCGTTTTGAAATTTATCCGGCCATCTTTTACTGGCATCAAAAAATTTATCTAAAATTTCCGCAATTTTTTTAGCAGCAACTTATCAGAATCCTGATCTTGCTTAAGGCATTTCTGAAAGAATTTTGTAGCTTTCAAGTTTGTCTGTTCATTTTCAATTCTTCTTAACATCTGTTTCTGTCAGTCACTTTGCTCGATTTTTTTTTAATATTTAAGACAGCTGATTTTCAACTATTACATTGAATTACATCATAGGAGAAACCTATAAGCTAACTCTAGATAATTTGTTCACGCGTAACGGATAGTAGACGATATTGGAGGTAAGATAGAGATGAAATACTTCCCGAAAAGTAACGGCTAATGCTGACTTGCAATCGGTATGTTTTTTTTATAAAAGAAAATAGGAGGAACACCCTGATTTACAATCATCTCATCCTCTAGACTTGGGGGTTGAGCGAGAGTAATTCTGTCGGATAAAGCTGATTTAAACCCTCGCCAGTACCTAAGGCAAGAGTCCACAGACATCCTTAGATTCGAAATGTCAACCGTTGCCGGTTTGTTATCGTTTTTACTTCCTTGTACGAAATAAAGAAAGTATTGTGATCGCGAAAAATTGCGGTTTTCAGATTTTAACGGAAATATCTATTTTGGCCATCCCTGAATCCATTTTGACTAGTTTTGGCGAGACGTACGTGAACTGGCGTAACTCAAAAACGATTAGCCGTAGGATGTTGAAATTTTGGATTTAAAATTGTTGTAACATCTACTTGTACACCTCCCCTTTTGACTGTAATCGACTCGACCAAAAATATCCAAAGAAAGCCCAAAATCAAAATAATTTGGATTTTGGACTTTTTCTTAACCACAGTAATAAGCCCCCTCATTGAGAGCTTGTCAACGATATATCATAAGCGGTACTTATTTTCATTGTTTCCAGAGTTATGGCCAAATAAAATTTTAATTAATGAAATATGTTGATCTTACAAGGAGAAGGCACATCGGTTCGAATTCGACTTCATTTCCTTTTTTTTAATTTAAATATTTTGATTTATTTATAATTATTAACCTGTGTAAAAAAAATTTGCAATAAATAGTAATTCGATAAAAACGATAAAAAATATGGAAAAAATCAGAAGTTATTAATGAAATAAAATTTTATGTACTTTTATAAATCTGTATATGTAATTTAATAGGCGTAGAATGAAGTCATGCGGTATAGTCAATAGACATCATATAATCGATGCCTAATAAAAAACATGCTTATACATTTATTAATTAAACGTTTTTTTTCCATAAATCTGTCCTTATCGGTTTGAAATAATTTTTCTGTATAATTCTTATGACTACTAATCGAGCTGTATAGCTTTACTTAATCGGCGAACTGTTAACATTTTTAACTTTATTGTATCTGAAAAAATCATACGTAGAAGAACAGAAGTTCCAACTTGATCCTTCATAGAAAGAAATAAATTTCTAGAATTGGAAAAACCCAAATTACGAGGTTCCGCTATCGTACAATGAGACTTCCTCGCTTGGCCGGTTACCGACACAGTATTCTTTCTATAAGGTGATCCCATATTTTATACTGTAAGGTATCCTCAAAGGTGTCCAGCCTCTAAACTAATATGCTGACCAAAAATTTATTATAAAATCATAATAGTGTAGACGTAAATATTTTCTGCGGAAACTCTGCTTTTCTCATAAGAATTTTTTCAAAACGTTTTAATAATTATTCAAAATCAATACAGAAAAGTAAAAAAAAAATATATATTGAAAATTAAATACTCGATTTATTATTAAACGATGTTCGTTATAGGATCAATATTTACTTATTTAACAATTATAAAAAAATCTACAATCAAAGAAAAGCCACTAATTTGCCGAATACTTGTAACACAAACCTTAACTTATTGAACACTATACAAATTGATAAATGAAGTATTTGATAAAAGATTTATTTTTCAATCTGCTTAATCATTTAACATAAATGTTCATTAATTAATCAATCGACAAAGTAAATCTCTCAATTCAATTATTATTGCAGAGTTTAATTACTGTTCTTGCGATAATTTATATGATAAAATTTGTTTTTAATAATTATTTCGAAAGAAACAAAATTACAGATCGTAATAGCGAATGTTTCATAATCAAGCTAATCGACGCTTTTATTAAAAAAAATATATATATTTTTTTATAACAAAGAAATTTAAGATTTCTTTATTCCTAAGAAAACTATATGCAAATTTAAAACATGTTATGATGATTCATTTTATCAATACCCAGCAAAAACTACCAAAAATAAATTGATGAAAATTTGTATCCACGCTCTTCTTACGGTGTAAGTTCACAGTAAGTAAAGATTTTTTTTTTGAAATTCCGAGTTTAAAGGGTTAAAATGGGGTAACAATGAAAATTATTATTTTTTTTTAATTTCTCGGTAACAAATAAAGATATCAACTTAATTTTTCGTGTATGTAATCTTCACTGAATATCTAAAATAAAACTAAATTTTGAAATTCGACCTTGAAAAGGGTAAAGGAAAAGTAAAAATATTTCGAACATTGATTGCAAATTTTTCTCATTTCCGCTACAGTAAACGAGAGATATTCATTCGATTTGGGCTTGCAAATACTCTTCAGATAAATAAATAAAAAGAATTTTCGGGTTTTTTTTAAATTTTATATTTAATATTTTTACATTTTTGCCGTTTTACGCTACTGCTATTGAATCAATCTTAAAGAGATTTTGTAACGTTGTGATGGTAAATTTATTTATAATACTGATTGTGTATTTCACGAGAAAATCCGCGACGGGAAATCTAAAACCTATTAGTGGGTTCTGTACTAACCGACTGTGGCACTGATAATTTTTATAAACTTAACAGGCTTTAATTTTTATTTAATATTATTATTCTCACAAGCACGGGCTTAAATGAACACAGGGGGTGCAGAGGGCAGAGCCTCCTGGCTTAGCATTCCCTGATCGTGTCGGGAAACGCAAGTAACCACATAGCGCGGGGGAAGCCGTGACGGGGAAGCTACATATAAATCTTATTTTCCTCAGCAGACCTAATATTACAGGAATGGACAAAAACATTTTTTTTTTTCCAGCAGTTTATTCGATATGGTCGCTATTCAGTAGTGTATGTTCACAAATTACATAATCCTGGGAATGTGCGAGAGACAGTTAAAAAACCTTGCATCACTAAGAAGATGACTCTTCTAGTTGGAAAAAATAAATGATTGAAAAGCTATTTCAGTTGTTAAACAAAAAACGATTGATGAGTATAATATGACGTTCCTGACTGAAGATGAAATACCCTGATTTCTGAAGAAATTGGTGACACTTGGAGAGATTTTGAAGCACTCTTTTAAATCAGTTTGTGGTCCCTCTACATGCGGATCGTTCTTACCTTAACATTCGCTCATTTCTCTATCGATAATCACTTCTCCGGATTATCTGCAGCTGGATGTTCACGGGATTAACTCAGGGATCTGTAGTTACTGTAGTCCTTCGCAATGCTGAATACGGTATAAAAGGGTGGCGGGTAGCTCTGCCTACGGATCCGTTTCGGTAATCTAATCTCTTTACCCTTATCCAATTGTTATTGGTTCGGACCTACGTACTCTGTTTTGCTACCATTTCTTCTCGAATACTTTCTCCATCTATGCGTTCGTTTTCAGATCTTTCACACAAACTAAACACCTTTTCCTCATTTTTATTCTACGTCATATTTGTGTATTAACGATTAAAGGTACCGATTCAAATAAAAATAAGTACTACCTGCAGATAATAATTTTGATTTATGCCGTTAGCCCTAAGTGTACTTTTTTTAGAATAATCGTTCAATCACAAAAACTATTACCCTATCCAGATTCTAGATACTGTTGCTTTAAATGTCAGTGGCCGCTTCTAACGGATACTACTGTAGGCTGGCCAACACTAGTATGACTCATAGCATTCATCCCTACGCACGGGTGCGAATATTAACCCTGTTCGTAAAAAGAAAAAATATGTTTATTTGCAATAACAAAAATTATCTAAGAGGTATTAATTAATTTACATAATTGTAGCTTTTATTTGTGTGTGTATCGAAAAGTACATAATGAATTTATTAAATACCATACTATCCGTATCATGTGAAATTATTCTTATCTTGTTTCAACAAGAATATTGCCTTTGTTATCGGCGGACTAATTAATTAAATTATTATAATTACCAATATTATTTTTATCGCTAACAAAATAATTAATATCCCAAATAATTACGGTTTATAGAGTAACACTCAGAATAATACTTAACTAAATTCAAAGTGTCATTCGTTAAAGAAGCGTTGTTCAATTTTTTTTTTCTATAAATTTTTGTACGATGACCTAATAAACAATAATTAAATCTATCTGTACATTTCCATACAATTAGTCACCGTAATACTGAATGCAAAAACCGTACTGATTTATCGTTTATTTCATAACTGTGTTAAATGTAAAAAAAACTGCCGGATCGACGGATTACAAATTAGACACAACAACGTTGAAATAGTTAAAAAAAAAAAGTTTATTAATTTGCATCACTTTTCCACACAGACACTATTGAATTTTTTAACGAGTTGTTTGAAAAGAGCAATTGTTACAACGATGTTATTTATCCTGAAAAAATATTTCTACAACCGACAAAAAACAATTTCAGTGTGAAAGTGTTAGTGAATCTCCTCCCCTCCGCAAAAAAAGAAGAAATTAATTGAAAGAGGCCCAAAAAATAACTGTTTGTCCAGAATACCAACAAAAACAGAATGATATTAAAAAAAGCTGACAACAGAGTTGTAGGACTTTCCCGTCGCGTGACTAAAAGCCTCTTTCCGAGAGAGTCGTACAACTGTGGGTTGTTTCTGATGTACAGCCTACACACTCAATTTAATTTAAAATAGTTATAATTTTATATAAATATAATAGTTTTTCGTTTAATTCAATGATGCTAACTAAAGCGCGCATGCATACCGTACATCAGTGCTACACTAGAGCTCCTTGTGGTACTCTATTGACACAATATGCCCACTTAGCCGCTAATTAGAGCATTTTTTCAGGTGGGGATGAGAATTTACAAAAATATTTTTCTGCAAATATTGTTATTTTTTAACGAATGTGCCTAAGAAAAATATGACCTTTACGCAAAATCTCGAGATACTGGGAGTGACCTTGCTCTACTCCTCTTGACCTTGACCTTTATGTTGACAATTTCAAGTTTGACATTTCCTTAATTCAGCTGTAATTTTACTATACTTACTCTTCATCTTGATAAGACACAAAATATATAATTACCAATAAATATATATATGGTATTTTTTTGTTAATAATTAATTATTATATTAAATAATATTTATATGTATAATTTATTGAACAGTTTTACCATAACAAACTTTTAAAACATATTCTAGTATTTTCTGAACCCTGATACTCGTAGCTTGCGCTATCTGACGAACTATAGTACGTACGAACAAACGTACGTCTGCTGCCGCTTGCTATCGAAGAAGAATAAAAATGACGGTTTCATTTTACGAGGTGAGAAAAGAGTAAAAACATGTGGACGTGCCGATTAATGAATATTTATTAGTGAAAATAGTTTTAATATAAAGAAAAAATGCAAAACAAAGCGGTATTACCGGTTATTATGTTAGTGCATGTTTTTTTAGCGAACGAAAAGTTCATTAACTTTTTTCGTAAAAAGCTTAAACATTTCAGTAAAAGACACTCGTTTGTCTTTCCTTGTGTTTTTCTTCTCTTTTGTGTTTGCATATACCTACGAATTTAAAAGCTTTCAACGATCAGTAATAAGCACAGCCCCGGTTCTAATTTTTAGATATCGATTAGGATAGAGAGTCCTAGTCAGGTTTATGTATCTAAATAAGATTATACGGACATTAAGGCGAAGAAAACCTACAGCCAGAGGTGCACTGGACCCGGAACGCCGTTCTGGTAATGCTTTTTTGGGAGAAATACGTACAAATTATCCTTTCACAAAAAATTTGATTTAATTTATGAAGAGTCTGGCCTACATTTTATTTTAACATTAAGTATTCACCGTTATAATTCTTAATGAAATATATTATCGCTTCCTTAAATTGTGTGTGACAAAGGACACTGCTGTTGCCTAAACATATCCTATAATACTGAACAAACATTGTGAGTTAGCGATCCATTTTTTACGTTTAGCACACCCAAATTTGAGAGGCTAGGACCCAGAGCCATATGAATAAACATAGTTCCAAAAAACATCAGACTGCAAACGATACCCGAACGAGACAAATAAAACTAACCGCTTGGAGGTTGCTAAGTTTTTGTAATTCTATGCAAATGTGGGCGTACCAAGGGTGAACTATTTCAAACAGTTTGAAAACTGATGTTTCAATTATTAAATTTTAAGTTATTGAAATAATCATGAATTAAATGTTTTTGGTGAATAATAAAATTATTGATTTGATTCCTAACCTTCACCTAATTTTTACGTTATTGATATATTATTAAAAAATTATGAGCGGTTAAAAAATATAGTCTTTAATAAAAATCAGACCAACGAAAATGCTCCTTGCATTTGAATATCCGTACGCCAATGGCGAGAAAATAAGTCATTAAAAATCTAATTTTCACGAAAAAAGCTTATCAATATAAAAATTAAAATGAATGTGCATTTTTATTTCCTTGAACGGTGTAATCGCGAAAATTTTCGCTTTTCATATGTCTCTCGCATAACTCAAAAACGATTGGCCGTAGGATGTTGAAATTTTGGATTTAGGACTTGTAACATCTAGTTGTGCACACCCTCCTCCCTTTTGATCGCAATCGACTGAACTAGAAGTGTCCAAAAACCCAAACTCCAAAGAAAGTTGGATTTTGAGATATCTTTTTTATTATTATTATTTTTTTTTTTAATTTAAATATATTGATTTATTAATAATTATTAAAAGTCTGTAAAAAAATGTACAATAACTAATATATAAATTCAATAACAATAAAAAAAATGAAAAATATCAATAGTTATTAATGAAATAAAATTTTATGTACTTTTCATTAAAAAAAAAAAATGTATATATAATTTAATAGGTGTACAAGAAAGTCATGTAGTGTCCACATCAGATTTTTAACCAGCCGCGACTGAGCACCATAACCTTGCAGTCTGTTGTAATACAAAATCAAAGGTTCTTATACTGGAAAATTTACGAAACACAATACTTCGGGTAAAAATAAATCATAAGGAAAACGGACTACGACCAACGAGACAAACAGCGTTCAACCCCTCTCCCAAAGTACACCGATCTCATCAACAATTTTAATTCCACGGAAAGTCATGCGTGCTTTCTTAACCCAGAATGAAAAAAATACATTTATCACCAACTATTTTGTGTTGAGCTGCTAAATCATAGACTGAAAAACGTTTATTGTTTTTTTAATAAAAAGCCAGCAAAGAACAAGCTAAGACTTTTTTTTTAAAGGAAGGTTCTTTTGCCGTTCAAAATTGAATGAAATATGTAAATATCCTAATGTAACGTAAACCGTTCAGCGAGTGGAAGATTGGCGACGACATTAATTTTAGTCATACAGTACAACATCCAACAAATTTTTTGGAATATTTCCAATAATCACGCAGCAGTACTTCAAAATAAATTATCTAATGGAATTTATTTAAATGTATGTATTACATCTAAATATTTTCACTTTTTACTAATCATTCAGTTCGTAAAAAAAAAAAAAAAAAAATCGAATTAAATTTTTTAAATGCAACTAATTTGATTTTGTTAAGTACTTTATATACCTAGAGATTAATTTTTATAAAATAAAATTAACTGAAAAATATTTTACAAACAGCGAGTTTGATTTTGAAACGGTATTAGATAATTATTTTAATTTTTCAAGCAGAAGATTGTGCTCTGAAAATTCCACTTTAATTACAAATATTGATAACAGTCTTTCTAATTTCCAATTGCCCCTTCTTTGTATTTACTTACCAAAGTACACCATTCCGCCATTAACTGGCTGCATCGATATTTTCTTTTTTGCAAATGGAATACATAAATTTTTGTTCCTTCGTTGATACACAGAACGTAATTGTAATAAAATTTTATTAAAATTACGAATATAACCGTAGGCTATTATGTAAACTTTATTTTTATCTAGTGCATAAAGATTTCAATTGTCAATCTCGTGTTTGAATTCATATTACAAGAGAAAATTTTAAAGCTTAAAAATTTGAGTCAATATTATACTGTACGAGAGCTAAAAATTATCTGAATTATTTCATAATCACAATATACGAGTATACCTCAAATGTTTTACATACCAATGAGAGGTTGGTATACATTACTTAGGTCGATAAAAGAATATATCTATATACGAGGGTTATTTTTTTCAAGGTGCGATCGGTCATCCGAATTTCACCTCTTTGCTCACATGAAACGCTGGCTAGGTTTCTTAGATTGTTTTTTAACCAATCATAAGATGAGAGTAACTTATCATTATCAGGCACAAAATTCCAACCAATCGTATTCTTTGTTTTTTACCCAATCATAAGGTGAGGTAATTGTTATCATTATCAGGCCCGAAATTCCAACCAATCGATTTCTTTGTTTTTTAACCAATCATAAGATGAGAGTAATTCTTATCATAAACAAGCACAAAATTCCACCAATCGTTTTCTTTGTTTTTTACCCAATCGTAAGGTGAGCTAATTCTTTTCATTATCAGGCACAAAATTCCAACCAATCGTATTCTTTGTTTTTTAACTAATCATAAGGTGAGGGTACGAGGGTTAAAGGGATTTCCAACGTGGGTTTTCTAATTTTCTCCGTGACAATCGTCGGCCGCACACTGCAGCTGTAACAAAGAAGCTCCTGCAGCGTTTTCGTCGGGAAGTGTTTGATCACTCACCATACAGCCCGGACTTGGCTCCACTCGATTTCCACCTCTTTGCCCATATGATACGCCGGCTAGGAGGACAACATTTTGGCACAGACATCGAGCTGCAGACCGGAGTAGAAACACGGCTGAAAACACAGGCGGCTCCGTTCTATGACGAGGGTATTGGAAAGTTGATATCACGCTACGACAAATGTCTACATCGGAGTGGCGATTATGTAGAGAAATAGCGTAACTATGTAAGTACTTGTTACAAATAAAAATGTTTTATTTTCACTGTGGTTTTAATTTCGTGACCGATCGGACCTTGAAAAAAAAGTAACCCTCGTATATAAAATGAATGTTTGTCTGTCTGTATCTGTCTTATGCCTTCCTAAACTGTTCATCCGATTGCGATGAAACTTTGGTGAGTTGTTGTGTACACGTTCGCAAAGGTTTCTGAATTCGTTTGGACCCGCTAGGTGGCGCTGGGGCGTCGAGATATTTCGAAAAATTGTATTTACGGTTCGATTTGCCTCACATTTAGAATACATGTTACACGGAAAGAATTATCTCTGCAAAAAATGGACCCGCTATATGGCGCTGGGATTGAGATATTTAGAAAAATTATATTTACGGGCCGATTTGGTTCATATTCAGAATATGAATATTAGTTACGCGAAAAGAAATATTTTTGCAGAAACTATACTCGCTAGGTGGCGCCGGTGTCGAGATATTTACGAAACAAACAAATATACAGACTTTTTATTTCTATATATATATATATATAAAATACAATGTTTGTATGTGTGTCCGCTAAAGATCAAAAAACTAATGGACCTATGTACGCACGGGCAAAAGGGAAAACGGGGGAAAAGGGTAAAAAGGAGACTGGTAGAGGGGTATGAGAGAAGGGGGAAATGGAGGGGTTGAAACTGGAAAGGGAAAAGGGGAAGGAGAATAAGTACTAGGTAAAATTTTGTGAAGTTCCGTAATGTTCAGTTTTTTAATATTTTTATCAAATTTTCAATTGTGTTCCTTTAAACTCCCTCTCTCTCTACATATATATATATATATACTCAAATTTAGCAACAGCGAAGCATTGCCGAGTCTGCTAGTTTTCTATAAATATTCTTCCAATAAAATTCAATTATCAACTAAAATAAATTTTCAGAAAATGAATTACGTCGAAAAACCTATTTCTTTGAAGTTTTTCATAGTCATTCGCATGACCGCGTTCATTTACAGACCGTCTGTCTGAAGGGTTTATAATTTAATCGGTCGATACTAACAATAACACTTAACCGTAATTCGTAAATAAAAATTGAAGATGGACTCTGATCGACTGCAAAGAATTAATTTCATCTGTTTATTTCAACAAGAGGGTAATAAAGTGATCGCTACTATCAAATCGACAGATTAATTAAAATTTGGCCGCATTTGTAAGGTCTCTTTTTATTTAATTTATAAATTAGAAAGGTTGTAACTACGTTATTAATGGTATTATATGCGTATGGAACTCATGAACGTTAAAATAATAATGGCCGCTCTTTAATGTTTATTTCCCTAACTGTAAAATTTCCAATTATTTTATCCAGAACAATTATTCGTTCATTTTTGATAACACAAAAGAAACAAACTTGTTCGAAGTAAACAAGTGTCGTCGACCAATCGGAAGATCAATAGTAAAGCTAAAACAGGACGGTTTTTATTCTTCAGAATAGTTATGTTATTTTAAGGTCATCTAATGATTCACGTCCAGTTAGAACAGTTACGGTTACGGCATCTAACATCCAAGAGTACAGTGTTAACAGGTGCTATCTGCGAAACGAAAACACATTATCACAACGGATAGATTACCAGTAAAATTAAAACTTTTGGGGGGGGGGGTGCGTGGACGTACAACAATATTCCAAAACATTTAATGTTTACTTAATCCTGATAACTATTGAAATCCAACAAAACTAGTGTTACAACACACATTTTCATGAAATCTGTTGACAGGAAAGTGGAAGCAAACTGTTTTTA